>NC_050445.1:147616542-147919042 GCF_903995425.1 Onychomys torridus | reverse complement strand
CTCATCAGTACTCCCACGAACCCGTGGACCGTGTGGCCCCTCAGCCACACACATCAAAGCATTGTTCTGCAGCACTCTCACTTACATTATGCACCTGTTTTCTTCACTCCTACGGTAGGGCCTGAGCTGGCTGGTTTGATGTCAAGTTGACATGAGCTAAAGTCATCTGAGAGGAGGGAACCTCAATTAGGAGAATGCCCCCTAAGACTGGGCTGTAGGCAAGCCTGCAGTGCATTTTCTTAATTAGGGATTGATGGGGAGGCACCCCTGGCCATTTCGGTCCTAGGTCCTATAAGAAAGCCGGCTGAGCAAGCTATGGAGAGCAAGCAAGTAAGCAGCATCCCTCCATGGCCTCTGCATCAGCTCTGGCCTCCCGGTTCCTGCCCGGTTTGAGCTCCTGCCCAGACTTCCTTCAGTGATGAACAGTAAGCCAGACAAACCCTTTCCTCCCCAAGTTGCTTTGGTCATGGTGTTTCATCATAGCAATAGAAACCCCAACTAGGCCAGAGCCTCTAAGGAGGGTCAGTAGATCTACTCTCTGGCCAAGTCCCCCACAGAGCTTTTTATCTGGTACAGAGTTCATGGCTGACCAGCACTGAGTTTAAAAATGAGACAGCTGTCTTTATGCATTTCCAAAGCGATGCCCCTATAAGCCGTGAAAGGCACTGTTCCAGCCAGCCGAGAAAGGGTCACTGAACACCTTCTTCCTACAAGAAGTCAGGCCCTGACAAAACTGGAAATCTGGAAGAAAATAGCATTCATTTGTAAAATGTTCCAGAGTGGACATTATGACAAGCTTAAGTCATACATGAGCAATTGGCATTGCTTTTTGAGAGATTCTCACAGTGCCAAATGTGGGCCAGGTGGCGGTGGCACACCTTTAATCCCAGCACTCGGGAGGCAGGGCCAGGCGGATCTCGGTGAGTTCGAGGCCAGTCTGGGCTACAGAGCGAGATTCAGGACAGGCACCAAAACTACACAGAGAAACCCTGTCTCGAAAAACCAAAACAAACAAACAAACAAACAAACGAACGAACAAGAATAACAACAACAAGAAAGGAAACGATGGAAAATGTGAAAATTACAGAAAATGGTGTCCATCCTGAGAAAGTGGTACAAGAAACTACGGGCAGCATTTCACGGAAGCCAGAGTTCTTATTACCATGTTGGACCTTTAATGAAACACTATATTTGAAGCCAGGGGAGTCCTGTGTGTGATCCCCGGGACCCACATGGAAGGAGAGATACGACTCCTGAACATTGTCCCCTGACCTCCACATGCATGGTACACATTCCCACCTCCCAAATAAATAAATGTAAAAAGGAACATATAGTTGGCATCCACGTCAAGGGGAAACCTTTGAGTCAGATTTCCTAAATGTTTCAGTCACTAACAGGAACCACAGAGACCCACATCCTCATCCAGTTGGATGAGACCCTTGCTGCCCATGGAAGAGAGGCAAAGACGTGTGTGAGGTCTTTCCTAACCTACATCACTGTTCTCTGTATAAGAACTATTCCCTACACAGCTCTCCCAAAGCAAATTTGGTCAAACTTTTTAGCAAATGACTGCCTCCAATTGTATTACATAGGGTGTATATTTGAGGGAACCTAGGGATTAACTCTCAAAACATGGGAGCTATAAAGATGCCAGTCCACTCCAGGGTAGGTGTCAGCAGAGCGTCAGTACACCATATCCCAGCATGCAGGCTAATTCTGACCTTCCATGTGTGCAATTATGGGTTCACTTCTCCAGTGTGAAGTTCTTTAAATGTAGATTTCCTATGGGGAATGTCTTGAGGAAGTTATAGTAACTGTACAAAGGTGGCCATGTTTCAGACATATTTCACACAGCATTGTTGATATCTGCAACAGAAATTCAAGGCTACCCTGTAGCAATGTTTCCATTAGCAGATGAATTCAAATGAAGACTTTAATCTAGAGGCATAATTAGTAACTGGAAATGATGGCTCACATTTGTAATCCCAGAATTTGGGAGGCTGAGGCATGAGACTTAAGAGTTCAAGGTCAGACTTGACTATATCAAGATCCTGCCCCCACCGAAGCCACACACACATATAGTCAATCTCGACACAATTACTCTAAAATGTTTTCATGTTTTTCTTTTCTTCTTTTTTGGTGCCCCAACACAGTATGACATTCTCATGATGTACGACACCCATCTAAACAAAACCATCCCAGTGGCTGTGAACCCCAACTTCATCTGGAAGGACCACAAGCTCCCTAATGACGTTCCCGGGCTGGGTAAGACATTCTCACTGGGTTTTCTTTCCCCCAACATAGTTTCCATGTAAACTGTGTGGAGTCAGCTTGTTTTTCTTTTCTTCTCATCTCACTGAGGCTTTCTGGGCATGTAAATGTGGGTTTTACAAGCCCAGTGAGTTACATAGATACAGCCCCATTCTAATTTAGCTAACCCTGTTTTGAAGATGGATCCCATATAAGCAGTTCCCCTAGAAAACAAGGACATAAAATAGGCAAAATATAAATAATCATAGGAACACATGCTTTACTCTACGTACATTTTAATGTACCAGATTCAAGGAACATTCTCTAGATTTTAGCAAACAACAGTTGCCATATCATCGTGGGAGGTAGTCTGTGATGGTGGCCCTGAAAGTCTCCTCCACTTCTTCACAGGACATACATTCAGTGACAGTGACACACAGGAGGTGAGGTTCTCAAGGCCTTAACATGGTGGCCTTCATGTTAGCAAGACAGTGAGAATATACAGCACTAACCCTGGCCTTCAGTAGGGAGGTCAGGGGGCCTCCATGGACCATAAAATTCACAGTGCATTCTGTCTGTGACTGGCTTGGCCAGTGCTTAATGTAATACCATTAATAGGTTCCTACAAATTTATGATATATTCTTAAATTGAACACCATACAACCAAATGAAATTTATTCTTTGCAAAGAATTTTAAGTGATAGGAAACTAGTAACACTGAAGAATAGGAAAATGCAACTCTTTATTTGACAAGACCCTAACTTTGTAGAAATAAAACCAAAAAGAAATACATAAAATTAGCCAGGTGACAGTGGTGCCCGTCTTTAATCCCACTACTCCGGAGGCAGAGCCAGACGGATCTCTGTGAGTTTGAGGCCTGGTCTACAGAGTGAGATCCAGGACAGGCTCCAAAACTACACAGAGAAACCTTGTCTCGAAAAACTAAAATGGAAAAAAAAATGCATAAAATGTTAATATCAGTTACCATTGAGTAATAAAGTCCTGAAAGAATTTTCCCTTTTACATATTCTGGAAGTTCCAGTTCTTTTTCATAATGTTTGTCATCAGTTATTACCTTTTAAAGTCTTAAAAACTAAGTTAGAAATATTTCTATTCTTGCAGTGATCTGAAGCCAGGAATTGGAATTTTGATCTGCTTTTAAGCATCGCTGGTCTGATGGACTTGCTTGTATTAAAACTATAACTGTTTCTAAGTTTCTTTTGCTCTGTGACTTCTAAGTGGAAATGGTTGACTTAAAGCAGGATGGAAGGTGTGGATGGGTAGTGCATTCTCCTGGACAAAATGACCCGGAGACAACTGCAGATTGATAGTTGCTTTTAAGCTGTCTATACAATATCCCCAAAGCTATCTTCATGCTTCTGAGTTTTAAATGAACGTTTCAGCCATCTCTGCCTCTCTGCCCCTCTCTGTCTGTCAGTCTCTATTCCTGTCTCTCCCTTCCCACCCCTCACTTTCCCTTTCTGGGCAGGGGAGATGGCTCAAGATGACTCACTGGGCCAAGTGCTTGCTGAGGACCTGAGTTTGGACGCGCACACGCGCACACACACACAGAGTTCCCACCTTAAAAACAAAAAGCTGCATGCACAAGTGTGTATCTGTGACCCCAGGGCTGGAACAGGTGGAGGAGGCAGAGCCAGTGGCTCATGGGTCAGTCCAGGTTCAGTGAGAGACTCTGTCTCAATAATACAGTGGCAGATGATAGAGGAAAACATCCAGTGTTGACCTGTAACCTATACATGGGCGGGAGTGGGGGTGGGGATGGGGGGAGGTGAGAGGGAGCAAAAGGTCTTTTTTCACAGACTTCTGCAATTAGATACGTAAATAAGTAAGAATACAACTGTATAATAGTGCTGGGTCCAGAGTAGAACTATATTTACAGTGATGCATAGCCAAAGACTATGCATTAACATGAGTCCATTTGTTTTTATTCTATGACTGAAAGCTCTTCCTCTGGTAGAGCACATGTTTAAAGCTGGAGTTCCCTCCAGCTGTGCTGTGGTGTGGCTTAGAAGTTAACACACATTCATTGTGAAGCCGGCCGACTGTAATAACCATAATAGCCGCTAGAGGGCAGCAGAAGGTTTGCCTTAGAAGTGCTGGGAGCCTGACTTAATCAGAAGCCAAGTGAAAACTGCATTTAGGCAGACGTGGTGGCGGCTCACACCTGTAATCACAGCGTTTGGAATTCTAAAGTGGAAAGACTGCCATGAGGTTGAAGCAATCCTGGGCTACAAAGTGAGTTCAGGCCAGCCTGGACTACAGAATGTGACCCTGCCTCAACAAGCCTATTTGGTTTAAATAGTATGTTTAAATACCTAATTATGTTTAGCACAGTGAGGTGCTCATTATGCAGATAGGGACCAAAATGACCTGTGTCCCTCGAACTCATGCTCCGGTACGGAGGTGTATAATGCCACACTGTGGGGGTTGTATTTCTTCTACAGGCTTGTTTTATGTCTGGGGCTAAGGGTATGTTACATAGGAGTGTGATGGTAATGGGTATGATGGAGTGCCCATCACAGTCATGTACAGAACCCATCCAAAGAAATATGACTATGAAGGCATGAGCCCTAAGGTGGGCATATTTTTCTGCCGAGATGAGAGGAGAAATGTCACTTAGAAAGCAAGGTGATGAGCAACCCCAGGCAAAGCTATACACTTCCAAAGCAGCCCTCACCAAAAAGTGCTCTGTTTTTGCCACATGCTAAATCTCAGCTTGGAGGGGGGAGGGGGGTGAGGAGAGACATAGAAGACATTTTTAGAAGGACATAGCATGACTAAAACACGTGACATAAGTTTATGGTAGAGGATTCTCTTAATATTTGGGCACCTTTTTCTTGTCTTGGCAAAATAAGGAGGCACAAACGTCTATTCAAATTTTCAGCCATTTAAAATTAATAATTTACTCATGATGGGTGCAGGCGAACTGGCAGACCCTGGGCTGCCGCCCTGAGGATTTGTGTGTCCTGGTGCCATGTTAGAGACTCATGTGAGGTGGAGTGCATGCTACTTTAATGGGAAATCTATTATCTCTTTCCCTAGAGAAACTTCATTCAGCATTTAGAAGTGATCTCCTGCCTTTTTTAAAAAACACTCTCCCTAAGTTCTCGTTCTCTCTCTCTCTCTCTCTCTCTCCCTCCCCCCCCATATGAAAATCACATCTTCTTCACCCCATATCCATTATCTTCCAGCTTCTCACACGTCTTGTCTCTCACTTTGGTCCTTTCACTGAACCCACTGACCTCTTGCCTAGGAGGGAGGCTCTGAAGTGCTTGTGTGAGCCAGGACCGTCCTGTGAGGGTCCTTGCTGTGCCGTATCTCTTTGAGCCTGTCCCCTTGCACCTTCAGATGTCCCTCCAGTGCTTCCTTGGGACAGATTCCCATGTTCTTGGATTCCACTTACTCTTCTGAGAATCTATGAACTTAAGACATGTACCCAACACACACACACACACACACACACACACACACACACACACACACACGCATATACACACACATTATAACAAATAAAATCACATTATTGTCATCCCCCAATAATCTAGAAATCTTGGAAAGGAATAGCATGCAGTGCTGTGATTTCTTAGAACACACGCCCATGCCATCGCTTTCTTCCTGCATAGACCCTCCCTAGACATACAGGTCTGGAGAATGTTAGGTAGGCTTAGATCCCTCTAAATCATGTGTGATGTGTGTTGAATACCACTTAATGTTCTAATGACAGTGGGTTTTTGTTTTGTTTTGTTTTGTTTTGTTTTTTGGTTAGAAATAAAGAACTTCATAACTGTTCCTGTTGGCATGTACCTACAATCCTACAACCCTACAATCCTACAATACCACAACCCTACAATCCTACAATACCACAACCCTACAATCCTACAATACCACAATCCTACAATCCTACAATACAAGCACACAGAAAGAAACTACAAACAATGCTGAAATTAATCCTTTGGGGTTTGTTTGTTTGTTTGTTTGGTTGGTTGGTTGGTTTTTGTTTGTTTGTTTGTTTTGGTTTTTCAAGACAGGTTTTCTCTGTATAGTCTAAATGGGCCTTGAACTCACAGAGATCCATCTGCCTCTGCCCCCAGAGTACTTGGATTAAAGGTATGCACCACATTAAAGGTGGCCATCACCCAGCTAGGCTACCACTTTTCCTGGGCACACACAGCAGCTTTCTTCAGAGCTTGGGGATACAATGAGGAGATTAATACAAGATGAGGATTTTCAAAGGGACTCTTCTCCTGTCCTCAGACTGCTGCGTTACAGCAGGAGAAGCTTTGGAATGTGTTCCCACCCCTCTGTGGTCCCGCTAATGCATCAGTATTGCCTTCTTTCCCACAGGCCCTCAAATCCTGATGATTGCTGTCTTCACACTTGCAGGGGTTGTGGTCCTGATGCTGCTGATTGCTCTCCTGGTGTTGAGGTACCTCCTTCCCACAGGCTTTCCCTCCAGGTGGGGAGGAGAGGGACAAGTCTGGTGTCTGTTGGCAATGTTTGTTGAAAAAGGCAGTCCTGGGACCTTAAAGGCGTTCTGCGTCAAAAGCAGTATCAAAGCAGAAGCCAATATGGGCAGATTAGAATTGTGAGTCAAGGGATCGGCCTGTGTGAAGTCTTGTGTGCTTGGGAAGATTGCAAACACGCCGTGTCCACACGGCCACATTATAAACAGTGTGTAACTAGCTAGCTTCAGAGTTCTATTGGTGTGTCCTGAGAGACTGCAGGATTGTTGTACAGTATAGTATGGAGGCTAGAAGAAGCTCAGAGACCATCCATGCCACCAGGTGTGGTGGTCCAAGCCTATAATCCTAGGCTGAGGCAAGAGAAAGTAAATTTGAGGCCAGCTTGCACTATGTTGTAAGACTGTCTCGAACAAACAAGCAAAAACAGTAACAACAAAGAAATCATCTCCTCCAAATGTCCAGAGCACAAGGAAAGAGAAGCATAGACTGAGTCTACCAGGTGGTGATAGGAATAGTTCAGTTGGCCCTTCTGCACATCGGAGCTGTGGTTTAGCTGCATGGCGTGGGCGTAGCGTGGGCCTAACTGGACATGCAGACTTGTTAAATGTATGCTGACTCTATCAGCATTCCAGCTTCTGCTGTACACACTAAACAGAAGATTCTTTCTCAGTTGTGGTATCAGGATATCCTAAACCAAGCAGCAAGTGTCTGTGCGTGTCACACACTTTGGGAAGAGTGTCACTAGACTTTCTCACAATGTAAGTGCCCAGCCTGTAGCATGTTTTCTCCAGAGAGGGGCCACACTGACTTCTTTGCTCTGAAGGCAGAGTTCATCTCAAAATACAGGAGTCCATCTACAGTGTGCCCATGTAATTTAGTGGAGAGGAAAAAACTCTCAGAGATTAAACCCAAATGGGTTGATCAAGTTTCCTTGGTAGAAAGTCCTGAGATAAAACAGGAGATACCCATTGTTACCTCTAGGCCTGGAGGCAGAGGCAGGGATTCCTAATGGCCGATCTCAATCAAGTGGCCTGGCAGAGAAGATGAGGTGTATGTGGTTTTCCATTTCAATTACCAATGCATGAAAAACAGTGAGTTACTTATAGTGTCCCCTAACCTGGTACGAATGACAACTCCGTTTAGTCCCAAGAGTCCCCTCATGACAGCCTGGCAGCCTTTGGTGTCTTGATATTCACCCTACCTGCCTCTGCTTAGGGTCACAGTAGCTGGTCAGCAGTATGCTATTTTACACATATTTAATAATGGAAATTGAGGTGGAAGCAGAGGAGGAAACTGAAGCATTCTGTCCAGGGAACATTGGAAAGGGAATGGCAGAAGACCTTGAGAATGTAACTCAGAGTTTGGCTAACGACAAAAAAGTAAAAATAAGTTCAGGGGCAGACAAGTAGGTCAACAAAAAGACTGAGAAACAAGCCAGCTGGGACAACTGACTTTCCATCCAAAAGTCAAATTAAAACTGCCTAGTACAATGTACAGAGACAGAGCCCGTTTTGTGTGGAGCTTTAAGTGTTAAGGCCCTTTAGAAGAAAAGGATATGGGTTGACTTTAGGAGAGGAGTTCTTAGTTGTGAGCAAGAAGAAAGTCATAGAAGAAAAATGAGTAACTATGCCATGATAAAATTAAAACTTTCCATACAACAACATTAAGGAGGCAGTGGCATAGAAGAAAGTATTTGCTAATTTCACAAATACACAAATAGGATTTGTTTTTTCATAACACATAAAAATTCATATTAGGGGCTGGGAGATGGCTCAGTGGGCAAATGTAATTGTGCAGTATGAGGACCTGAGATCAAATTCCCAAAACCCATGGGTGGTAGTTTGAATGTAACTGGCCCCCATAAACTCACAGGGAATGGCATTATTAGGAGGCATGGCTTTGTTGGAGTAGGTGTGGTCTTGGAGGAAGTGTGTCACTATGGAGGTGAGCTTTGAGGTCTCACATATACTCAAAATACTGCCCAATGTCTCAACCCACTTCCTGTTGCCTTCTGATCAAGATGTAGCCAGCACCATGTCTGCCTGAACACCACCATGTTCCCCACCATGATGATAATGGACTAAACTCTAAACTGTAGACCACCACCTTAATTAAATGTTTTCCTTTATAAGAGTTGCCATAGTCATGGTGTCTTTTCACAGCAATAGAAACCCTAACTAAGAGAGAAGTTGGTACCAGGGACTGGGATATTGCTGTGGTTGGCCAGACCACGTGTTTGTTTGGAGTAATGTGGACTTTGGGAGTTTTGGTTAGGAAAGCAGTGGAATGCTTTCAGCACTACTTAATGGGCCTTACTAGTAGGAGCATGGAAGACAGTGGTGCTGAATGTGATTTGATGAACTGTGGGGGTCAAGAGGTTTCAGAGGAGACAAATATTGGTATGTCGTCTAGAGACTGATCTTGTGATATTTTGGTGAAAAATGTGGCTGCTTTTAGCCCTTGTCCAAAAAGTTTGCCTGAGGCTAAAATGAAGAGTTTTGGAAGCACTCCCTTGGCAGAGGAAATCTCAGAACAGCCTAATATAGATTCTGTTGTATGGTGGTAACTCTAATGAAGATTTATAATGAAAAGGAACAAGCTGAGGAGGGTAAATTACAACATGTAAAATTTAAGGAGAAAAGGAACTCCAAAAAGTGGAATGGAGTCAAGTCCTGTGTTCAAGGAGAAAAACAGATTAAGAAATGGAATAAAGGGAGTGGTGACCTCAGGGCAAGATCCCAAGCAGCTGAGTTTCCAACTTGTGAAAGGGAATTAAAGAAAAGCTTAGAGCTGGGTGTAGTGGTGCATACCTTTAATCCCAGCACTGGGAAGACAAGGCAGAAGCTGATGGATCTCTGAGTTTGAAGCCAACCTGGTCTAAAGAGCAAGTTCCAGGACAGCCAAGCTTAGACAATGAAGGTAACAATCAAAAACAGAATGAAGATGTAATTGAACGTGGGGACCATGTTCTAGCCTCAGAAAGCAGCAAAACTTGGCAGCTTCAACCACATTGTTCTGGGTTTAGAATTAAGGATTGAAGAAATAGAGTTATGGAATTTACCTCTGCACCTGAGGAAAGCCCCTGAGGCCAGGCGTGAGTCAGGGGTGTTCCTGAATGGGAGCCTAGAGAGGCCATTCCATGAAGCTGTGAAGTTGAATCCTCCACTTCCTTGGAGATACCAAGATGTTAGTGTTAGTTGTTTGGCAGCGCTCTTACTCTGCGAGGAATGGTCAGGAAACATGACAAACCCACTAACAAGAGTTTTATTAGGATAGGAAAGGAAGGGACAGACGAGAACAGGCCCGTGGAAAACACACGTGGTCAAGAGAGAGATGGGGGAACATGGCACCAGCTTATAAAGGCTGGGCCGTGCTTGCGTACCCAGACTTAAGTGGCTACTCCATGCATGCGCGTATATCATCACATGGTTGTGCTTCCAGCTTTACACAACCATGCAAAGCCACAGGGTCCTGGTCACGTGAGACGTTTTGGCCAGGAAATGGCTATTTTGAACCGGAAATAGCTAGGTGGAAATGTCTAGGTCCACCGGGCATGCCCAACCATGGGGGCATGTTGTGAATTCATATCAGTTAGAGATGCCAGAGCCATGGGATACCTGCCAAGGAGAGCTAACAGAAAGTGGAAACAGCCCAAGAGAAAGAAGTGTGTTAGTCAACAAAGCTGAATGGAGTTGGAGATCTGAAGAGTACTTTCACATCAGACATGGAGAAGCAGAGTTTGGAGTTTTCAGTCTTGCTTTGGTCCAGTATTTCCTCACTATGCTCCCTTCCTTATGTTTTGGAATGGTAATGTATATCCTGTGCCATTGTATGTTGGAAGTATGTGATTTGCTTTTTGATTTTGATTTTACAGGTGATTACAGTTAAGAGATTGCATGAATCTCAGAAGAGAATTTGAACTTTGGACTTTTAAATAAGTTTGAGACTGTTATATGAGATTATGGGGACTTTTGAAGTTGGACTAAATGCATTTTGCTTCATGATATTGTTACTATCTTTTTGGGGGGCAGGGAGTGGAATGTAGTAGTTTGAATGTAATTGGCCCCCATAAACTCAAAGGGAATAGCATTATTTGGAGGCATGGCTTTGTTGGAGTAGGTGTGGTCTTGTAGGAGGAAGTGTGTCACTATGGAGGTGGGCTTTGAGATCTCCGATACACTCAAAATACTGCCCAATGTCTCAAACCACTTCCTGTTGCCTTCTGATCAAGATGTAGCCAGCACCATGTCTGCCTGAACACCACCATGCTCCCCACCATGATGATAATGGACTAAACCTCAGAAAATGTAAGCCACCACCCCAATTAAATGTTTTACTTCATAAGAGTTGCTATGGTCATGGTGTCTCTTCACAGCAATAGAAACTCTGAGACACTGTGTAAAACCAGGGACAGTGTGTGCATCTGTAATCCCAGCATTGTTAGGGAGAGATGGGAAGGGAGACAGAAAAGCGCCAGATACTCACAAGCAGAGCAGAGCAGGAGCTCCTGCCTCAAAAGGGCGAAAGGTGAGGGTCAGAAGCCATGGTGGTCCTCTAATCCCACCGGCAGTCTGTGGTGTACCCATGAAACACACCAATACACACACACACATCAGTCCACATACACACACACACACTCAGTCACACAAACACCAATTCACATAGACATAAACACACCAACCCCCCACACCAATCCAGAGACATATACACATCAATACACACACACACACACACACACACACACACACACACACACCAATCCCCAGAGACACACACATGCTCACATGCTCTCATACACCCACCCCAAACCACAATAATCCATAGACACACACACATATGCATAAATGCTCACTCACAACACACACACACACACACACACACACACACACACACACACACACACACACACACTGGCACACAGATCAATCTGCATAGTCAGACACATACCAGTCCACAAATAAATACACACATACACACTCTAATTCATAACATACATACACATACTAATCCATAGACATACACACAGAAAGAGATTAAAATTCATGTAAGGTAATAAAAGAAAAATGATACAATAATGAAACTGAGAAAATCCCAAACAACTCCATATAACTCTTTGATGCTATGTATTCTATAACATAGTTGGTGAATATTTGGAAATATCCTCTCCAAAGACATCAAACAAACACAAAATTAAGCAACAATGAGCCACCATTTTATACACATCATAAATGTTTAAAAATACTTAACAATATCAAGAATATTGGAAATGAGAGTTCTCAAGTTGGGAAATTGGCACACCACTGTGGAAAAGGATTTCATGGTATCAGTGAAGTTGAAAGTGTGTTTCTCCACTGTAACCCAAGAAGGTATCATGTGTGGTGCCTGAAGGAAGGAATCAGAAAACTATTTTTGTAAGTTGGGATAAATGTTGAAACTGGATCTCATTTGAGCTCAGACTGGCCTTGAAATTTCTATGTAGCCAAAGAGGACCTTGAGCTCCTGATCTTCCTGCCTCTACTTCCCAAATGCTGGGTTCCAGGCGTGATCCCCTTGGCATGGCTTAAACTTCTTGTCTTAAGGGCAAGGCATGAAACGGGAGCTGCGTTAGGAGCAGAGTGGGGTGAGAGGTGGTTTCAAGGTGACCTTTTTCTGCCTCTCAGGGTTGTCAGGGTGTTGTCTGTTTCTGCTTTTGCTTTCTTTGTCTTCCATTCTTTTCACCATCAATTCAGATCTTTTGTTATAGAATTTCTGTCTTAGTGAAGAGCTTGGGAAGTGAAATGCAGAAAAGCCCAGAATAGTCCACTTAGCAGTTGGAAGAGCATGGAGCCACACCTCAGTGTCTGCTGGCCTGAGGACAGCAGGGTCAAGGTCCTAAGTTCTTCCTAGTGTCTGGGAGCCAAACAGAATGGATGTTGTGGTAGTTTGGATATAACTGGCCCCCATAAGCTCATAGGGAGTGGTATATTAGGAGATGTGGCTTTGTTGGAGTGGGTAGGACCTTGTTGGAGGAAGTGGAAGCTTTGAGGTCTCATATATATTCAAGCCACACCTAATGTCTGAAGTCCACTTCCTGTTGACTTTGGATCACAATGTAGATTTCTCAGCTCCTTCTCCAGACCCATGCCTGCCTACATGCTGCCATGTCTCACCATGATGATAATGGACTAAACCTCTGAACTGTAAGCCACCCAATTAAATGTTGCTGTGGTCATGGTGTCTCTTCACAGCAATAGAAATCCTAACTAAGATGGATGCTCATAAACACCTCCTGATGGTTCTATTCCTTTTACAGAAAATACAGAAGAGATAATGAACTTCGACAGAAAAAATGGTCCCACATTCCTTCTGAAAATATCTTTCCTCTGGAAACCAATGAGACCAGCCATATCAGCCTGAAGGTAAGTCAGGTGTGATCTACATGTTAATGAGTATCTGACAGGACTTTGGTAGCATGACAGCAAGTGTACCAAGCATGGACACTTTAGTTCATTTGGGAATCCAAGATTTAGACGTTTGCAGCTTAAAGGAGGAAGGATTATTTTGCCCATGATAAGCCAAATTGACATCAAACCAGCTAGCACAATTGATCCCTTGCCAACTTGACACACAAACACATCGCTATTAAGCCATAATCTTTTTTTTCTTGTTCATCCCCAAGGTTACACATTAATATCAACATTATAATATAGAATATTTTACAAACTTAAAATTTTAAATACTTTAAAAGTTGTCCTTTTAGAAATATCCAGTCTCCTCGAAAATGCAGCATCTATAAAACTCCAAAATATCTTTTCTTTTAAGTTTAAAGTCTACTCTGGGCTCCTGTAAAATCAAGAATAATTAAATACTTTCTTACTTCAAGAGGGAAGAACACAGTCACAACCCAAATAAAGCAAAACCACACTTCAACAGTGTAAATAACTCGCTGTCCAGATTCACTCAGAGTCTTCTGGGCTCCTCCAAGGACCATGGGCCTCTTCTCCAGCTCTATCCTCCACAGTACACACAGCTTGTCTTCTAAGCTCAGGCTGTGACTCCACCTCTGCTGCCGTCCTTGGCGGTCATCCCGTGTTACTGGCTGTTGGTTAAGCGCTCATGGCTGGCCGCCACGGGATGCCGACAGATATTTTGGTGGCAGAAGAATCACGGGCCATGGTTACCTTTCTAGAGCTTTATTGAGAGAGAAAGAGAGAGAGAGAGAGAGAGAGAGAGAGAGAGAGAGAGAGAGAGAGAGAGAGAGAGAGAGAGAGAGAGAGAGAGAGAGAGAGAGAGAGAGAACGAACAGAGGAGAGAGAATACAGGAGAGGTGATACAGAAAGAGAGGGCACAGAGAGAGCATGCTTGCTTTTTAGGCTGGGACGCCGTCACAGGCTGGTGACATAATTAAGGACATAATCCTTACACTGGCATCTCCAAAATCCTGGGGCCTTTTGCTGCACCTGGGCTGCGCTTTCACCAGTAGCCTCTCCTGGGCCTCTTCAGGGACTCCAGCCTACCACACAGTACCAAGCCTCAGCTGCTTTCCATGACCCCTCATGCCTTCAAAACCAGTACCACCTGGGTGACTCTTACATTACCAAGTTTGGCTGCCAGCACGAGGCACAACCTTGCTCACTTCTAGAACACAGTTCCTGGATGCTGACTCTGTGGAAGCACTTCTCAGAAGATTTTACCTCAGTGATGCTGGTCTCTTCTTTATCACTGCTAATTTCTCAACTCCAGTGGACCAGCGTCAATTGTCCAGTAGAGCAAAGGTTTTACTTCAGTGGTTCTGGTATCTTGTTAATCACAGCTGACTCTTCAGTGCCAGCTAGCCAGAACCATAGATTAAGTCCAAATAGTAAATGGCCCTGATAGTGACTCTCAGACTTTCCTCTGGAATTCCACAAGCCAGGCATTTCTCTCAACATTATTATCTCCCAAGTATCTGCAGAGCAGCTCACCAAGGTTTGAACACTCAGTGGCTTTTCTGGTCCAAAGTTCCAAATCCTTCCACAATCCTCCCCAAAACAACATGGTCAGGTCTGTCACGGCAAAACCCTACTCCTGGTACCAATTTCTGTCTTAGTACAGGATTCGGTGCTGTGAGGAGACATCATGACCAAAGCAACTTGGGAGAAAAGGGTTTATTTGTCTATGCATCCACATCACTGTTCATCTTTGAAGCAAGTCAACATAAGAACTCAAACAGGGCAGGAACCTGGAACCAGGAACTGATGCAGAAGCCATGGGGGAGCTCTGTTTTTTGGCTTGCTCTCCATGGCTTGCTCAGCCTGCTTTCTTATATATGGAAGTACCCAGGAGTCCCGGGGTTTAGCTACATCTGGTGTGGGATATCTGAGGGGAAAAAAAAAATCTACGTATACTATGTTCTTATGTCTGTTAAATATTCCTCCAAGACAAAATTCTATCATTTCAGCTACAGCTCCATCAGGCATTCAAGGCAGGAGTAACTCTAGACATACCAAGCTCTTTATCCGTCTACTTTATTTCTCTGGGATGAAATCCTGTCTCCATAACTACAGTTCCGTCCAGTTCCCTAGCTCAGAGCCCTGCTAACAACTAACTCCTATGCTTACAGCCTCATCTTCGTCCCCTGTGTCCTCTTTCTCCATCTCTGCTGCTCTCTACTCCTGCCACTCGGAAAACTCTACTGGAGATCTGCTTACCCTCTACGGAGCCTCTGTGGTCCTCTCTTCTCTCGCCATGCCGTTCTGTCGCTGTCTACAGAAAATGCCTGCCCTTTCTTTCCCTGGGCACATGGTTCTCTGCTTCCTCTGGAATATTGTTTTACTTCCCACCTTGATATGTAGAAAACCTCTTTTGTTCTCAGTCAATTGCTCTGGAGAACCACCTCCTCAAGGCCAGGGGTGGGGGGTGGGGGATGGTCTGAGCTTCATTAACATAAGAAACAAAGCTATGAGTCTTCCCCCAGCTTGTCTCCTAAGCTCAGCAAGGCAGTTAGTAACTTAGTTCAGCAGGTCTGGGGAGCTGAACTGTTTACCAATTGGTCTGGACACACAGAATTTCATAGCAGAAGACAGCTGGGATATCAAAGGCTGGATAACATCAAATATTCATAATAAATGGCTTTGCCTTTTGATAGACCCTTGGCTGGTCAAAGTTTGGCTTTAATACACAGCTGAATATCTATGCTTGCAGCCCACAAGACTTATAGAACCCAGGACCACCGCTCAGGGGTAGCCCCACCCATAATGGGCTGGATCCTCCCCCATCAATCACTAATTAAGAAAATGCACTATAGGCTGCCTACAGCCTATAGTTCATTTTCTCAACTAGGGTCCCCTCCTCTCAGGTGTCAAGTTAATTTAGCAATAGCTAACACAGCACCCCAAGTTTTTATGATATGAAAATTGAAAGGTATACAAGTCTTAACTTTTTTCATGTGTTTAAACCAGAAGTCAGAGGCAGGAAAGGCAGGAGCCACATCTAACCTGTAGTGGTGTACATATGTTCATCTATGTGTTGTTCTGTGTTGACATTTTTTAAATCAATTCCCAACATATAAAATCACAGAATATCATATAAAAATCCACATCTCAGGTTTTTTGTTTGTTTGTTTGTTTTTTGAGAAGCCAGCTGATCTGGCAATTCTAAGCCAAACTCAGGATTGATGGACACCTGGTCCTCACACCCCACTGGCATCTCTGCTGGGCCTTTAGGCATAAAAATACAACTGAGCTTTTGTAACATCCTTCTCCAAGAGCCTCTGCCTGGAGATGGCACAGGCCAGGGTTTCCAACAGGAGGAGAAAGAGGAAGCAAAGTGGAGAAAGCAGAGAGAATTCTTGGTACTAGTAAGACCTTGAGATGAGGGGGGGAGCCCAGAAATTGAGGTGGTAGACACCTGGGGAGAAGGGTAGGCATCAGGAATCAGAGGAAGCAAAAGGGTGCGCCCAAGAAGCACCTCGGGGGACCTGCCCAGCATGCTGTGGAGTACTCGCAGACACTCTAAGAGCCTCTTGGCAGTGAAGGGAAATTGAAGTTCTGGAACAATTGGTCTTTTCTCTGCCAGATCGATGATGACAGGAGACGAGATACAATCCAGAGACTACGGCAGTGCAAATATGACAAAAAGGTTGGTATGACATCCCCCACCCTGCACCCATTGTCCCGAACCCTTTCAGGTAGTATAGCACCCCACTGTCCTAAACCCTGTTAGTTTGTACAACCGTCATCATCTCCCTCCCCTGCCCCGTTCTAAACCCTTTCAGTTAGTAGGGGTTAGTTCCCCTACCCCACCACACCACACTCCTGCTCACTGAACCCTGTTGGTAGTTAGACTAGCCCTCACTGCCCTGAACCTGTCCAGGGATATGCTGGGTGTTCTGACACACAGTTGTCCTAGCCCCTGACCTTGGCAATGCAATGGCAGAGGTGCCCAGGTGGCTGCAAGAGTTTCACATGGAAGGCGCTCTGGGAACATGGACGAACAAAGGAAACATTCTTGTGAGAAGTACAGGACAGGAAACGTGAGATTCAGGTCACTCAGGGAAGCCCTTATACATTGGTTTCAGGAATCCCCTGTCAGGGAGGGGCTCCATTCTTCCTCCCTTGTTTTTCCTTTCTTTCCTCCATCCTTCCCCCCTCCTTCCTTCCTCCCTTCCATTCCCCCTGGTCATTCTTCATGAAACGTTTAAACTACTATATCCCAGTCACTAGGCACCGGAGATAGAAGCCTTAGTCAAACACTGTGGGTGCTCCAGAAAGTTTACAATACAATGGGGCCCTCAAGCAAACTTCTACGTTACACATATAATGAATTGCACCGCACTCTGCCATCCTGTGGCTCAACTGGTTGGAGACTGTCCATGAAAGACTTGGGCCACAGCAATCCCCCTCTTTCCACAATTGATCTCGGCAGAAAGTGATTCTGAAAGACCTCAAGCACAGTGATGGCAACTTCACGGAGAAGCAGAAGATCGAACTAAACAAGGTATGTGCCCTGTTAGGCCCTTTAGAGTGAGCTTCATCCCATTTCCCCAAACACTGAGGTCCCCAGTGGAACCACTGATGAGAGTCCCCAGGCAAAGGAAAGGGTGACTTGGCTTCTTGTTGACAATCTACCAAGGGATGCTGGAGACTGAGACCTCATGTTGCCTACAACACAACCCTGGTATTATTTAAAGGTCCTTAGAATTTTTATCCAGTGTATGAGTAAGATGTGACGTGTGTGGGAAGGAGAAGATGCTGGTGTTCAGTAGTAGAAGTCTTCTTGCCAAAGACCTCAAAGAAGCACACTTTACTGGCACATAAATCTCCGTCATAGCACCCCACCCCCATCTGCCCTCTGCTGCTTTGCTTTGTAAGTTGCCTAGCTGCCTGTTCACTGCCCCCCACACCCTACTCCCCCCCACCCCACCTCCTATCCCCCATTCCCCACTCCCTCAGCTTTACTCTGTAAATAGCTGATTCACCTGCTCTCTTAGCTGCTACAGTCCGACTACTACAACCTGACCAAGTTCTACGGCACTGTGAAGCTGGACACCAGGATCTTTGGAGTGATCGAATACTGTGAGAGAGGGTCCCTCCGGGTAAGGAACCATGGTCGCTTCCTATTGCCTAAGTGGTCCACGATATGAAAAAGAAAAAAAGACATACTGGAGATGATTCCATGTGCACCTGTAACTCCAGTTCCAGGGGATATAATAACACCTGCTTCTGGTCTCTATAGACCCCCCCCCACACGTGGTGCACAGACACACGTGCAGGCAAAATGCTCATACATATAAAACAAGTGAAAAATCGTACTCAATGAAGTGACGTCAGAGGGTTGTCAGGCGCAGTGATCAGACTCATCGGATTGCATCACTCAGTCCTATGACATCATTACAGGCAAGCCAGAGAGATTCAGAAAAGCAGACCAGACAGGAATGCGAGCAGAGGGAATAAGTGACCTGCCCTAAGTCCTGCTTCTGCTCTGTCGAGGTCTCAGAGTCCCCCTCTCCCTCAGGAGGAGTGGAAGAGGACTCTGCAGGGCCAGGTGGGCTCCGGGATTCTGGACGAGCAGGTCCAGAGCTGAAAAAGTAGGATAGGGCTGAGTCAGGTTTCCCAGAACCTAGCTCAAAGCTGGGACCCTCAGGCCACTGAGCACTCTGAAGGGCCTACACAATTGACATGCACAGGGGCAGATGTCAGAAATGGGACTAGAAGAAAGCAACAACAGGCTGGCATCCAGAACCAAGGGGCTAAAGCACTGGATCCCGCTCTGCAGAATGGCTGGGCTCTGGTGCTCTGGGCCTTCAGACACCTTTGGGCAAGGTGGCCACGAAATTCATCAGGATGCTTTGAGAGCAAAGGAGACTATGTTTATGCCAAGCAGATAGGAACCGACTCTGGCAGGGCCGTGTGCTTTATGTGAATATACATTAAAGAATTAAGGAAGAGGAGCCCCAGAATAGGTCAGGTGATGTAGCCAGTGGCGATTTTTTTCTACCTTCTCATATTTTGTAAATTCTGTTCATACTTTATGAAAGATACATGTTTTCCTTTTGTATTTGAGGCAGAATCCCACCAAGGGGTGCACGTTGGTCCATGAGAACAGGCTAGGATGGGCAAGTACTGAGCCAAGGAGAGGAAGTTCCTGCAGATTCTGGCTGCTTTCAGCTTCCATCTTGCCCCAGAGCCTTGTCTGAAATGACTAATAACTCTAGAACCTCCTGAGAAATCGTTGATGCCACACCCAAATTAAACCACAACTCCAGTCCTTGTTTTTCCTGAAACAAGACAAGATTGGTCTGCTCCAGGTCATACTGAAAACAGTTGCCTGCTGGTTTAACTAAACCCCATATAGGAACCACACTAATGTGAGATTAGTTCAAAGCCTAGCTCCTCCAGTTC
The DNA here is from genome assembly GCF_903995425.1 of Onychomys torridus. Lineage (NCBI taxonomy): Eukaryota > Metazoa > Chordata > Mammalia > Rodentia > Cricetidae > Onychomys > Onychomys torridus. Next base: position 147,899,448 of record NC_050445.1, on the reverse strand, counting down.
CTAGGAAAGTCAAGAGCTCTCTTAAGGACAGAGATCTTAGCTACTTAAAGAAAACTCAGAGCAATTAAGTCAACTGAAGTAATTAGCATTGAGAGTAGAGACAGAAGCCTAATGAAGGAATTCCCAGGAGCAATTCCCTGCTTAGAAACACTGGTCCAGCCAGGCGTGGTGGCACACACCTGTAATCCCAGCTCTCAGGAGGCAGATGAGGAGAGAATCTCAACTTCAAAGCAGCGTAGGGAGTTCTGCCTATGTGCCGTGTGCCAGATACAAAGGGTGCTTCAGGTCTCATGGACTACCAAGGGAGACCCTGCCTCAAAACCAAAGTGTTTAAACACATACCAAACAAATCCATTCATCCAGTCTTCGTGAGATGGAGCAGGCAGGGCAGATACTTTTTGGTCAGACTTCCCAAGGCCAGCCTCCAGGCAGAGTCTGTGTATCTTTCTCTCCTACCCGATGCTGAATACACCTAACAATGCCTGTTCTGTTTATTTGGAGGTTTTGAGACAGTCTCACATAGCCCAGGCTGACCTCAAACTAATTATGTAGCTCAGGCTGCTCTTAAAATTCTAGTCCTCCTGCCTCCACCTCCTAAGTACAATACATGTTTGATAATGACAACCAATGGCTATGATTCTGGTTTATGTATTTACTGTACTATATGCTTTATTGTTATTTTAGGTTACTATGCTGTAGTGTTATTTTAGAATATACTTCCATTTATTTAAAAAAAAAAAAACTTACTGAAGAGCAGCATGCTGTGTTAGCCAGCAACACAATACATCTCATCTTCCTTTTCCTCCCTCCCCCTCTCTCCCTCCCTCCTTCCCTCTCTTTTCTTTTTTCTTTCTTGAGAGAGGGTCTCACTACATAGCTCAAGTTGACCTCAAACTGGTAGAAATTCTCTTGTTTAAGACTCCCGAGTCATTTTGATGGCACTTGATCTATTCTTGTGTTGTTTTGTTCTTTGTGACCCTGGGAGCAAGATTGTGGAGAGAGACAGACAGAGAGGCAGAGAAAGGAAGGGGGGCAGGTCTGTGTGTATGTGTGTGTCTGTGTTGGCGTCAGAGCATGGGAGAGAATACCACTCTACACCAAAGCATGTCAGTGATATCTAGGCTTTGTGCCCCGTGGCCTGGACTTTGAAGGTCCTAGGCTCTAGGTCTATGTGAGAACGCCACATGACAGTCACCCAATAAAAATGCCAAACATACTTCTCAGCCTGTAGCTCTGTCCAACAACCTGTGATGGCATGTGATGATAAATGATGGTGGTGGTAACCCAGTTTGTTCCTGACTCAACAGCCTCATGATTGGCTTGTTTGACTCATGATCTCTCCATGCTGTCTTTCCCTGCAGCGGTTCATGTTTTCATCGTGTGTGTTTTCTCTCCTATTCAGGAAGTTTTAAATGATACGATTTCCTACCCTGATGGCACATTCATGGATTGGGAGTTTAAGATCTCTGTCTTATATGATGTTGCTAAGGTAAGAGACATACGTACACAAAAACATTCGTGAAAATGAAGTAGTATAACAAGCTGTGGGCATCAGCCATGGTGGTTTCGTCCATAAACAACAACAGTGGTAGCTATGTAGGACTTGATGAAATAATGTGTGCGCTCACACATTCTCACAGACTTGTTAGAAATAAAATACCATGTGAAATAATCTCCAAATCTGTTAGATTTTAGGAAATAATTGAGTCCAGTCATTTCCTTCATAAATGTAATGTTGTCTTATCAGTCTTTTTAGGTCAAGACAGCAGAGAGCTAGAGACATGTACTTGATCACAGTTCACATAAGTAAGAACATGCAAGCAATAAAAACAGGGCTGACGAGATGGCTCAAAAGGTAAAGAGTTTGCCAATAAAACAGGGAGAAGTGAATCCAGTTCTCAGTACCCATGTAAAAATGATCAGATATGGTGGCACATGTCTGTGATTCTAGAACTGGGGAGGAGGAGATAGACAGTTTCCCCAGGGCTCACTGACCAATCAGCCTGGCCTAATTGGCAAGCTTTGGTCCCAGTGAAATACTGTCTCAAAACACAAGGTGGGGGCTTTGCAGATGGCTCAGTGGCTGACTCGCTTGTCACACAAGCCTGACAATATGAGTACCATCCCCAAAACCCACAGCGGAAAGAGAGAACCAACTCCTGAAAGTTGTTCTCTGACCTCCTCATGTGTGCTGTGGCATACATGTACCCATATGCGTACTTCAAACACACAACAATAATAAAACATAAATTAAGAAAAAATAACAAGGCAGATGGAACCTGAATAACACAGCCAGAGACTGACCTCTGACCTTCCCACCCACCCCACACATGCATAATCACAAAGTCCTATGCCTTGTATAGCATGCAGCTTCTCAACTGGAGTTTACATTCAACTTTTTTTATTTTTGTTATGGAACTATACCTCACAGCGTATAGGCAAGCAGTAGGGTTTTCATAATACCTTTAAAGCAAAGTCCACAGCACTGAATTTAAAATTGGATAGCATGGCAACATGTACAGAGAAATAGATTCAAAATGCCACTTCTTTCTTTCAAAATGTCATTCAGCCAAAGTGTGTGATGTGTCTTTGTTTTCCCACCATCTGGAAAACCTCAGGGCATGTCGTATCTGCACTCCAGTAAGATTGAAGTCCATGGGCGTCTGAAATCCACCAACTGCGTGGTGGACAGCCGAATGGTGGTGAAGATCACAGATTTTGGGTGCAATTCCATCCTACCTCCAAAAAAAGGTCTGTGCCTCTCTTATTAGCATTTTTTTCTTTTTTGAAATTTCTACCTAATTTATATAGAATATTCAAAAAATGGAGATGAAGTGGGCAACATTCTGACTCATTCTCCCACACCCCTTGCCAGTCAATGAAAGCTTTCAAAAACTGTGTTGTTGTTTGTTGTTTGTTTTTTGGTTTGTTTTTTTTTAATTTTATGGGTATGGGTGTTTTGCTTGTGTGAATGTCTGTGCACCATGTGCATGCAGAGTCCAGAAGTGGGCATCAGATTCCCTGGACCTAGAGTTACAGATGGCTATGAGCTGCCATGTGGACACTGGGGACTGAAGTCAGGTTCCTTGTAAGACCAGAAAGTGCTCTTAACCACTGAGCTATCTCTCCAGCCCCTCAACAAAGGCTCTTTGAGTTAAACGGTATTCCACTGTGTCTCCTGAGATAAGTGAAAAGATTGAGGAATCTACAGACTGTGGAAGCTAGGATGGGAAGAACCATCTCACTGAACTCATCCTTTGTAGGAGACAGGAGTGAGATTCCAGGCTGGGGTTTTGCACAGGAAGACAGAGAACAGAGACCCAGTTTCCATGTGGACATTACCACGCACTTGTCTGTGGTGACAAGATATGTATGCATACATATAATATGTGAAATAGAGCCTCATTGGTCATTCTCAGTATTGTCCAGGAAAGGCACATGAAGACTCGCAGGTTGGATGAGGGAAGTCATACAAGCATTTCTCCTCCATTCTTTAGTGTAAGTCACAGCTAAGTGGCCTCAGAAATCTAGGCCTTATTTCAACAAACTTCCTAGCTCCAAAAGTGAAGGTCTTATGTCCAATTCTGTGTAACAGTCTTTTGGGTCTCATTCTCCTAAATAGAAGAAAAATTATAATTCTGCCTCTATTTTCACAATCCTGTGAAGTTTAACATGATATTGGACTAAATATTTCCATTTGTGTGTGTGCACATACATGTGTATGCTCAGCAGAAGCCCGGGGCTATGGCAGGAGCCTTCTCCACTTTATTTACCGAGGCAGAGTCTCACAACTAAACCCAGAACTTGTTGATATGTCCATTCTGATTGACCAGCCCACCCTGGAGAATCCTGTCTCCGCATTCTGAATGGCAGACAGTCACCACACCCATCCACTGTTCACATGGGTACTGGAATATCCAAACTCAGGTCCTTACGTTTACACAGGTGCTTTGCCTACTGGACTATGCCCTCATATGTTCTTATAAAGATTTGCTGGGGTGCCAAGTTAATTCATTAAGCAAAGAAACAGAGCTTTTAATCAGATAAGACAAACCCCATCCTCCTTAGTATTGCTAAGCTGGATCTGCTGATCATGGATGTCTGTAACCTGAACTTTCAGCCTAAGTAAAACCCCCTCCCTCCAACTTTGTCTTGTGGATGTCTCACACACAGACCTGTGGACTGCTCCTGAGCACATGCGCCAAGCCAGCGTCTCTCAGAAAGGAGATGTGTACAGCTTCGGGATCATTGCCCAGGAGATCATCCTTCGTAAGGAAACTTTCTACACACTGAGCTGTCGGGACCAGAATGGTGAGTCAGACTTCTTTCACAGCCTGGCACAGAGCCAGAAGATCCCAGGCCTCTCCTCTGCTAAAAGAATGGCTGTTTCTCTGAGTTGCACATTCTAAGAGGATTGCAAAGACCTGGTGTTACAGAGCTCAGCCAGGTGCCATTATTACGCATCTCACACATCAGTGTTAAAGGATCTTCCTTTACTTGCTAGCTGTGGTGGTCCACACCTGTGATCCTAATACTTGGGAAGTGGAGTGTCTTAGAGTTTTCTATTGTTGTAAAGAGACACCATGATCACAGTAACTCTTATAAAGAAAACACTTAATTGGGGTGGCTTGCTTACAGTTTCAGAGGTTCAGTCAACTAGCATCATGATGGGGAGCATGGTGGTGTGCTGAGAGTCCTATATCTTGCAGGCAATGGGAAGTCAACTAACAGTCACACGGAGAGAAGCTTGAGCAAAAGAGACCGCAAAGCCCGCCCCCACAGTGACGCACTTCCTCCAGCAAGGCCACACCTCCTAATAGTGCCACTCCCCTTGGGGGCCATTTTCTTTCAAACCACCCCATGGAGGCAGGAGAATCAGGAGTTCCTAAGCACTTTAAAGCCAGCCTGGCCTGCATGAGACCCTGTCTCAAAAAGGCCAACAGAAAAAGAATGCCTCCTGCCCTCGCAGCTCTCCTCCTGATCACAGAAGGGAAGGTACCTGCTTCCTAGCTAGACTAGCCCATGCTAAGGAGACAGCACCTGCACTCCATTCTCATGGGAAGCACGGCTTAGTTTCCTGTCACGTTCTCACTGAAGGAGAGCACTTAGTTCAGTTCCTCCAGTCTTCACTTTCTGAGCACTTACTGGGCACTAACTCATGACTGTCTTGGAGGTCAGATGACTGAGGGATCTGGGGGTCAGGGGATGAGTGTGTGTGTGTGTGTGTGTGTGTGTGTGTGTGTGTGTGTGTGTAAGAGAGAGAGAGAGAGAGAGAGGACCTGCTGAAACAGTAATAGAATCTGAGGTGTTCAAGAGATGGCTGTCTACTTGTAAGTCGCTCCTGGGTTGTGAGAGAAGACTCTTCCCACTTCACTCACATCTGTCACATTCCTATTGGCTGAAGAGTCATGCAGGGGTGAACCAATTCAGATGTGCTCAACAGTCCTCGTTGGGGTTCTTCTTGTAATGGAATTATTCTCATCCAATCAGAGAAGATTTTCAGAGTGGAAAACTCCGACGGGATACGACCTTTCCGCCCAGACCTGTTCCTGGAAACTACAGATGAAAAGGAGCTGGAGGTGAGTCGATATTCCTGGTCTTCAGTAGTCTGTCTACCTGTAATGGTCTACCGCAGAGTCTGTGGGCACAACAGCAAACATGTTCACAGAGAGTTTTAGAAGCTCTACACAGCCTCCAGGTTCTTTGCAGGTGGCCCTTTCCTCCTTTCCAAGCTCCCAGTGGCTTCCCTTGGTTCGTTGCCCCTGGTCACATCCTCCTGCTTCTCCTCTCTTGCTTCTTCTCATCTTGTCTTCCAATTAGAACGGGAGTGACTCCATCTGGACCCACCCAGGGAACCCAGTGTAATTGCCCCCTCTCAAGGTCTTTCAGTTAATCACATTTGAAAAGGTCAGTCTCCTCTATTGGTAGTCTTTTCTTTGTGGCTTCAGTTACCAGAAACTACTGAGGTCCAAAATTACTAAATGGAAAATTCCAGAGTAAACCATTTATAAATTCTACGTTGTGCAGCATGATCAAACTTCATGCCATTTTGCTATGTTCTATTGAGACAAAAGCCATTCCTCCAACGTGTCCACTCTATGTATGTGCCCCTGTTAGCCACTCAGGGGGCATCTAAGTCATAAGTTTACTGTCGAGGAGCTGAACAGTGAGTTCAGCCCTGTGACTCAATAATGGCCCTCAAGTAGGTGAGCCGTGATGCTAGCACACCTAGTAATTATAATTGTTTTACTTTATCATTAGTTATTATTATGAATTACATCTAGTGATAAGTACATACAGGACTACTCTCTATACTTGAAGTTGTTGGGTGGGAATGAGAATCGTCTCTCCCAGACAAGGAAGGGCTGCCCTTTGGTGGCATTTACAGGACACAGGGATTAGGACGCAAAGATCTGAGACAGTTGTTCTTACCCCTCCCCCAAGGCCTGTTCCTCCCCCAGCTCAGGAAAGAGCTGGTGGTTAAAGTACGCATCATAGTCTACATGTGTATGTGATGTGTGCATGAGGCTTATAAACACCTCTATTGATTTAAAGAGAAGAAGGAGCCAGGTATGGGCGTACACGTCTGCAATCCCAACACTTAGAAGGCAGAGGGAGGAAGAGCAGGTATTGGAGACTGGGATACATGAGATGGAGTCTCGACATGAACAACGACAAACTCTCATGTGTGCAGATAAGGAGTTAATATTCAGATACAACTGATTTACGAGCTAGGACTAGTGCTTTGTAAGCTAAAAGAATTTGAGTGTATTTTGTTGTAATTCTACTTTAAAATTTACTAAACTGGGTGTGGTGGCACATGCCTGTAACCCCTGCCCTGGACAATCAAGAGTTCAAGGCCATCCTCAGCCACAAAGTGAGTTAGAGGCCAACCTGGGCTACGTGAGAGCTGGTCTCAAAATAAAACCAAATCAAAACAAAAGAAACTCAAAACAAAAAAGTAGTATGCTTCACTTAAAAACATAGAGAAACATTTAAACAAGCCTTCAAGAAGACTTTTAAAAGTTAGGCACGGTGACTCATACCTATAATAATCCCAGCGCTGAGGAGTCTGGGGCAGGAGGATTTTGAGTTTGAGGCTAATGTAGGTTATATAATGAGGCCTTCATAAAATTAAGGAGAGGGGAGGGGAGAGGAGGCAAAAATGAAAAGAAGGAACAGAGGATAGGAAGGAAAGAGAGAAGGTGAGAACACAAGAGAGGGAGTGGGGGAGAGGACACTTTAGCCCTGTAAGAAGAAGAGGTAGATTCCAGGATCCTGCAACCTCCCAAATGTTGCCTGCTAGAGCCCATCAGATGGTGTGGCATGTGTAGATAACCTACACACAGCATCCTGTATGCTTTAAACAACCTCTGCATTACTCATGATCCCACAACAACATACAATAAATCCCATGAAAAATCACTGTTACATTATATGGTATTGTATGTGTTCAGCACAGACTTAGTTTTCCCATGAATAGTCCCAGCCCGTAGTTAGTTGGATCAAAAATATAGGAGAATAAAGAGGGCTGATGGTGTGCACAGATGACTAAAGCCTCTGCCACCAAAGCAGCATCCTCAGTTCAGTTCTGCAGCCCAATGGTCCTGCAACTGGAAACCAGGCAAAGGTCTCAGGCCCAGTAACTGGTTTCAGTAGGAAACAAGCCTGAAGCCCACCCCTCAGCAGTGCCCATGGCTCACTCTGTTTTGCTCCCTAGAGGTGTGTGCCCGTGCTGAGGCAGGAGCATTACCCAGAGGCTAGGTAAGCAGACAGAGGCAGTTGTGGCCTTAGTTTCCTCCCAAGAACCATTTTCCAAGGAAAGGAAGTATGTACTGAACCATTTATCAGCCTGTTTTTAACCAGAGTGAAGAGCAAACTCGTTAAATAAATGACTGTGTGGTGATATTTTATTTGTGCTGAAATGTGGTGATATTTTATTTGTATGTTAATAAATAAAGTTTGCCTGGAGATCATAGGACATAGCCAGCCATAAACAAAAGTCAGGCAGTGGTAGCACACGCCCTTAATCCCGATCACATGGCAAGCAGAGTCTCTGTATGTTCAAGGACACACTGGGGAACAGCCAATCATGGTGACAGTACCAACCATAGAGACCTGGAGGTCTGTACAGACAGACAGTGATGAGGAAGTGAGGTAGCTGGGCTAAGAGCCAATGGGAAGGCAGAACAACAAGGCAATAAAAGCGTGGGTAGACAGGAATTAGCTCCCTCTCTTGGGAAGCATCATGGTGAGCTAAGGTTAGCTGGTGACTCTCACTATTTCCCTGATATCTACGGCTTTCACCCCTGTATTTGGCTCTGTGTTTCTTATTTAATAAGACTGTTTAGAAATTTGTCTGCATGACTGTTGCCTCCCTTTTGGATCAAGTCACAAATATTGTGGCAGGTAAGATGATGGTCCCACAGGCTTCCCCTCTATTGGCTCTTCCTCTCCACCTTCCTTTTCTCTGTGCACGTCACCACCACAGCTGGGCCCCACTGCGTTGAGGAAAATTAAACATATACATTGCCTTTTGCCCATACAAAATTCAAAGTTCAACTGGGGTGAAGCCTGAACGCAGGAAGTCTTCTGCATGGTCCTCAGGGGAGTGACTCCTCGCTACAGTTGAGATGAGTGGACCCTCAAGCTTTGTCCTTATCCATTTGCCTCATTCCATTGAGACTTACTAGTTTTTGTTTATTACTTTTACCTCTGCTTGTGTGTGTGTGTGTGTGTGTGTGTGTGTGTATGTGTGTGTATGTGTGTGACCTTAACTTGCTAAGGTGTCTCGCCAACCAGAGCCTTATTTTTTTTACCCTCCCTGACACCTAAACACCACATGTTCTCATAAAGCATTTAATCCTTCCCATAAACCCAGCCTTTTCCAAACTGTCAGTATGTTTTAATGAATTGCGAGAGACTGGCTGGGTGTGGTAGTGTAGGTGGTGGGGTCCACACCATGAGAAGTAGAGAACTGCAGAGGGGTTCTCATGGCAATCCTTGTGAGATATCCCCTGCCTTGATCACGCCCATCATAGAGGAGAACACAGTGAGACTATTCTGGAGTCCCAAGCTAAGCCACCCGCTTCTTCTTTGCAGGTCTATCTACTTGTCAAAAACTGTTGGGAGGAGGATCCAGAAAAGAGGCCAGATTTCAAGAAAATCGAGAGCACACTGGCCAAGATATTTGGGTATTGCTGACATTTTTACTTTTCTTCCCATAACTGATATTTAGTGGCACCAAGGAATGAAAACACTTATGCTGATAAAATTCTCAGGCTATCACCAACACCTGCCATATAAAATGCAAAATTTCAGAGATAAAAAAAGGACCACTTCTCAAGGACATACTCATAAAGTTAAACACTCAAAGTCAAAATAAATCATAATCATACTTTTATTAAAAATAGTTTCTAGGGGCTAGAAAGATGGCTCAGCAGTTAAGAACATGTGTTGTTCTTGAAGAGGACCCAAGTTTGATTCCAATAACCTACATCAGGAGGCTCACAACACATTTAATTCTCCCTCCAAGGGACAGGATGCTTCTGGTTTTCCTGGGCAATTGCATTCAGGGGCACAATTACACACACACACACACACACACACACACACACACACACACACACACAAAGAATAAATCTTTAAAAAAAATATAAAGTTTCCAAGAGAACATAAAAGTTGGGGTGCATGGGCAAGTGGGGAGGGCCTGGGAGGAGCTAAGAGAGTGGGAAAACACAGTCAAAATATATTGTATGAAAAAAATTTAATTAAACATATAATTTCCAGACCCTCTGTAAGTCTAACCTGGGCCCTGAGATTCTATGAAGCTCCTGGGCAATCCTTTTTTAAAATTTATTTATTTTATATGTATGGGTGTCTTGCATGCATGTATGTCTGTGTGTCATGTGCATGCAGTGTCCATAGAGGTCAGAAAAGGCATCTGACCCTGGGACTGAAGTTACAGATGGTTGTGAGCTGCCACAAGGGTGCTGGGAATCAAACCCAGGTCCTCTGGATGAGCACCCAATGTTCTTAATCACACACTCATCTCTCCAGGCCCAAGTGGGTAATTCTTAAGATTAGCAAGTTCTTAATTTTTTTTAAGATCTAGTTTTCATTTTTTTATTATTTGTGAATGTGTGAGTTTGTGCACATGTATGCAGGTGCCCGAGGACAATAAAGGCATCAGATTCCCTAGAACTGAACAGGGATTGCTGGAGGCTGTGAGCTGGGAGATGAGCTCAGGTCCTCTGGAAAGCCAGAATGTCCTTTTACTGAACCATCTCTCCAGCCCCCAAGGTCAGCAAGTTTTAAAGATCTTCAAAATCACCAGCTTTGGACCTAGACAATTTAAGATTTGCATCTCTGAATCAGAACAGCATTCAAGGTCAAAGAGGGGAGGGTGTTCCTCATTATCCAAGATCTGGGTGCTCTGTGTTTTCTGGTAACTCGGTGCAGATGGGAGAAGGGATAGTATCGTGAGAGCTAGAAGACCATGTTTCTGTGGGTAGACACAATAATGGCCTGCTGAGAGACAGGGCAAAACACCTCCCCTCACAGGCTACCAACTTCTTCATTCATAAAATTGGAGTGCCCCAGACGGTTTCCATCATTCTTCCATCTCTGACTTTCTTGAGGTACCATAGGTCCAAAGATTGAGATACCTGCTGTGGTGTCCAAGGCTGGGATGGCAATTGAAGTTAATTGAGACCGTGTCTGACTGGCAGAACTGTCCACTGTTTGAATAGAGCAGGAAATAACCACAGATTAAATTCTTGTCTTTTCACTCCTTCCCTGACCTGTCACTGAGGTCAGAGGGGGCTGTGCAGTATCAATGACATGGATTCTCATGGAGATACAGGGGCCCCTAGTCTTTAGCCTTGACTGTGGTTCTCAAATATGGCTGCACATTTGAAATCTCCTGAGGAGCTTTAAGAAAACTGACACCTGAATTCTACCCTAGAGCATTTGATGCACTTGGTCTCAGGTGTAACCTGGCATTGGAAGTTTTAATAGTTCCCTAGGTGATGAAGATTCAGTCAAGGCAGGGAAACTTTTAATTGAATCTATTCATATGGAATAAAACAATCTCTCATTATTCCTTGTACCTGCTCCTGACCTCTACCTGGTAGAGTCAAGTTAGAATCCCTTGTGAGCTCATTAAAAAAATAATTCCATCTCTTGGCCCACACAAGACTAGCCACCTGAATCCAATCCCCAGAACAACCAAGTTGTTCTCTGACCTGCTCTAAACCCATACCATAGTGCGTGTACACACACACACACACACACACACACACACACACACACACACATTCACAGAGAGGTGGGGGAGACAGACAGACACACAGACAGGAACACAAAGAGACAGAGACAAAGACAGACACAGAGAGAGAGAGAGAGACAGACAGACAGACAGACAGACACACACACACACACACACACACACACACACACACACACATACATTCACACATTCACACAAACAAGCCTTCTCCTGAGGGCAGAAGTGGGAGCTTGCTGATGATGTGACATCTTGGAAGCTTCCCCCCATGCCTTCACATGCTGTAAGCATTCTCTTTAATTCACACAACACTGAGAACCTCACATGAACCTTCCCCGAGATAGGTAAGAGTTCTTTGTTTCCACCTTCAGCCTTTTTCATGACCAAAAAAATGAATCTTACATGGACACCTTGATTCGACGTCTACAGCTGTATTCTCGAAACCTGGAACACCTGGTGGAGGAAAGGACCCAGCTGTACAAGGCAGAGAGGGACAGGGCTGACCGCCTTAACTTTATGCTGCTTCCACGGTAAGACGAGTCTCCTGCAGCTGTGGCCTCCCATGATTCCACAGTCAGGCTCCTTGACTCTCGGTTGAAACCTTCAGCATGCCCGCCTCTCCCTGGTACTGGTTTGTTCTGGATTTGGTCTGGCCTTGTATTTGTTTGGGACTGTATAGGATGGTTTCCTTTTATAGACCGAAGGCAGATTATTGGGGTTGAAGATGCTTATGTCTTGCTGAGCCCCGCTCAGATTTCACTCTGAATTCCTACAGCAAGAAGTTTTGGGAGAATCACGGACTAGGCAGATGGCAGTGAATTCTAACACCTTATTAAGCCCGCAGCCTTCAAGCAAGGCACTGTCTGTCTGTCCTCAGTCTCAAAATGGTGATTTAAGCCTGCCTCTGCAGTGTGTGAACTGTGAGACATTTAAGTATTAAGCATTAGTTTCTTTGTTTTCCTTCTTTAAATCACAAGGGAATTCCAAGTCAGTGGGAGAGGAGGTGGTAACACTTGTCAGATGTCTCGCCACCCAGGCATCCGCAAGCCAACGTTGGCCTCTTCTTTGTGAAGCTATGGTTTAGTAAGGACAGAAGAAATAGGGCATTAATACAGAAACCCCAAGATAGAGTCATGTTTTCCAAACACTGACATTCGAGTAAGTTCCTGAGGAATGTTAAGATGAACGGGAATCACACCAGGATGGTTCGGCCCATGGCTTAGAAGCAACGGTCTCTCCCCATCAAGGTGTGGCGAGCTGTTACTTCAGTGTAAGGAGAAGCTCTAGTGAATTCATGGGGACTGAGGCAGGCGTCACAGAAAACGCTGACATCCACGCCGGGTTACACAGTAATGGTGGCTTGTCCGGGTTACCCCTTTCTCTCAACCCCTCCCAGATCCACCCCTCCAATACTAATGACTGTCTTCCAAATAAAAAAAAAAAAAGTCGTTTCTTCTATATTAGCCTGGGCAAACAGGTGGGGACACACACATGCCCCACTCAATCCCCAAAACTAAAAAAGCCTAATTGGAACTGTGAGCCTTTCAGCTCCTACATGCAGGCTGGGAGAGCATTCTGAAAATATGCTAGAAGCCGTACCCCCACTCCCACACCCCCATTCCCAGACCACCGCACTATGTCAAAGAGAGTAGGTATTGCCCATAACCTTGTTATATTATGCAGAAATCCTTGCCTGGAGACTAATGCCTAGTTGACAAAATAATACCTTGGTTACCTGGCTGATAGGTATGGGGTTTCTGGAAGATCCACAGGCATTCTACAATTGTTGTTCTCGCCTCTAAATCTTCTCCATCTCCCTGAACACCCAGGGTCTGGGTCACAGAGGCTCAGAGTGCACAGGATTGATGTTGCTTCGTTCTAGCAATAGCTCTGTCCAATGGGATCACAGGATTCCCACTTCCTTTTCAGCCCTTCATTTTCTTATCTGTATAAAAATGGAGGATTTAGGGACTGGAGAGATGGCTCAGTGGTTAGGAACATTTGCTGCTCTTGCAGAACACCTGAGTTCCCAGTACCCACATGGTTGCTCACAACCATCTGTAACTCCAGTCCCAGGGGATCTTGTGCCCTCTTCTGGCCTCTGCAGGTACCAGGCACATGGGTAGTATGTACTATACATGCAAGCAAACACTTGTATGAAATAAAGTAAAATGAGGGATCTGTTCTCATAGGCTGCTGTGGCATTTCCCAGCTTCTAGGTTCTGATGCTAATGTTCTATATTTCTACTCAGGCCCCCTTCAAAATGACCCCAATGGCAACAGAGAGTGCTTGACCTCAGTCAGCCCCCATGCCTCTTCTTCCATGGGAAAGGCAACTTGGCCCCTAAAGGAAGGCCCAGTCCATGTGGTTGCTTCTGTTGTATTCCCTGCTCTGAGAAGCTGCACCTTCTGTCTCTTCAGTGAGGCTTTCTGAGTGGCTTCCTTTGGCATCCTTTGCTGCAGTTGTAACTTATACAGGGTGTGGTTGACTTTGTTTTATTGTATTTAACATTATGTGCATTGGTCTGAAGGTTTCAGATGCCTTGGAACTGGAATTACAGACAGTTGTGAGCTACTATGTGGGTGCTGGGAATTGAACCTGGGTCCTCTGAAGAGCAACCAGTGCTCTTAACCACTGAGCCATCTCTCCAGCCCTGGTGGACTTTACTTTTCAAAGGACCCAAACCTAGTTCAGAATATCCAGTGAATTCTGATATAAATATATTATTTGGCATGATATTAAACAATACCCTGAAGTACACAAGAGGAGCAGAACCATTGGCTTTGATGAGAGAGGCAGTACTCATAGCCTTGGGGTCATTTTCTTACATCCATGACACGATCCTCATCCAACCTTCTGAATGTGGTGCTGTGCTTGGTTAACATTGATTATCAGTGGAGAGGTAAAGAGTGGACATGTGGGTGTTAGAGATAGACAAGTGTCAGTGTTGTGAGTTTATGTGTATTATTGATAATCTGAGTTAAAGTTGAAAATGCTTCTATTCATCCAAGTTCAACTACATACACACATGTATGGGCCATGTATTCATATACACAGTGCATGCAATCTGTTCACTCTGCTTCCTGGACACTCACTGGAATTCATTAGAAATCTCAAATTTTTAATCCAGTTGACAGCGGCTTCAATCTGAATTGTTTATGTAAGGAAAGAAAACTCTACAGAGGTTAAAAGTGGTTTTCTCCCCTCCCTCCTCTAGGCTGGTGGTAAAGTCTCTGAAGGAGAAAGGCATTGTGGAACCAGAGCTGTATGAAGAAGTCACAATCTATTTCAGTGACATTGTCGGTTTTACAACTATCTGCAAGTACAGCACCCCCATGGAGGTGGTGGACATGCTAAATGACATCTACAAGAGTTTTGACCAGATTGTGGATCACCATGATGTCTACAAGGTGACTGATTGCCCTCAGGCTGAGACAGTTGGGCAGCCCAAGGCCACCAGAGCCTGGCACAGTTGCTCCTGTTAGGTACACCTCCTGTCTCCCCATCCAACAAATAACAAAAAGCCAACTGAGAATGCTTCCTATTCTTCCACAGGTCCCAAGTTCAGTTCTCAGCACTCAAGTCAGGGTGCCCAGAACTGCCTGGAACTCTAGCTCCAAGGGATATGGCTTCCCCAGGCACCTGCATGTCTATGCACAAACCCACAAATAGGCTCATACAAGTATGCCCATAAAGATAAATAAATCTTTAACACTTAGTGAAGTGGTGGTTGAATCCAAGCTGAAATGGGGGAGATGTGGAAGAATTAAGAAAGGTCAAATGTCGGGGCTGGAGAGATGGCTCAGAAGTTAAGAGCACTGGCTGTTCTTCCAGAGGTCTTGAGTTCAATTCCCAGCACCCACATGGTGGCTCACAACCATCTGTAATAAGATCTGGTGCCCTCTTCTGGCCTGCAGGGACACATGCAAGCAGAATGTTGTATGCATAATAAATAATAAATAAATTTAAAAAAAGAGAAAGGCCAAATGTCAAAATGACCCCCTACTTTAAAGAAGTAGCACAGAAGAAATAAATTAGAGCAAAAATGAATTTGGGGTGACAGATATAGAGGAAATGGCAGAATTTCAAAACACCTCCAAAGCAATGGGCAACATTTAAGTTGGCTGAAAATGAAGTGGAGACAGTGGAGTTATGATAAACACAGCACAAGACCCCCAAAATGCTTCATTCTTGAAAGAACCTACAATTACTATTGGTAAAATACTATGTAGGAAATGACAATCACTGAAGAGAACTTTGCTGGTAATTTAGTGTATTGCTAAAATTATATAGGATCGGTCAGATTAATTATTTAGTTTTAATTTTAGCTAAGTGCATGGGTGTGTATGCCTCCTTGTCTGTACCGCTTATATGTAGGTATCCACAGGGGCCAGAATAGGGCATCTGATCCCCTGGAACTAGAGTTACAAGCAGGTGTGAGCCACCATGTAGGTGCTGGGAGCTGTACCCTGGTCTTATGCAAGAGCAGCAGGTGATCTCAATCACTGAGCCATGTCTCCAGCCCCACAACCAGATTATTTGAGCATTTACAGGATTTTCACTACATTTGCACAATCTATATAATTATGAAACAATGTTTTATGGTTAAAATCTTCCATAGCTGTTTTGTCATCCAGTTAACTATACTAGGAAAACAAAAACAAAAACAAACAAAAAAACAACAAGAAACAAAAAACCCTGGCAAAACTGGCATAGAACTGGCCCTGATTGAGGTGGCAGAACTGTGCTCATATCTATATTGCAATCAATTCAGGCCTCTCTTCAATTCTGGTGCCTTCCCATAGGGCAGAGCCACTGATAGAAAGTGTCCCCACAGGTAGAAACCATCGGTGATGCCTACGTGGTGGCCAGTGGTTTGCCCATGAGAAATGGCAACCGACATGCAGTAGACATTTCCAAGATGGCTTTGGACATCCTCAGCTTCATGGGGACCTTCGAGTTGGAGCATCTTCCTGGCCTCCCAGTATGGATTCGCATTGGAGTTCATTCTGGTAAGGAGTTGGGCATCCTAACAAGTGGGGGTCACTCACAGCAGAGGACACAAGAGCATCTTGATGTGGTTGGTTTTTCCATCTGACACATTTTAGATTCTGTGTGCCAAATGTGGGGTTCATTACACATCCTGACACATTTAGACCTGGTCCCTAGAGAACACTTGAAATGACACCATGGATGGCACTGTTGTTGCTGGATGCACAAACACTGACCACCCCGGAAAACAAGAAGTTCTGGACTCCCCATTTAAATCATCACATCTACTGTCTCACTTATCGCCTCCCCACACAGTCCTGACTGTAAATGGACGGTTCTCTCCCACCTGCCAGTTCCTGAATACCCAGCAACCACTTCCCAAATTACCACACAGAGGCTTATTTTAACTATAAATGCTCAGCTGATAGCTCAGGCGTATGACTAACTAGCTCTTACACTTAAATTAACCCATAGTTCTTATCTGTTTAGCCACGTGGCTTGGTACCTTTTCCCAGTGTGGCGTTCCCATCTTGATTCTCTGCATTTTCTGGTGACTCTCTTCATTCCGCCCTTCTCCTTCTCATCATCCTTTTGGTCACCTGTACTTCCTGCCTGGCTACTGGCCAATCAGCATTTTATTAAACCAATTTGAGTGACAAATCTTTACAATGTACAAGAGGATTATTCCACAGCACCCAACTCCTGTTAATATCCCATTAAAATAATACAATACTGGGGCTGGAGAGATGCCCTAATGGTTAGGAAAGTACACTACACTTGTAGAGGACCTGAGTTTAGTTCCCAGCAGCCATGCTGAGCAGCTCACAACTACCTGTAATTCCAACTCCAGGAGCTTTGATGCCCTCTTCTAGCCTCCTCCAGCACCTGCATTCACTTGTACCTACCCACAAACAAATGGACACATACACATAATGAAAACTAAAACCTTTTTTAAAAAAGAAAGAATACTATCTGAGAAATATGTGGTTCATAGATATAGGTTCATACCTACTCCACTGCAGTGCTACAGAAAGTACATGGGTCCCTAAGAGAACCAGGGAAGTTTGATAGCCCCAATGAGAGGAAAACTCTAGACAAAACTGATAGTTTATTTAAGAAAGAACAATTCACAAATTTGTGTCACAAAGTGCTTCAGCAGGCAATATGGGCAGGTAGCATCTACGGACAGAAAACAGAAGTGAGTGGTGCCTGCTCAGAATCCTAGCACCACAAGGCCAAGAGAGGAGGATCTCAAGTTTGAGGCCATCTGAAAGAATGAGGTAGGGACAGAAAGAGAGAGAGCAGAGGTGAGAGACAGAAAGCATCTGATTGATTAAAGCTCTAGGCTACCACTATCTGAGGATCTGATTGCTTAAAGTTCTGTGCTACCACTCTCTGAGGATCTGATTGCTTAAAGTTCTGTGCTACCAATATCTGCAGCATCATTTGATCAGTCATCAGCCTGTGACTCACTGGAGCTTGGGGACTATGACTACATATTTCTAAATTAGGCTTTTAGTTTAGGTAGCAAGTTAGGATGCCTCAGGCTTACAGTTTAACTCACAGCCTTGAACATAGAGACTTGAGTAGATAAGGAAGCAGTCTTACAGAAACGCATAGTTGGAGGGGAACTCATCCAACCAGCAGAGGAATGGAAAAAGAACACGTGGCATGTAGGCACAGTGGAATATTTTTCAGCCATAAAGGAGAAGGAAGTTACATTGTTTACAAGAAAATAAATACAACTGGTCGTAATCATAGTAACTAAGTAAATTAAGCCAGTATCAAAACCAAGACCATGCTTTCTCTCATATGTAGTTCCTAGATTTATATACATATGTAAAGCTGTGTGCATGTATATAACATGAGAGAAGGAAAGCTGTCTGGGGAGACAGGGGACTAATGAGGGGAGAGAGGAAGGGGAAGCTGGGGAGGGGGAGGGAGGAATATATATGAGCAGTGAACATATAACTATGGGAAAATGTCTTTCTGTAACACAGCACCATGTACAATGAATATTTAAGAAGAAATGTTTTTTTAAGTCATCCTCACTAATGCTTCGCATGACACATTGTCTTGCCTTTCACACACACACATGCAAACACACATAAGTCTTCCCTATTCCATCTCTTCTACATTTTCATTAGGGGCTTGTTTGTCCTTTTTTGTTTTGTATCAAATCCAATAATGTAGGGCTCAAGACTCAAGGTAAAATCCAGTATTTTGAACTGTTTTGGTTTATTTTGATCTTCACTGGTAGGATAAATGTATAAAGAAACTCTTGTGCTCTAGGGTTTTTTTAATTATGTACATGTTTGTGTGTGTCTGTACACATGAGTGCAGGCACCTGCGGATCCTAGTAGAAGGTGCCAGATCCCCTGGAGTTGGGGTACAGGCAGTTATAAACCTCTAAACTTAGGGCTTGGGACCCTACTCAGGTCCTTACTCAGGTCCTCTAGGAGAACAATACACATTTAATCATAATGGCAGCACTCAGGAGGCAGCAGATCTTAAGTCTTAGCTACCCTCATCTACATAGTGAGTTCCAAGACCCAAGAAGGCAAAACAACATAGTGAGACCTTGTCTCAAAAACAACAACAACAACAAAAGAAAGCCAGGTATGTTTAAATAAGAAAAGCCAGTCAAAAAACTAGTAAGTCCTCTAGCTCACTGGTTCTCAATCTGTGGGTTACAATCTATTGGAGGTCGAATGACCCTTTCAGAGGGGTCGCCCAAGACTGTCAGAAAACACAGAGGGGGCTGGAGAGATGGCTCGGCCGTTAAAGGCTAGGCTCACAACCAAAAATATAAGAAAACACAGAGGTTTACATTACAATTCATAACAGTAGCAAAATTACAGTTATGAAGCATCAATGAAAATAATGTTATGGTTTGGGGTCACCACAATAGAAGGCACTGTTTAAAGGGTCTCAGCATTGGAAAGCCAGTCTTCTGTTTCCCTGTCGATGTTTATCTCTGCATCCAATCATCCCTGCAAATGCTGATTGATGCAAAGACCCTTCTTCTCAGTGGTCACATTGACCTTTCCTGGGGAACTGTGAACGTCTAATTAGGGCAGCTACCAGAGAAAGCCTAGTGAGTGACCAAAGAAACACTGACATCTAGCTTGGTGGGCCAGGGAGTAGTTTAGTGGGTTTACGTACAAGAGTTTGGGTGATGCCAAATAACCACATCACCCAAAAGGCCCCAGGATGATGGCTCCTTACAGCTGCATAGATGGTGTCCCTGCTTCAAACCATCCCTCACCTCATATGTATGTACTGTAGCAACTCCCTAGAACACATGCAACTGTGCAGAACCACAGCTGGGAGGAAGACATGGGAGGGAAGGAGAAGGAGAGAGAGAGGGAAGGAGGGAGGGATGGAGGGATGGAGGGAGGGAGGAGGGAAAGGCTGAAATATCAGATAAGGGTCTAAGGATCCTCCTATAAAGGAATATCAACAGCTGCTCTGATCAAGACCATGCTGTTTATACTTAAGGAATGGAAGTCCACAACACTCACACTCTTTTCTTGTTGTTGTTGTTCTCTGTGTTAGAACATCCTTGTGCCATAGACTTAACCCGGCAACATTTGTGTGCCTGTGATGCTTACGGAAGACTCTGCCAAGTCCTTGTCTGTAGTCGGAACTTTCTTGGGTCCCATCTGGACCCATAGCCACTTATAAAAGAATCATTCAGAGGCTTAATTACCAACTGTACAGCCTTTGGCAGGCTTCTTGTTAGCTAGTTTTTTCATCTTAACATATTTTTATTAATATATATATCAACATGTGTTCCGTGGCTTTACCTGCGACCCATTACATGTTGCTCCGTGGACAGCAGTTCGGCATCTCCTCCCCACTCTCCTTTCTCCTTTCTCTGTCTCTCTTGGGTTTTCCCACCTGGCTCCATCCTGTCCTGCCATGGGCCAGTGCAGCTTTATTTACTAACCAATGGCAACAGCATACATTCACAAGGTACAGAAAGACATCCCCAGCACTTGTCTTCCGAGCGTTCTGTTATATACCACCAATCCTAGAAATAGCACCATGAAACAAACATAAACATGGGCAACTGTGTCTTCGGCTCTGTGGTTCCTTCTAACAATCCAGAGTTCAGGGTTGTATGCTTTAGTACAGCAGGCAAGCTGTGGGGTCACCTGAGCTCTTCTTGAGAGTCCTTGATTTTAAATGTTGGCATTTTTGTGACCTGGATCTATGAATGCCTTTGTGTTCCGTGAAAATATAAGTGTTTTGTTTTGTTTTTGCTATAACCCAAACCTAAGAGCATGCATTCATTCATTAAAAGAATCACACATGTGTTCAGTCATGTCTCCATGCCTTGAGTATTCAGCCTCATGTCCTGACTGTGAGAAAGGCTAGTCCCAACTCCATTCTTCCATGTGCATGATGCCTCCTCTTCCTTCCTTTTCCCCAGGCCCCTGTGCTGCTGGTGTTGTGGGGATCAAGATGCCTCGTTATTGCTTATTTGGAGATACCGTCAATACCGCCTCTAGGATGGAATCCACCGGCCTCCGTAAGAAGGGGGATTGCTGTTTTTCCCAGAGACCAGAGATTCTCTCTTCCAGGAGATGCACTTGTAGAATTCACTGTATAGTGCTGGGATGTAAAGTGTCAGCGAAAGGCAGATGGATCCCTCACAAGGGCTAGACTTGAGCCTGTTTTAGCAGGATTCTGACATTTGATTTTGTTGCAATTACTGCTGATTGTTTTAGCCTTTTTTTTTCCTTCAGTTTTAGACTGCCTCTGTATTTTTGGTCCACATGCAATGAATTCAGGAATGTTCTAGCTGCAATAGTCATGAACTTTAGCATAGATCTATGTGAACTGTGTGGTATACAATGGAAAAGATGTGCATCAGACACACCCTGGATCAGATTCACCTTTGCTGTTTATTTGGTTTTTCTAGAAACTAGTTTTAGCAGAGAAAAAGTGTCTAGGGATTTGTTAATACACAAAGGTTTCAAGTTCCTCTTCAGATTGGATCAACCTTTGACATTTTACAAAGGCATGTATCTGGCAAAATTGAGGAACCATGCCCTACATGCAGTAGATGCTCTATCAATATTAATAACAGTAATAGGAATGAAGGTGTGTAGTAGAAGGAAGAAAAGCCATGGTAGATGATGTTTAAAAGCTAACAAAAACAGGACCCGGGACAGGATTTTGGTAGTTAGACTGGCAATCTGTTCTTAGCATGTATCACAAAATCAAACTATCAAATAGATTTAGATTAAAGTAAAAACTGTGTTAACCTTCATCTGCATATGTTGGGGGAAGTAATTCCATCTTTCAAGGCCTCAGGAAGATGAACACAGAGAATGAGGTGACAACCTTGTTAGGAGGATTTCTGCACAGGACTTGGATGATGCAAGGTTAAGCACTTGGCAGGCCTCTGGCCTACGGAGAATGTCCACTATTCTGTCCTGTGTCATGGCTTGTAGTGGCCGTTGAGCATCCATCAGAGAGCCTTTGGGTGGGAATCCCTCATCACTTGTTTTTCAGAAAGATAATAGTGCTGCCGAAGAGGAAAATTGGAGGAAGCCCAGAGCCCAAATCTTTACCTTGTTCACAGCGCCTTAGCTGTTTCCTGTAACTTTAAACTGCAGACTGCTCAGCCAGAGCCCAACCCCAGGCTCAGCATGAGATGCTCCATCTAAAGCCAGGTCCAAAGTTCCCACTCTGAGCTGGAATGAGACTCAGTGGACAAAACTCAGGGAGAGACAGCATTCAGAACCCTAAAAACACAGTGCCGGGGACCCTTTTTTTCTTCGTGGGTAGTATTTCCTCTTCTCACTGACGCTGTGTTTAAAGTGACACATATGTCTACTCAAATAGACACATATGTTTCTCCATGATGAAGAATAGGTGCTTAGGGTGTTGTTGACACCTAGAATCAGAGAGAAATAAATGTGGCCATATCAGATTTCAATGCGGGAGACTTTCACTGATCTGGTTTGTGTTTCCAGCCTTGAGGATTCACATGAGCAGCTCTACTATAGCCATCCTGAGGAGAACGGATTGCCAGTTCCAGTATGAAGTGAGGGGAGAAACATACTTAAAGGTGAGGAGGCTGCAGACCCGTGTGAGCAAGCACTCAGACACATGTGGGCCACGTGTGACCCTCCACCAAGAAAGTTAGAAAAGACAAAGGTGAAGGACCCTTTCTGTCCTCCTTGCGGCGACCTCCAGCATCACTAGAGAAAGAGCTTGGGTGGAGACCCAAGCACGTGAATCCAGAACTGCTCTGGACTCCAGCAAGCCCTTTAGATAATCTGTGCTGTGACCCGTATGCTGTAAACCATTGCTACCAGGCTGGAGAGGTGGCTCAGAGGTTAGAGCACTTGCTGCTCTTGCAGAGGACCTAGGTTCAATTCCCAGCACCCACAAGGTGGGTCACAATCATCTGTAACTCCAGTTCTAAGGAATCTAATGCTCTCTCTTGATCTCCATGGGTAATGCATGCACACAGTGTGCATATGTGCATGCAGGCAAAACACTCACATAAAGTAAAATGAATAAATCTAAAAATAATTCTAAAAATCAAACAATACCAATGGCAACAACAAAACACTGCCACCATTCCCTCCACACATATACACCGTCTGTTCCCAGTGTCCCCTCCCAACCTAAGCGTTCAAACCAGTCAGGATTTATTGAAGTCACAGCCCTGTCTGCGCACTTTTGAATATCGCTTTCTTGACAGCTGCTTTTGTCTCTGAGCTCTTGACGGTTGGCTACCAAGATGTGGCCCCATTGTCCTCACGACTGAGTCCTTGTTAAACTTCAGGAGTCTAGACACATTGCCAGGCCTCCTGAGACTCTGAGCGAACAGAACAGGCACGTGTACTTTGAACAAGTATTCTGATGTTCGTGACACGTAGATGTTTAGGATCAAGGCTCTAGGTTCTCCATGCTGTGTCTCACTTTTTCTCTCTCGTGTAGTGTGTTTGATACATGTGCATCTGTGAGAGCACACCTGCATGTGTACACACTTGCGAGATAGAGACCTGAAGCTGATATCAGAACTATCCCTTACTCTGCGAAGCAGAGTCTTTCATTCAAATCTGAAGTGAATACGGCTCATCTAGATGCCCGGCCCAGCCCAGGGCTTCTCTCTCTGTTTTCTGAGGCTGGCGCCCACCCAACATTGATGTGGGTTTTTGGAATTCAGACCCTGATCCTCTTGCCAGTGTGATAGCACTTGCTGAGGCTTCTCCCCCACCTTGCTTCTCACTTTTAACACAGCTGCCCGGTGAAGCTACCACTTGTCCCCAGCCAGCTCTCAGATGCTCTTTAAAAATTGTCAGAATCTTTTACAACTGGTCCGAAACCAGCAACTGACCGGACATTATGCTTTTGTCTCTAGGATCCATAAATTCTGTAGCATGTACTTTGCAGTTGCAAATTGGAAAATGTCACCTTTTACATAAAACTGTCTAATAACTGTAGCTGGAAGTTTTCTCTGGTCCTGACCAGCCCCACAGACCCCTAGCTACTTATAAACTAATCACTCAGAAGCTTATATTAATTAAAACTGCTCGGCCATTAGCTCAGGCCTACCACTCACTAGCTCTTACATTTAAACTCAGCCTATTTCTGTTAATCTGTATGTCACCACATGGCTTTACCTGTGTGCCATTACATGCTGCTCCCTGGACAGTGGGCTGGTGTCTACTCTGACTCTGCCTTCCTCTCCCAGAATTCTCCTTCTCTGCTTATCCTGCCTATACTTCCTACCTGGCTACTGGCCAATCAGCATTTTATTTATCAACCAATCAGAGCAACACATTCGCAGCACACAAAGCAACATCACCCATCATTTCCCCTTTTCTTTCTATTTAAAAGGAAGGTTTTAACTTCAACATAGTAGAATTACATATAACAAAACAGTTATCTAGCAATAATTACAGTTATAATATCTAAGTGGATGTGGGGTTCATGGGGCTGGTCAGGACCAGAGAAAACTTTCAGCTACAAATAACACACTCTGCTTTTGAGTCTTCCACTAATATATTTACTAATTCAAGATCATTTCCCTAAAATGCTGCTTATAGTCTTGTAAAAATGTACATCTGTGGATACTTATTTAATCTAGACCCGTCTGATCTCCTTCTCAGATGCAAAACTTAGCAAAAATAGAATTTCTTGTACGTTTTTCCATTCATTTCATGACCCCATTCACCCATCATGAAACAAATGTCACTTGTAGGTGCTTATTATGATACATGGATTTGTAGTTACATACCAAGGTAATGAAGCTGTGGCAACAATTTTGTCTCAAAACTTTGTTGTAAAGGGTTAAAAGAAAACACAGAGCTAGAGAGAGATGGCTCTTAACTTCCAAGTCTGATCACCTGATAGAAGGAGACTACCAACTCCTGAGAGTTATCTTAAGTGCACACGAACACACATACACACACACACACACACACACACACACACACACATACACACACACAATAATCAAAACAAAGAAAACATACACAATGGAAACTGGTTATGTTTGTTGGCATGGCAGAACTGTGGGTAGATCTCTTCCTTAATTTAAAATTTACTTTGTGTGAGTGTGTGTGTGTGTGTGTGTGTGTGTGTGTGTTTTGAATATGCTCTTGTATGTGGATGTACAGATATCAGATGTCAACACTGATGTCTTCTTCAGTTGTTCTGAACCTTATTTACTTTATTTATTAGTGGTGTGTGTTTTATACACTAGAGAACACCTCTCTCTCTCTCTCTCTCTCTCTCTCTCTCTCTCTCTCTCTCTGCGTGTGTGTGTGTGTGTGTGTGTGTGTGTGTATACACCAGGGAATACCTCTGTGGAGTCTGTTGTCTCTCTCTCCACCTCTGGGTGTGTCCAGGGACCAAACTCAGGTTGTCAGGCCTTAGTGGCAGATGACACATGAGCTGTCTGTTCCACTGTCCCCACTTTGGTCTCCCTCTAAACCTGAAGCTCACTGGTTTGACTAGACTGGTGCCCAGTGCACTCCAGGAACCACCTGCCCCTGCTCCCTAGAATGGGGGTTAAAGACATGTGCCTCACCCCGCTTTGTTCTGGGGTGCTGGTGATCTGAACTCAAGTCCCCATGCTCTCACAGCAAACACTCTCCACATAAGCCATCTCCTTGGGCCTGAATTTCTTTCTCTGGAATTCTTAAAATGTTGGTATATTGTAATCTGAAATATTTTCTGGGGACAAAGAAAACTCTATTTTGAAAACAACCAATCTGGCTGGGCATGGTAGCTCATGCCTGAAATCCTGGTGCTCAGAAGTCTGAAGCAGGAGAGCTGCTATGAGTCTGAGGCAACCTGGGTTCCATGGTGAGCTCCAGACTTGCCCTGAACCGTGCGTAGTGTGAACTCCTGTCTCCAGATAAATAAGTAAGTTAACTTATTAATTAATAATAAAAAAGAAAGGGAGGGGAAAAGAAAAAGTGAAAAGGCCAGCCTGGTGGGAGACTTCTTAAATTTTTTCTAAATTTTAGGGATGTATAATGTGCTTAAATACAGGCACTGATGAGCAACGTGGGGGTAGTGTGCCTCCTGGAGCAGATCACCCTTGGGACAGTGAGTGAGAACAGCCCTTCAAGGGACTTTCTTTTGTCTCCATAGGGCAGAGGGACAGAGACCACATACTGGCTGACTGGGATGAAGGACCAAGAGTACAACCTGCCAACCCCACCGACTGTGTAAGCTTCAGGGGTGGCGGGGAGGGAGAGGAGCCCGAAGTCCTGGGTCGTCAGTTAGCACACTAGGCTACTTAGAGGTATTTAACCCAACAAGTGCCTGGGGACATGAGGAAGTCTAGAATGTTCCCTTCTCCAGCTGCTGAACTGGAGTGTCCAGAATGCCCGTATCTTTCTGAGACGCAGTGACACAGGAACACATCTGCTGCTCTGGAGCGCTAGATTTCTCTCATAAGTAAGATGTGTGTATCACGCGGGGGCTACCGTTGTCGTGTTTTCCCAGGGAGGCGCCACCTGGGAAAGGGGGAGGGGATGCTCTAGAACTGGAAGAGATTCTGTTCTTATTTCACTGATTTTGGTTTCATTTTGTCTCACTGACTCCGTTTCCTTCTGTCCTCCTAAGGGTTAATTTCTAGTTGTGCCAATGATGTAGTTGCAAGATGATAGATTGACAGATGAAATAGAGTAGATACTCCATGAATATGCAGAGAGAGAGAGACAGAGACAGAGAGAGAGAGACAGAGACAGAGACAGAGAGAGAGACAGAGACAGAGAGAGAGACAGAGACACAGAGAGAGAGACAGAGACAGAGAGAGAGACAGACAGAGAGAGAGACAGACAGAGACAGAGAGAGAGAGAGACAGACAGACAGAGACAGAGAGAGAGAGACAGACAGACAGAGAGAGAGAGAGAGAGAGAGAGACAGAGAGAGAGAGAGACAGAGACAGACAGAGACAGACAGAGACAGACAGAGAGAGAGAGACAGAGACAGACAGAGAGAGAGAGACAGAGACAGAGAGAGAGAGAGAGAGAGGGAGAATATGTCACTATGTAGCCCAGATTGGCCTCTCAATCTTCCTGTCTTGATCTCTCAAATGCTGGCTTTCTAGGCATATGCCACCATGCCTTGTCCAGTTCCATTTTAAACAGCATATCCCCTTTAAAATCTACTTGATTTGCCAGCTGTGATGGCACATACTTTTGACCCCAGCACTCTGGAGGCAGAGGCAAGCAGATCTCTGTGAGTTTGAGACCAGTCTAATTTACATAGACACTGTCTCAAAAACAAAGGTGGGCGAGGCACTGGAGAGGTGGCTCAGTGATTAGGGGACCTGAGCTCAGTTCCCATCTCTACATTGGTTCTGTAACTCTAGTCCCAGGGGATATGACGCCCTCCCCTGGACTCTGTGGGTACTGCAATACATGTTACCCCACCCCCATCCACACATAATTAAAAATAAAATAAGTCTTGGGGCTGGAGTGATGACTCAACAGTTAAGAACACTTGCTGCTCTTCCAGAGGACCTGAGTTTGTTTCCCAGTACCCGCATCAGGTTCTGATTACCTGCAGCTCCACTTCCAAGGAATCTGATACTTTCTGGTTTCCATAGGCACCTACACACATGTGGCATACATTCATACAGACACAAAAATACACAGAAGAAAAATAATGAGAATACAATCCTCTTTCGCTGGCTGAAAAGCTGGTTGAATTCTGCTTGTGAAGCATCAGAAAGCTAAGGTTGTGTTCCTGGCTTGCTCAGGAGAACAGAAGGCAGCTTGGAGCCCACTTCATGCCTGTTTGCTTCTTACACCGGAGCTAGAGAGGTGGCTCAGAGGTTAAGACACTGGCTGCTCTTTCAGAGGACTTGAGTCAAGGGGACCCAGGTTTGATTCCCAGCACCCACATGACAGCTCACAACCATCAGTATCTCCAGGTCCAGACACCCTCTTCTGGCCACCTGGGCACTAGGCACACACAGACAGACAAGCAGACAGACAGACAAAGCACCAATACACAATAAACAAACAACAATGACAAGATGGGAGATGCTGGAAGCTGAGAGGCTCTCTGCATTTCCACCCCTGCCTCCTGTCTGCACTATCCCCAAAGAGGAAGACACCAGCCTTGCCTAAAGCCATGGTTCTGGGGTTTAACATGGAGTCTGCATTCTCCCTATGATAGGAGGAAGATTTCCTATCTACCTAGCAGGTTTCCATTCTGAAGGTGACTCAAGTTGTCCTGCTCCATTAGCAAGCCTCCAGCCCTCAGCCCTGTGGCTGTTGTGATGGCTTTGGCCGAGAAGAGACCCTATGATTCAGAGGCCAGACAGACAAAAGGCAAGCTACTAGAGATGCTGAGTCAACCTGGGAAGCCTGGCTTCAAACTAGGATTTCCTAGGTCTGTTCTAAACTTTGGAGACCTCCTGAATCCTGAGCCCTCTCCAAACAGTCCTGGCATTCACAGCTATGTGGGCACCAGTGTGTTTCCAGGGTTGTGTGGTGAAGTCCTGACCTCCCCTCCTTTCCCTTCCCGGGTCTCAATGGCTCCTCTACCATGTTCCCCAATTCCAGCAACATGTTTCACTTTGAAAAGGAAAGATCTGTTTCCTGTCTGTGATATATTACACTAACACATGGCGGGGAAGACAGTTCTTTGGAGTCATTGAAGGCAACGGTGATATGCTCCCTGCATTTCCTGTGTGTAGCACAGACTAGACACCCACTGGGTAAGGTCTGAAACTAAGGAACATTCTGTGTGCATGGCTGACAACTTTCTCTCCCCACCCTCTTTCCAGGGAGAATCAACAACGTCTGCAGGCAGAGTTTTCTGACATGATTGTCACCTCCTTACAAAAAAGAGAGGCCTCGGGCATTAAGAGCGGGAGGCCCACACGGGTGGCCAGCTACAAAAAAGGCACCTTGGAATACCTGCAGCTGAACAACTCAGACCACGAGAACACCTATTTTTAGACCAAGGTGAGGTCTAAGAACTGATTGCAGCAACCTCCAATGTCTCGAATCTGCATTTTCCAGAGACCTCAACAACACAGACAAGTGCCTAGGCTCACACTGCCCTGCCTACACATAGAATTCCTCTTCAAGTCGCATGGGTGTTCCGGTTTTGCTTTTTGGTTTCTTTGTTTGTTTGTTTGTTTGTTTGTTTTATTGAGACTGAGTCTCTTGGATCCCAGAATGTCCTCAATCTCACTGTGTGTGTGTGTGTGTGTGTGTGTGTGTGTGTATGTAGCAGTGGATGGCCTTGAACTTCTAAGATCCTCCTGCCTCTACCTCCTGAGTGAGATGTGTGTTCTTGTCAGAGTGATAGTCCTATACTCCAGAGCTGTGTCCCATGGTTGTCTATGGAGCATCAACCTGGAAAAGAGGAGGGAGGAATATGCTACATAGAACTTGGGGTTTTGTTCTTATTTTTTGTCTTGTTTACTGGCTCTTTCTTCTGCACACATGAGAGAATTTTTTTTAAATTGTCTCAATTGTATTTTAAATGGCCTATCTCCATGAAAGTGTGCTTAACTCATAATTTTTGCAGAAATCATGCAGGATATTAAGAAAAATAAAGGTTTTTAGAGTCTTGTATATGTTTCTACTGTCTGTTCTTCTTCCTGGGTCTACCAGCCATCAGCTCCTGCTTGCTGAAAGACAAGTGGCCCGTGGAGAAATAAGGCAAAACTAACATCACTGCTCAGGGGCAAGAACCTTGAAGGTCACTAGTGCCCTCTGTGTATGGTGAGATTATTGAGTTTAAACAATGGTTTTACCTTGGCCTGTCTACTTAGCATCATGTAGACAGACATTTCCTGTTCTGACCGCCTGGTCCAGAATAATGGACTCAGAGGCTGAATATGAATTATAAATGCTCAGCCGATAGCTCAGGCTTCTTACTAGCTGACTCTTACATTTAAATTAACTCATATTTCTATTTGCTTTGCCACATGGCTCATGGCTTATTACCTCATTTTCTGCATGTCCTGCTTGCTTGGCAGCAGGCTGGCCAGCATCTCTCCTGACTCTGCCCTTCTCTTTCCCATCATCTTTAGTTTGGTTACCCCGCCTATCCTTCCTGCCCAGCTACTGGCCAATCAGCATTTTATTAAACCAATTCAAGTGACAATTTTTTTAAGATTTATTTATTCATTATGTATATAGTGTTCTGCCTGCATGCCAGAAAAAGTCACCAGATCCCATTATAGATGTTATAGATGGTTATAGGCCACCGTGTGGTTGCTGGGAATTGAACTCAGGACCTCTGGAAAAGCAGTCAGTGCTCTTAACCTCTGAGCCATCTCTCCAGTCCTTCAAGTGACAAATCTTTACAATGTGCAAGAGGATTATTCCACATCAGCAACATGAATGTGCAATACATGTCATGATGGAGACCTAAGAGGTTTGATTCCTATGCTGCTCTGTTCTGTCTAGGAAGTCACCAGTATCCCTAAGTGTCTGCTTTCTCTGACTATCTAGCTCCTTCATAAGTGACACATGGCTTTCCCTGAGTATATGACAGTTTATACTTATCACATGTGATATATATATATATATATATATATATATATATATATATATCATATATACCCTATAATTTTAATACATACTCTGTATTAGCTAGTTTTTATTGCTGTGATAAAATACCCTAACAAAGGCAACTTACAGTTAGAGTTTATTTTAGCGTGTGGTTCCAGAGGCAAAGAGTCCACAATGGCAGGGAGTCATGGCAGCAAGAGCCCGAGGCTGACAGAGTATATCTTTATTGGCATTCACGAAACAGCAAGAGTGAACTGGAAGTGAGGGAGTCTAGAGAAAGCCCATCCCTGTAGTTGGAGAGCTTCTCTCCAGGTTCCACCAAGCCCCCGCAGTCTCACAACCCACATATAAAATAATCATACAGACACGTATTATTTAAACTGCTTGGCCATTAGCTCAGGCCTACCATTGTCTAACTCTTACTCTTAAATTAACCCATTTCTGTTAGTCTATACTTTGCCACGTGGCTTGTGGCTTACCGGTGTCTTTACATGTTGCTTCTCATGGCAGGGGCTGGCAGTGTCTCCTCCCAGCCTTCCTGTTCCCAGCCTTCTCCTCTTCCTTGTCCCTCCTACCCTATCCTTCCTGCCTGGCTACTGGCCAATCAGCACTTTATTTATACAGAGTGATATCCACAGCACTTCCCCTTTCAGAAAATCTATAAAAAAGACAGGACACACAGAGGTAGCTCTCTTGCGGAGAGGAAGAACAGCAGAAGCAGTGAAGGGTAAGGTTTCCCGCTCTTGCTCTGACCTCGTGGTTTTTAACTCTGCAATTGGTTCTGTATTTCTTATTTAACAAGCCGATTACATCTACACATCCCCAGTGACTTCCAACCTCCAGCAAGGCTCCACCTCTTAAAGGTCCCACAACCTTCCCAAACAATGCTACCAACACAGGACCAAGTGTTCAAATACATGGGCCTATTGGGCACATTTGTTCAAATCACCACACTCACCTTATAAATTTTTAGATTCAGCTTGTATGAAATCAATATGGAACTATTAATTAGACATTTTCATGGTAATTCTAAAAGTAGTATATATTTTAAAGCATGTTAAAAGCCCTCAGTAGTCAGTCACATATCACTTATCACTACTAATTACTGCACAGCGGTGCTCAACTGCACAGGCACAATCAGCATGCATGTGATAAAAATCAGGTGCATTATAGGAAGGATTATGGGCAGTAAGAAAAATCAATAATGTATGACCTAACCTACACCCAAACTTTGCCCTTTAATAACCAGCTCCTTCTCTTGAACCCCATAAAAATGAGCCCAAAACAGTAACTAGGACTTTTAGGGACTATCACTTATGTGGCCCACTGTCAATCTGGACAGTGTCTCCCTCTATAACCTGCACTACCACTTTGCTCCAAGTAGAGCTGTCTCGCATCTTATGCAAATCTGTGTGAGCCCTTACTTTGTTTTTTGACCACCACCATTGACAACAAAGCAGTTTGAAATTACATTACAGATCTTTTTTCTGTTTTCTGGCTCCCTCTTCTGGCCTCTTTGGGTACCTGCACACAGGTGAAACAAAAATAAAACACATTTTAGAAGGGGAAGACCTTAATTCCCAGATTCAAGGATTTGGTTTGTTCTTTGACAGGTCAGGAAATATCATAGAAAAGGAGCATGACACATGGAAACCTGTGGTTTAGGAAAGGCGTTCTGACAGAAGCACATGAGAACATATGTAATAGACAGAGAATAAAAGCTTCTCACATCCATGCAGCTGGAAGTTTTCCTGTGTCCCACTTGGCCCCGCAGCCACTTGGTCCCAAGTAAACACACAGAGGCTTATAATAATTATGAACTGTATGGCCTATGTCTCAGGCTTCTTGCTAGTTTATCTCTTTCATCTGAAATTAACCCATTTCTATTAATCTATGTATTGCCACATGGCTGTAGTAATACCAGTCTGTTGGCATGTTGCTACTTGGGCGGTGGACTGACGTCTCTCCCATCCCACCTTTCTCTTTCCTGTATCTCTGCTTGGATTTCCTGCCTGCCTCTAAGCTGTCTTGCCATAGGCCAAAGCAGCTTATTAATTAGCCAATGGAAGCAGTACATATTCACAGTATACAGAAAGACATCTCACAGCACATCTACCTTTGATTGGGAGCCTCCAGGAGTCTGGACCTGAGAAGACATATACCTGCTGTGGTAGCAATGAGTATTTGAAAATTCAAATAGACAGAATTCAGTGACCAATTAGAACCAGAATGTAAGGAAACAGGAAAACAAACAAAACCAGCATTTGCATTTATGTAAGAAGGGAAATATAATATTCTTGGTGTGACAAATGAAGCCATGTAGCAAAGCTGCTTCTAGGGAGAAGGTGCTGAATATGACTGTAACCTTGCAAACCTTTTGCATGGTGGGTCTCCTGTGGCATTTTGATCTCAGGGTAGGAAAACAGTGATAAGTAGTTTGGGAATGATACATGAACAAATGGATTAGTAATCAATGAACATACAGATGGGTATGTTTGTCAGGTAGTAACTTAATGACAGAGCAAGGATGAAGCCAAAACTCTTAACAGAAATTTAGAAATGGTGCGTCCACCTTTTACATCACTGAGGCCAAATTCCTGATAGGGGTAACTGAAGGGAGAAGGATTTATTCCAGCTCATGGTTCAAGGGCTGCAATCCACTATGGTACCTGAAGGGGAGAGGCCTGGCTAATATACCATTCTTGATGTTTTGTAAAAGCATGTGCACCTTTTCCTGTGCTCATTCATGTAGTTATTGTATCTGGATAAATAATATGTGTAAATAATGAATTCGTGTTAATGAACCACCTAGCTCACAGAGGTTCAGAGTGACCCCATCTTGGCATCTTATGTACTAGCTCTTTGTCACCTCTACAGTCTCATGCTATCTTCTCTCCCCAGAGGACTTAACATGGCCTTGGCTACTTCATCAGCTACTATTTATATCTATTCCAAAATGCATTCTAGTCCTCTGCCTCTCAGCATAATGCCTGCGATTGATTTCAGATATCATCGTTCAAAGAACCACAACAACGAGAATTTTGAAACCTCTGAGATTGCACAGATCATCATTTCACAGAGTAAGAAGAGGGTTATGGGTGTGTGCTGCTCAGCTTGTGAGGGCCAAAGTTACATTTTAAGTTTTAATTACTAGGACTAAGAGATCTATGAAACAAAAATGTCTCTGATCTGCAAGTCCCTTGCCCAAGGACAGATAGTTCCTGAAACGCTGGAGGCTATTGTTTATGGGAGATAACAAGCCACATGTTTACACTCCCCTAAACAAGTTTGTTTAACCCATCTGCACTGGATGTGCTTGATCATATGTGGCCAGGAAATACGTCAGGATGTATGCTTGCCCCTGATTGGATGTAGGCCAGAGGAACATCAGGATGTACACTTGCTCCTGATTAGACCAGATGGGAAATACTTAAGTCACTTCAAAACTTGATTCAGGGCCATTTTTCCGTGGAACTAGAAGTGGACCTGGCCAGAGCCCATCCACCTGGCCAGTATTTAATTAAAGCTTGCTTCAAATTTGGCTTTAAACTGTGGTAGTGGTCTTGTTCTCAACAGGTGGGTTAACAAGTTCCCATCTGAAGCAGGGAGCTGCTTGCTCTTTTTCCTCTGATGTCTGAATCTAAAGGCACTATTGGACATGCCAGTCGGTCGCATGATACATCTTCATCTATACAAATGTTATACTTATTGTGAGTGAATGCACTCATTTTTATGCAGTTCACTCCTGTTTCTGAACGAAGCAGTCCCCAGGAGAATAGCACGTGCCAGTGAACTTCCTGCACATGAAAAGCTGAACTAAAATCCCAGACTATGGGGATACCACCTAAGCGATCTCCTCGCCGGCAGTGCCCCATCTGGGCTCCCAGCCACCGGGTTCCGTAGAAAGTATTGTGTCACTCTGCCTGCAGCGATTCCTGCTCTACTCCACTCCTGGCAAGGAAAGCTGCATCTCCTTGTTATACCGTCTCCTAACACCTTCTTTCTTACACATCTTTCTCATGGGCCGGTAAGTGTCAAATGACCTTGTAGGGTTATAACTTTGATTTACCAAATGAAGTGTACGTGCCTTTGAATTGAACTGTGAGGACGGAGACACTTTAAGCCTGTTCCCAACATGCTTCTGTCTATTGCTAACATCCAAGAATCATCTCAGTTGGCCTCACTCTGGATGACTTCTTGCATGCCCCTCCTTAGTCTAAGCCGTGCACTTCCCTCTTTGAACTTCCAGAACAGCCTGTGCTTGTCAATTACTGAAATTACTAAACTGCATTTGAATGGTGTGTTCACGCCCTGCCTGACCTAAGACCGTGAGATCACCGAGAAGACAACTCTAGTCCATTCTTCTGTGTCCCCAATGCCAAGCGAATGACGGGTCTAAAGTACTCGCCCAACCTGTAGGCCAAGGATGGTTGAATTACTGCGTGTTTATCTGCATTTTAGCCATTTAGTATATTTTCATATTTAGTTGAGCAAGCCTGTCCATCTAATCATGTAATTATATTACAAAAACAACAATGAGAAACTTTAAACATGCTGGGATGTGGGGCCTTTGTATCCACTAGCTTTGGGTTGGTTGGTTTGAGACTAGGTCTCACTATGTAGTCCTTGCACCACAATGGTCAAGCCTGTATCCTTTATCCTTTGAATCTTCAAAATAATGCCACAGCAGTAAGAGGCAGCTATTGTTCTCTTAGATTTTCAGACAAAGGGATGAAAACCAGACCCATATGAAAGTCCTGGTCTTTGAAATATACTAGTTTACCAAGCAATAGTTAAAGGCCCTCTGGTGGTCTGTCACAGCCTCATGTTTCCTCTGTAGCTTCCCCCTCTTCTCAGTGTCCAGAATTTGTGTATGAGTTGTCTCTATTATGTACCATAAACCCCAAGATCTGTGACTTGAGAAATTAGGCTATGAAGAAAAGAAAAATGGCCAGTGCTTGGAGGAAGGAGGGGGATGGTTTTGTTACTGTTTAGGTTTTGGATGGCTTTTCTGGTGGTAAGGATTGAACCTAAGGCCTTGCATATACTTAGCAAGGACTCTACCCCTGAGCTGCATCCTCAGCCCTGCCCTGCCTTTAGAGTTATATTTCAACAGGCTGACACGCTTTGCAAATGGAAAGCTAAAGAGGGAGGCCAAAGATAGATCAGAGAGACTAGAGCCTTAGACCCTAAGGCTCAGTCGTGAGTGGAAAGGGGAAAGAGGCTGGAAGGACCAGAAAGCAAGTGAGAGGGTGGGACTTAGATGGCGGGGAGAATGCATCACTGGAACAGAAAGATGCTAAGTGGAAATCTAGGTAGTTGTCTACGGTTCTTAAGGGGAAGTTATGGGGGTTCCCACACTACAACTTCTGCTTTCTCTTTGTAGTAGGAGGCAGGCTGCCTACTCAGAACAAAATCAGTGCTAAGGGAAGTTTGAAAACTGGAAACAGGGGTTGGGGATTTAGCTCAGTGGTGGATCACTTGCCTAGCAAGCACAAGGCCCTGGGTTTGATCCTCAGCTCTGAAAAAAAAAACAAAAAACAAAAAGGAAAACTGGAAACAGTTTGAAGTACTTTGAGGAAGTGAGGAAGGTGGGCTGAGCAAGGAAATCTAATAGGATGGCTGTGGTGGTATTGTGTTCCCCAAAATATTGTGCACCCTAATAAACTTATGTGGGGTCAGAGACCAGAACAGCCACTAGATATAGAGGCCAGAAAATAGTGGCACACACGCCGTTAATCCTATCACTTGGGAGGCCGAGATCCATCTGGATCTCTGTGAGTTCAATCTGGATCTCTGTGAGTTCAAAACCACACTGGAAACAGCCAGGCATGGTGACTCACGCCTTTAATCCCAGGAAGTGATGGCAGGAAGCAGAAAGGTATATAAGATGTGAAAACCAGGAACTAGAGCCTGGTTAAGCTTTCAGGTTTTTGAGAAGCAGTTCAGCTGAGATCCATTTGGATGAGAACTCAGAATCTTCCAGTCTGAGGAAACAGGACCAGCTAAGGAATTGGCAAGGTGAGGTAGCTGTGGCTTGTTCTGCTTCTCTGATCTTCCAGTATTCACCCCAAAACCTGGCTCCAGATTTGTTTTTATTAATAAGACCTGTTAAGATTCCTGCTACAGATGGCTAAGTAGATTTTTCTTCATGTGTGTTCTGCAGCAGACAGAGTAGCTGGCTGGATTCATTTAGGTATTTTGGTGGCTGATGTCTTATTGTCTTTGTTCCTATGATAAAACACCATGACCACCGGCAACTTAGAGATGAAAGGGCTTATTTTACTTTATACTTACAAGTATCAGTCCTTCAGGGAGGGAAGTCAGCAGGAACTGGAAGCAGGAACCTGGAGGCAGGAACCAAAGCAGAGGCCAGGGAGGACTGCTGCTTACTGGTTTGCTTCTCATGATTTGCTCAACTTGCTTTCTTATACAACTCAGGACGACCTACCCAGGGGTGGCAACCTTCATCCAGCATGGGCTGGGCCCACCCACATTAGTCATTAATCAAAAAACTGCACTACAGACTTGCCAACAGAAAATCTGGCTGGAGGCATATTCTCAATTGAGGATGCCCTCTCCAAGATAACTCTAGTGCATGTCAAGTAAAAATCACCAACATAGACAGCTGAGTTAACAACTGTGAGGCCTCCATAGGTCTGCTGTGATGCACAGAGGTCTTAACCAAGCCCTAGGAACTCTGTAATGTCAGTTCTGTCTTTTTCAAAGCAAGCTATTTTGGTCCAAAGAAGTCAGTTTACAAAACAAGAAGTTTGAATATAAAACAGAACCATAGCAAACCTTATCCAAATCACATCTCAAATAAGTGGCCTGGTGACTTGACATTTATGATTTCACTTTAATGGAAACATAGCAGTGACACGTGTGTTTTCCTTATTTACACATTACATAAAAATCTACAATTGCTTTACTCTTTACCTTATCTCCAGTAGTCAGCATAACACCTGATACATGTTCAACGTTAAGTGTCTTATGATTAACACCATGCCATGACTTGCTTTTTTAACAGTAAACATAAATGTGTTCTTAAGAACTGTGCTCTGAGGTAATGAGATTCATCGGCATAAAGATGTTAGGGTCTGGCCTAGGTGTGTTTATGGGTGCCTTGACTCCCAGCATTCAGGTGTGTCTACATAGGAAGTTCCAGGCCAGCCAACAATATAGTGAGATCTTGTTTAAAATAAATAAATAATATTAGACTTCTTAAACTAATTTACAAAATGAACATGATCTTAACAAATACCAACCAAACTCTTGTAGAGGTAGACAAGGGTTTATTAAAGTATAAATATGTAAGAGCAGACAAGAAAACACTAAGACAAGCAAACCAAGAAGGACAAATATAAACATATAGTGTAAAACCTTTATGGTTAAAACAACATTATAGATACAAACAGCTGGATAGAAGAGGAAAGAACTAGAATCAGTTATGCATAGAAATTAGTGTATTGTAAAGATGGTGTACCAAGTCACCTAGGCAACAATGACCTTTTGCAATAAGTATGCTGAGACAACTGTGCAGCCATTTGGAAAAGGTAAAATTGTATCCCTCGTGCATAAGAATAAATTTCAACAGAGCATGTTGCTGTACACTGCACACTTGTAAACCCCAGCACCTGGGAGACTGAGGCAGGAGGATCATGAATTTGAGGCCAGCCTACATAGCAAGACTGCATCTCAGGTGAATAAAATCTCCAAATGCATCAGGCATATAAAAGTAAAGAAAGAAGCTATGCAAATATTGAGATAAAGCTTGGGCGCACTCTTGTTCAGCAGTCACATGGGGAGGAACTTTAAAATCGCCAACATGCAGAGAAAATAAAATTAAAGGTTTATCAGTGTGACTGCATGTTTGTACAATTCTTCCTGGCAAAGACGATTGTAAAAAGCAAAGCTTAAAGGCAACTGTAAGCTTTGTATATGTGTATGTGCATGTCTGTGTACATATGTGTGTATATGCATGTGTGCATCTCTGTGTGTGTGTGTGTGTGTGTGTGTGTGTGTGTGTGTGTGTGTGTGTGAGTGCTGGGAACTGAACCCAAAGCCTTGTTATGGCAGGGTCTTCCCCATTGAGCTACATCCATAGCTGCCTAGTCACTGCAAACATGTAAATATTTTTTTGTTACATGTGTCACCAATGAGACCTAGCATCCCCCACTCAGAAAGAGCTCTACAGTTTCAGGAACTAGTGACTAAATAGCCAGCAGAAGGAAACCATGCTGAAGCTGTGAACAGTTAATAAGAAACGTATAAAGTGGCTCTTAAACGTATGAAGGAGTGGTCAAGTTCACTGCCAGGGAAACAAGCTAAAGCAATCCTGAGATGCTCAACTTTGCTCATGAGACTGGCATAAATTCTTTAGGCGAGACCTGAGGCAGTAGGCACTAACACACTAGGTGCTGGGCACAGGGTCTAGCACAGTGCTGTGGAATGGTGGGCATCCAGAAGAGCTAGCGTAACTAAACTACACAGGTATTTACCTTTTGAATGTGAAATATCACTTCTGGAGACTGACCTTGAAAACACCTTGGATGAAAATACCTATCAATGAATAAAGAATAAAGCAGAAAGCTCAAACATCTCCTAGCTAAGTTAAATTTCAATAGGCAGCTTCAAAACCAGATTAGAGCAAGCAGAGGGAAGAATTAGTAAATCTGTGCGTAGATTATTTGAAATTACACTATTAGAGAAGCAAAAATTAAAAAGGATGTTTAAAAGTGAGAAAAGCTTTAGGTATTCCATGAAATGAGAACCACATCTAGCCTAGTCTCAGAAGAAGCCAAAGGACAACAAAATAACAATAAATATAAAAGGCAAAAACTTCCTAATTCTGGGAAAGAATTGGACATCCAGGTCTAAGCAGTTCAGAGGACACTGGTTAAGATGGACCCAAGGAAGTCCAAGCCAAAATTTATTATAATAAAGCTGCTGGACGTCAAAGGCAGAAATCCTAATACAGCAGAGGAAAATCAGGTTTTTTTCTAACCAGAGCAGGAGGAGCTTCCTAGGGTTTTGTTGTTGTTGTTGTTGTTGTTGTTGTTGTTGTTGTTATTTGTTTGTTTGGTTTGGTTTGGTTTGTTTGAGACAGAGTTTCTCTGTGTAGTTTTGGAGGCTGTCCTGGAACTCACTCTGTAGACCAGGCTGGCTTCGAACTCACAGAGATCCGCCTGCCTCTGCCTCCCAAGTGCTAGGATTAAAGGTGTGTGCCACCACCGCCTGGTGCTTCCTAGGGTTTTAAGTGGACTTATTAACAGAAGACTTGCAGACCAGATATGAAGGATGACATATTCAATGGACTAAAGGAGAAACTTCTGGGGCTAGAGGCATGGCTCAGCGATGATAGCGATCTGAATGAGAAATGTCCCCATAGGCTCACATACTTGAACATAATCCGCAGGCAGTGATGCTGTTCGGGGAGGTTGTGAGACTTCTAGGAAGCAGAGCCCTGCTGGAGGAAATACATCACTCAGGGTAGGCTTTGAGGGTTTATAGCCTCACCCAATGTCCCATCCACCACTCTACCCCCAGGCCCTTCTTTCTGTATGTCATATGAAACAAGATCATCCATCATCTGATCCTGCTGCCATGTTCTCCCTGCCTGTTGTGACACCTCCCCCACCATGATGGACTCTGTCACTGTGGGGGTTAGAGTTCATGATGGCAGAACCAAGGCAGTGGGCAGCGGGCAGCAGACAGCAGGCAACAGGCAGTGGGCATGGTGGCTTGTTGTGGAAGACTATTTTAAGATATGTTACATTTGTTTATGTTGTGTAACATTTGTTTAATAATGCAAATCTGTGTTGCATTCTTTTATATTGTATTTGTTTAACTATGTATAGCTGTGTTACTTTGCCAATAGTGAGGCAGGAGAAAGGATAGAGGGGGCTGGGAGGCAGAGAGAATAAATAAAAGGAAAAATCTGGGAGGAAAAGAAGCAGAGCAAGAGAGATCAAAGAGCAAAAAGAAGAAGCCCGCCACACAGGCACACAGGCAGACACAGAATAAGAAGGAAAGAAAAGATGTACAGAAATAGAGAAAAGTAGAAGGCCAGAGGCAAAAGGTAGATGGGATAATTTAGGTTAAGAATAGCTGACTAGAAATAAGCCAAGCTAAGGCCAGGCATTTATAAGAAAGAATAAGCCTCTGTGTGTAACTTATTTGGGAGCTGGGTGTTGACCTCTGCAAAGAGCCAAAAAAGTAAAGAGTAAAAATGACCAACTACAGTGGCCAGCACAGCAGCTGGAAGCTCACATTCTGAACCCCAAGTACAAAGCAAAGAGAGTGCATTTGAAATGGCCTTGTGTCTCTTCACAGCAATAGAAA
This sequence comes from Onychomys torridus, assembly GCF_903995425.1. NCBI lineage: Eukaryota > Metazoa > Chordata > Mammalia > Rodentia > Cricetidae > Onychomys > Onychomys torridus. The sequence continues at coordinate 147,858,794 of NC_050445.1, read as the reverse complement.
AGTAGACAAGACAGAGTTCAAGGCCAACCTGGTCTACAGAGAGAGTCCCAGGCCAGCCAGGGCTACATAGCAACACCCTGTCTCAAAACAAAATAAACAAAAAAGGCATGACAGCATAAACCATTAGGGTAATGCGAACTAAAACAATAATGAGATGTAATTAAATAACTATTAGTAAGTAATGGCTAAAGTTTGACATAGATCATAATAAGTGTTGGCAAATACCTAGGGCAGTGGTAATATTCTTACCTTCTGGTAGAAGTATAAATTGTGCAAACCTCCTCATGGAATGAGTTGGAGAGTCTTTAAAGGTTTAACATATTCATCATATAACTCATCCACTTCACTCTAGGGCAGTTTCCTAACTAATAGCCAATGTCCATACAAAGGCTTAGACATACATGTTAGAGAACCCTTAATTATAACAGCCGAACACTGGAAACAATTCAAATGTTTATAAATAGGGTAAATGGTTTGCCAGCTATGGTGGTACATACCTACAATCCCAGAGTTGGAGAGGAAGATGCAGGGGGATTGCTGCAACAACAGGGGGATTGAGACCAACAACAACAAATGTAAGTGAGTAACAAATTATGGCATCCGGACATGACGAGACAGTGCTCAGCAGTATTCGGAAACAACTCCTGTAGGTCTTACAGTGATTAGGCTCTACAAATGCAACCAAGTGAAACTAGAAAAGGAACATACAACGCAAGATTCCACTTACGGAGAATTCTAGAAGCTGCCGAAGGCATTCACCGACAGAAAGCAGATCCGTGACTCAGGATGGGAGAATGGGATGGAAGAATGACCAAGTAACTCAAAGCACAGGGCTAGCCAGGTGTGGTAAGACGCAGCTGCAAACCCAGCACTTGAGAGGTTGAAGCAGGAGGATCACAGGTTGGAGACATGCCTGAGCTAAATACTAAGAACTGCCCCACATCCACATCAAAAAAAAAAAAAAAAAAAAACGACAACAACAAACTATCAGGAGTCTTTATCTTGACACAACAATGATCTTCGTGTCCAAGCACACCAAGGTATACTTTGAAGTGTGTGGTTTCTTGTAGCCCAATTACTATTCCACAATGCTGCATGAAACAAAACAAATCCATTCCGCAAAACTCAGGATCAAACTTGTTGGACAGCATCCTGGTGTCTTCAACAAATCAACAGTACAACAAATTAAACAAGAAGAAACAGATGTGATAGGCTGAAATGACTAAAGATGCATGTTAATGAGCACGTACTCTGCTTGGATCCTAGTCCAAGGAAATGAAATTTTAAAAATCTGCCTAATAAATGGAGAAAATTATAAATTGACTAAATAGTCAATATTCACCGCTAACTTCTACATGTAACAATGGCATTGCATATTTGTGTGTATACATATACATGTATAATAAATATATTATGTGGGAGGCCAGCTCCCACCTTTTCCAGGGTTCCTATGAAGAGGAAAGAGGGATAAGAAAATATTAGGTAGAAAGATAGCGAAGAAGAGAAAGAAGAAACACAGGATAGCTTCAGGAGGGCCTGGGTCAGCCTTTTCTGTTTGCTCAAAAGGACTTTTTATAACAATGTCAAGGGGTGGGGCAGAAGACCTCCCCCTTGCTAGATCAAAGCACACCACACAGCCAAGGGCAGACCCTTCCAAACACCTGGTAACTCCCCTTATCATCCCCTTATGCAGCCCTGCTGGGTAAAGCAAGTTCAAATTCTGGGACCCTGAGTAATTTGGACCTCCACAATATTATGTCCCAGTGCTTAGATCAAACCCAGGGCTTTGTACATGGTAGACAAGTGCTCTGTTCCTGAGCTGATGCCTAGCCTTTTCCTACTCTGTTTTTAGAGAAATATTCCCATTGTAAAGGGAAGAGGATATGAGGCACATCAATAGGTGAAAACCGGCCAGATTATTGAACTGATTTGTACAGTGTGGCTAAGATTCAAGATTTCCATGATAAAGCTGGATTTTCATAACCTGGGCAGGATGGGGACACACCTGTCCTCTCGGCACAGAAAGTGGAGTAAGAGGATGAGGAGTCTGTCCAGTGGTTACTCCCCCTGATGAAAAATGACAACAGCCATCTAGGGGAGGAGGGGCTTGTTCGGGCGCACCTTCCAGAGCCAAGTCTTTAATGGAAGAAAGGGGATCGGGAAAGAAACGGGGACTGAGCTCGGGCCCTCAAGCTTACACAGGTCGAGCCATCTCCGCAAAGGCACAGCTTGTTTCTTAGGACCTCCGGAGAGAGCGCCAAGCCACAGGAGGGCCGCAGTTGCAGTTGCTGGTGGGCTCAGGCGAGCGGGAGTGACAGGGAAGGGTGTGCCTAGCAAGCAGGATGTGTTTAGCTCAGTCGGGGGCTTCCTGGGTGTTCGCAAGCGTTTTACAGGCTGGAGACCACTGACAGGATGGCTTGGATAGTGTGAGTCAAGGGTGGTTGTGAGTCCAGAACTGGACCCCGACCAGGGAAGCAGTGGGCACGGAGGAGCTTAGCAACCTGCCCACAAAGCGGAACTGGGAGAGTTTAGCTGTGACTTCAAAGCTGGGTCAAGGAACACTGAAACATCACCCAGGCATCCTTCAAACAGGGTAGGCTGAGGCAGGAGGATTGCCAAGAGTGTGGCTTCATAGTGAGTTCATAAATAGCCTAGGGCCTGAGGCCTTGTCTCAGAAAACCAAAACAGCTAAGCTAAACAAAACAGAAAAACCTATGCACTGGAGACTGTCATTATGGTAGTTATACAAAGAGAAAACAAGCCCGTGGAACTGTAAGTTACTTAGTAGTTAGTGGCAAAATGAAGTTTTGAAATGGTATGATTTTAGCCCAAAGCCATGCACTTTACCATATTTCACTCAGCAGAATGACGGAAGGAAGGAAATAAAAGGGTGCCCAGGAGCTGAAGAGATGGGTCAGTGGTTAAATCTCATACTGATCTTGCAGGGAACCCCAGTTCACTTCCCAGCACCCATATCAGGAGGGTCACAACTCCCTGTAACTCCACTGCCAAGGAAATCTGGTGCCTCTGCCTCCTCAGCGCCTGTACTCACATGTACATACCCACACACAGACACACAGGCATCTACATAATTTAAAATAATAAAAAAATTCAGTCTAAAAGAAAAAAAAGGGGAATATCCAATCTTGTCACACTGTGAAACATTATCATCTCCAAAGTTTATACCTAAGAACAAGAAAATCAAGTTACAAAAGAAAATCTCTACCCTACCCCACCCCTCTGCACACCACTGCAGCTCACTGCACTCCCCACCCACCCCACTACTGTGTTAAGTAAATTTACCATTTTGTGTGAGGTTGCTTTCAGAGCTGAACTTGGCCCCTTGTGGTCTTCTGGTGGGTTGAGGATCGGACACATCTCAGAATGTCAACAAGGGGTTTGTGAGGCTGTTGTTCCCACATCGCAAGACCCCTGAGCAAGACCACCACAGAGCCGATATCCGATGCAAAACACACAGGGGTTTATTGATAACAAGCAAGCCCAGGCTTGGTCCGTGTCCAACACACTCTGACTAGCAGGTGGAGGAGGATGGCCCTGAGCTCTCAGGGTGAGGGGTTTTTAAAGGGAAAAACCACAAGCAGGGTGGTACAAGCCTTTGCATCGTATGATTGGGTGAGGGTGTGTAACCTTTGAATTTACTGGTTAGGTGTTACAATTATCATTTTTGGGCAGGCCTGGACAAGTCCCAGGCTCTGTCTTTGAGCTGCCATGGAGGCTGGCTGGCCTCGCACATTCACATTGACCCATGCACGTAGCTCTAAGTTGGTGAGGGGTCCCAGACAGTAAACAATTGACTGAACCTTGAGCAATCCCAGTAGTGCAGAAAGGGAGCTACTGCAAGGACTATGTCTTTTGTTCATGGCCCTCCCAGAAACTGCTTGCTCAAGTCTCAGGAAACTGAAATTGAGGCCTGATCTCTGCAAAAACACTGACAGCCTGTTATGGCATCTGCTTGGTCCTTTGAAGGCATACAGAGAACATCCAAAGGCAAAACTCCACCTTCATCCTCTTAAGCACACCAGAATTTCTGCATGTGAAACTTGGTCCATGGTGGGGAGGTTAGAGAACACACTGGCTGTTTGATTTATTGTCACTCAGAAAGGCAGAGCCATCTCTCATGGGAGGGTGGAGAGTCTAAAGCCATTTCCTTTTCAGAACTGTGTGAGGCCGTCATTCAGACTTGATAACCCACCTCAGCTGCAATCCTGTTACAATCCTGAGCACACGGAGCCCACTGTGTCGGGGTGCTCTAGGGAAAGACAGAATTCATATTGATTTGACCCTGAAAGCCAATAGCTCTGTAAGGCAAGCACTTTGGAGGCTGAATCAAGAAGATGTTGTTGGGTTCACGGCAAGCGTAGACTACAGAACAAAACTCTTAATTCAAACAAACAAAAAACCAAAACAGCAGACTTAGCTTGATTTCAAGGGCTCTAAAAGCGGATCTGTCTGCACCAGGCATGAACTAGATGCTGGCCCAGATGGGACATACAGCCGTAGTGCATGGAGGAGTCAGTCAGAGCTAAAGCAACTGACTAAGGCTGTGGGCCACTGTTTCCTCCCTCTTCGAAGCTCTTGGGACTGAGGATTACTGCGTGTCTGTCTGTCTGTCTAGTAGGAAAGCCTTGCGTGTAGGGGGTGATCCCTCTGAGGGCAGTAGCTGGAGCTTTTGACTAGACACCATTGCAGCGTGTAGCATTGTTTGCTGAGCACATCTCCCTTGGATTACAGCTGAGGTCTGTATAGGTCTGGTGATGTTAGGTGATGTTAGGAAAGGAGGGAGGGGATAAGATAGGGACATGCTCTACTCAAAACCGAAGAGCAAGAACAAAGCCGATGAGTGGTAGTCCAGCAGAGAGCTCACTTGGCAGAAATAAAACTCAGGAAAGACTGACTTGTGCCGTGAAGGCTCAGATGTGGAATCTAGCTGTCCCCAAAAGGACGTGGACTTTCAACAACACTACCAATATGGGAAAACTAGTGTTCCAGGGAAAGGTTTTAAAGTTCTGGGGAGTCATTGTGGTAGTGCACTGTTTAATCCCAGCACTCGGGAGGCAGAGGCAGGCATATCTCTGAGTTTGAGGCCAGCCTGGGCTGCAGAGTAAGTTCTAGGACACCAGGGCTACACAGAGAAACCCTGTCTCAAAAAAAAAAAAAAAAAGAAAACAAAAATCCCAGGGAAAATAAGAGCAAACTGAAAAGCTCACAATGGTGCATTGAGCAACCACGAATGTTTTGAAAATGATTCTGATGACTCACATGCCTACTTAAAGCTTTAGGCCAGGGAGTTTCAGAAGGAAAATACAGCAACTACATAAAAATGTCACAAGTGCTACCAAAGTCAGAGGAGGAAGGCTTGATATGAACTATGTTGTGTTTCAAAGAACACATCAACCCATTTAAAACTCCTGGTTTTAGTTATTCAGTTAGAAAATTTATTCAACCAGAGCTTTGCAAACATTTTGATGTTGTAATGGAAAAACTATCACATTCTTGTTATAAACACTTGGACAATACTAGCATAGGAGGGAAGAAATCATCACCCAAAGTACGGGGGGCAGCCATTATCACAAGCTCTCATTATGCATTTCAATAAAGCAGAGATATTCCTGGAGATAGCTCAGTGATTAAGAGCACTTGCTGGTCTTCTGGAAGACCCAAGTCCCGTTCTCAGCACCCATGCCAGGCAGCTCACAGTCACCTGTAACTCCTGCTCCTGGGAATTAGAGACCTCTGGTGCCAGTGCGCGCGCGCGCGCACACACACACACACACACACACACACACACACACACACACTATTAAAAACAAATCTAAAAAATCCAAAGATTCTCCTAGGATATAATATAATTGACAACTAACTGCCCCCCTCCCTCTGGCGGCCACTTTCATTTGATTAGCCCCAGCCACTAAACTGTTGAAAAGTTTTATTCTTCTACAATGTCAGAATTTACTGACTAATGGTGAATTCACAAAGCCCAGTATGCCTGTAACCCAAGTGCCTGGGGAGTGAGGGGTAGAGACAGAAAGACTAGCTGTAAATTCCAGTCCATGTTTTTCTGCAGAGTGAGTTCCAGACCAGCCTGGGTTACAGAGCGAGACCCTGCCTCCTAAATAATAACAAAAATAAATAAACAAAAATCCAACAAGCTTTGTCAATCTGTTGGCAGTAACTGCCTAACTATTTCTAATTTTACTTGGTGGTGTGGCCATCAGCAATGTGTGTGTGTGTGTGTGTGTGTGTGTGTGTGTGTGTGTGTGTGCAGGTGACTATGCACATGTGTGTAGAGGCCAGAGGTCCACATCAAGCACCTTTTTCAATTACCCTTTACCTTAGTTTTTGAGGCAGAATCTATCTATCACTGGACCTGGAGCTAGGATGGCTGGCAGTTGGCTGCAGGGATCTCGGCCTCCCCAGCGCCGAGCCTACTGGCATATACCAACCATACTTGGCTCTTACGTGGATGCTGAGACTCACACTCAGGTCTTCGTGCTTACATGGAAAACACGTAATCGATTGAGCCATTTCTCCACCCCCGTTTATTCCAACTTTATTGCCTAATATTAATACTCAGATCAAAATTATACCTCTCCCAGTGATGAACAGGTTACAGAAGGCAAGAAAGTGTAAGGATGCTACAAGATTCAAAGAGGCCACCCTGAAGACACAGGCGGGGGATGATAAGATGCAAAAAAGTCTTGGTACAAGACCCTATATGGTTTTTCTGTTTGTGTGTGTGTGTGTGTGTGTGTGTGTGTGTGTGTGTGTGTGTGTGTGTGAGAGAGAGAGAGAGAGAGAGAGAGAGAGAGAGAGAGAGAGAGAGACGTGTTTGTGAGTGAAGGTGTGTTCATGTCATGGCATGCATGGGGAAGTCAGAGGTTAGCTTTTAGGTGTTTATTCTCTCCTTCCAGCTTTATGTAGGCTCCATGGATCAAACTCAAGTTGCCAGGCTTGCAGTAAACTGTCCTGTAGGCCCCAGGACAAATAAGATTATTTTGTTGGTGGTGGTGATAGTAGTTCTGTTCTGTTTTGTTTTCTCTTTTTGTTTATACATTTACACATCCACCCATGCATGTCATTTTAAATCTCAGTTCTACATGTGAGAAAAATGCCATCCATTGTCTTTCTGACTTTAGCGTGTGATCATTTCCAGTTCCACCCATTTTCCTGCAAATGTCATGGTTTCATTTTGGGCACAAGCTGTTTAGGGCCCAGAGTTTTCAAATGCAGTGGTGGAAGCTGACTCTCCTATTTCTGCCTTCACTGTTGATTTTTAATATGGGTAAAATAATTTACTTCACCCACTAAAAACTAGCAGCCTCCATCCCTCTTATTATTCAGCTCCTAGACCTGCCCTGGAGTCCTGATGTTTATACTTATATTTCTAAGGTGAACTAAGATTCAGGTTCCTATCATGTAGACTGTTTTTTCAAACCAACAAACCATGAAGACCTTCAAGACCAGGTAGACTCAATGAGGCCTCTGAAACTGGCCAGTCACAATTATCTCAATAACTGTAGTCCAGGCCAACTTCCAACATGTAGAAATTGTCCTGCCTCCATCTCCAGAGTGCAGGAATTACAGATGTCAGCCACCACATCTGGCTTCTTTTATCTATTGCCTTTTGGATTTGAGACAGGGTCTTGCTGCATGTCTAAGCTGACCTTGAAATGGTGATCTCCTGCCTCAGTCTCCCTTGAGCTACTAGACCCTGCTTCTGTTTGTTTTCAAGTGTTTTTTGGTTACTTATAGGGCCTACTGTAAGTGCTAAGTAAATAGATGTTGTTGAAATTAAAAAAAAAAAAACTGCACAGCTAGGCATAGTGGTGCAAGGATTGTAATCTCAGCTTGGAAGGGAGGTGGAAGCTTTCAAATCCCATGAGTTCTAGGCCAGCCAGATCTACACAGTGAGAACTTGTCTCCATAACCTAAAGTGTGTACATGTCTAATATGGTCACCATTTCTGTTTCTCCAATACTTGTGACCTCCAGTTGGCTGACTCTCCAGATGCATAGCCCATGGACAGTGAGGGCCAACTGCATAGCTCCCTGTGGTCATTTGCTTTTCATAGCTAATCTTAAAAATGTACGATTTATTATTCAATAGGAGTTGTCAGGATGCACAAAAGCATTGCTCAATTTATTTGGCAATGGAAATGGCCATTATGGTTTTTTATGTAATCCTGCTTCTGTTATGTAATTCTTGTTGACTACTGAGCCATCCATGTTACTTGGTAGTGAGTGACGCACAGAAAAGCACTCACTCAAAAGTGCCTTATGCCATCATCATTCCAAAACAGACATTGATGGGAGCCATACCGTAGAGGGTATAGCTTGTGGAACATAACTATATCACTTGGCCAAAAAGATATGTTAGACTTGATGGAAATGCTGAGGTCAAGCTGTGCCTGAGTGGCAGAAGCCACATGAGAAATCCTTCTTTATTCCTGGATAAGGGTCCAGAGTTTACTAAACCAGGTGGAAGATACCCTTTGATTTTTTTCACATTGTTACTTCTATCTGCGTTAGTTCGTAATTTGAACTTGTTCGTCAGTTGGCCTGCATCAAAGTAATTCTTTCAAAAATAATTCCTAGAAGTTATGTTTCCCATGACTTTGAAAATTCACCTTCATGTCTGAACTAAAATTAACTGTGCCTAAAATGTGTGGTCAACATCTGAGGATGGGGCTGGAGAGATGGCTCTTTGGTTAAGAGCACTGGCTGTTCTTCCAGGGGATCTGAATTCAGTTCTAAGCACCAGCATGGTGGCTCATGATCATCTGTAAAACTAGTCTTCAGAGATCAGAGACCCTCCTTAACCTTTCTGGGCACCAGGCATACACAAGGTGCATAGCTATGCATGCAAGCAAAACATTCATACATGTAAAATAAAATGAATCTAAAAAAATAACTGAAGGTGGTACTCCATACTATTTTTGAATTTTGTAACAGAAGTGAAAGCCAATCTGACTTTTAATACTCTTCCAATGACATCTTCTCCCTCTCTCTTCTGGAATGTTCGCAGTATTTATTTTCTTTGAGTGGCTACCAATTCCAACGTAAAAAAAAAAAAAAGATTTATGTTACTCTCTCTTCTCTCTCTGTCTCCCCCACCGTGTGTGTGTCTGTGTGTGTGTGTCCTCAGAGGCCAGAAAAATGGAGTCAAATTCCCTGGAGCTAGAGGTCTAAGCAACTGTGAGCCAGCCAGCATGGGTTCTGGAATCAAATTCCTTTGCAAGAGCAGTAGACACTCTTAACCACTGAGCCAACTCTCCAGTGCCCAAGCCTGCTATTTTCCTTATAACTGCTCTTCCACTGCTGGTAGCTACCACCTCTGTGGAGAGGAGAGAAGAGAAGAAGAGAAGAGAAGGGAAGGGAAGGGAAGGGAAGGGAAGGGAAGGGAAGGGAAGGGAAGGGAAGGGAGAAGGGAAGGGGAGGGGAGGGGAGGAGAAGAGATGTGCAGGCTCCCAAGAGGAGCCTCAGGCTTAGGCAGGAGCAGTGGAATGGAAAGGAAGGTTCTTGACCCAAGAGAAGCTACCTAGGAGGCCAGTGAGCGAAAGTTCATTAAAAGCTGGTCTCTTTAAACAATGTGGAAGGTTCAGGGGTAGAAAGAGCACTTGCCAGTGTGTGTGAGGCCTGTGAAGAGCAGATTCCCGCACATTGTCCGTTGTCCTCCACATAGATCCACACACTAAACAATGAAGTTTGAGTCCCAGAATGCACGTAAAATAAAGCCAGGTGTGGTGATGCTGGGACTCACTGGCCAGCCACCATATCCTAGTTGGCAACTCCAGCCAGTGAGAGATCCTGTCTCCAAAAACTAGATGAGGGACTAGAGAGATAGCAAAGTGGTTAAGAGCACAGACACAGTTCCCAGCACCCATATCAGGTGGCTTGCAACCACCTGTAACTCCAGCTTCAGGAGACATGATATCACTGGCCTCCACAGGCATCTGTACTCATGAGCACATACCCCCCCACACATGCACACACACACACATACATATAAATAAAAATAAAAGAAATCTTAAAAACACATGGACACACAACTAGATAGACGGTGTCAAGAAATGACACCAAAAGTTGAACTCTGACCTCTGTAAATTGACATTTTTCTCCCACCTGCCAGTTTCCAAATAACCACTCAGAGGCTTAATGTGAATTATAAACTTTCGGCCAATAACTCAGACTGGTTACTAGCTAACTCTTGCATTTAAATTAACCCATTTCTATTAATCCATGTATTGCCACGTGGCTCATGGCTTTGCCTGTCCTCTAGCATGCCTTGCTTCCTGGGTGACTGGCAGGCATCTCTCTTGACTCTACTCTTCTCCTTCCCATCATTCTCAATTTGCTTTCTTACCTAACTTCCTGCCCAGCTACCAGCCTGTCAGCTTTTAATAACCAATGAGAGTAATACATATTCATAGCGTAGAAAAGGTTTGTTCCACAGCAGACCTCTACACTCACTCACACACAAACACACAGAGAGGAACACGTACCCAAACCCAGTGGCATAGCACTTGCCAAGTAAACACAAGACCACAGTTTGATCCCTAACTGAAGGTGAAAAGGGGGGCTGCAGGTATTTGACACAGAAAGATTTTGCATCTACAGTCACAGTTAAACACCACTAGGGAAGGGTCTTGGTACTTGTCTTTACTTGTCCCTTGTAACATCTTGTACAGTGAAGATAAGCACCAAATATGTAGCAAAGAGAGGAAGCTGACAACAGCGTTGGGATGTGGCCATCCCACTTAGGAAAGAGATGCAGGAAGATGCCTAAGGGAGCAATGAAGAAAGACCCTCCCTCCACCGTGTGTGTGTGTGTGTGTGTGTGTGTGTGTGTGTGTGTGTGTGTGTGTAGTTTAAAGCTATGTGCTTTAGACAATGCAGAGAGTGGTCAGTTTTTAGCCTCTTTGGAGATGAGGATGGGAAGAGGTTTCATAACAGCAGGATGGGATGTTGCTGACTTTGCCTTTGACCAAAATAAATGAGCAAATTGATTGACCAATTGATAAATAAATAATCCACATGCACCCTCGCCCAGTTGGTATCCAACTTTCCCAGAAGCCTCCTTTTTAGCCTCTACTGTTGTGGTCAGCACATTCTTGGTTCCCATCTCACAGGGTTTACGGAGCAGCGGCATCCCTTCCTTTCTGTGCCCAATTTACAAGACACCTGCAGGCTGGATCACAATGGGAGGTGGCATACATGCAGGGCTAGCAAAGATACCACAGGTCCTGGTTTAAGTGAATGAGACCAGTACCACCGGCTGGACTAACCCAAGCCCTGGACCTCTCTGGCTTGGGGAAGGGTTTTTGTTTTTGTCTTTTAGGAGAATGAAGGCTAAGGAATCTGAAGAACACTGGACAAATGAGACAACTGAAGAAAAAGGACAAATCATCTGTCCCAGGAAAAAGAGTAAAATGGCCTATTGGCATATCATCTACAAAATTTCATAAATCTTCCTATATGTTTGTTTCTGCTCTCCTCTAAAAAAATTAACACTATTGGACTTCTTGTAGTCCCAGTTCAATTAAAATTTAAAGCTGACTTTGGAGTTGGAGAATGGCTCTCTCCTTCTTTAAACTCAAGCATGTTGTTAAAAGGAAAATGCAAACTCCCTGTATCATACCAGAAGAAAAAGCCATCTTCTGACATGGGGCAGGAGAAAAACCAAATTAATTAAGGGACTATTCTATTACTAATCTCAATTCTTTGACTCTATTCTGATTCTTTAAACTTTTCTTAAAGTATGAATTTTATATCAAAATTTAATATATATATATATATATATAGATAGATAGATAGATAGATAGATATAGATATAGATATTAAACTTTGTTAAGATAATAATGGTCATATGAGTACTAATTAATTTAGAGAAAAGGCTTCGATTAGCTACCTATACATGTCTTTGTGTTCGAGTCTCTTTTCAGTTTTCTGCAGGAAATCATGGCCAGGCCTAACTTCAACTGAAATCTCCAGGAAGAAGATGGGATCCCACAACGACAATTCCATGTGGACAATAATAATATCACTAAGCTGACAAACATCATCTACAGATCAGCTTTGGACTACAAAGTGCTTACAGCAATTCTGAGATGGCTAGCTGAGATGATCCAGTTTCAAAGACTACTTGAATAAGGACTTGAGATAAACCCTGAACTTTGGCATTATGGATAACAAAGAATATAGTTACTTTTCCTAGAACTTGACAATTAACCCAAAATTTTTCTTTTCAGAATAAAGATACCTTTGCCCATACCCAGCAGGAAGCAATTTTAAGAATACGACTCCCACATTCCCAAAGGGGTGGTGTGGGGTGGGTGGTTTTTTGGTCTTTTAATGGGTCTTGGGTCTGGGATAGTTTTCATTGTTTAGGAGGGTTGGTTAGAAGTTGTTAAGGGTTAGGAAAAGGGCTAGGCAAAGGAGATTAGATTTAAGGTGCTTGTTTAAAAAAAAAGAGAAAAAAGGAAAAGACAATTACTAGTTTTAAATACTTTACATTGGATTGGATTGTTTTATATTGTATACAAATTATATATATATTGAGATTGAGATTGTTAGAATATGCCATACACATATTTCTAATCTTGCTTGAGATGTTGTACTTATACCATTCATTTAACAATGTAATGCAATTTACTAATCCTTGAATGTTAGTATTACCAACTATTAGGATATATAGAAAGGAAAATTAGTAGGTAGACATTACAATTGAACTTGTAGTCATATTAGGTGTGTTTTCAATATCGAACAGATATATTTTAGATAGGCAGGTCATCTTCAAACCCTTCAGAGATCTACAGAATATGGCATTTAAAATGTTTTAATAACTTAGGAATTTTTCTTTTTTCCTATGACTATGAGACATGACAGCTCCTGGCAGTACCAATCTACTTCAGAGAAAATATGGGCATTGAAGAAACTGCATATGGAGTTAACTTTCATTGTGGCGAAAGTTAGTCACTGGACAACAAAGTATCCTCGAATCAACTGCTGACAAACAGGACATGAAACCAAGGACTACCGATTCTTGCCAAAACAAGTGTGGTTGTGGCTTTAACAAAAGGCATCTTCTGAAGCCAGGACAATATGGCACCATCCCTGAAGTGAGTGACCTTTGCAATCTGTAAAAGGTACTGTGCCCTTTTCTTTGAAGGCAGCTGAACAGGGAGTGAGCCAATGGCTTCTGATGTGCAATGGAACAGCAGATGAAACAGTTATTCTTGAAGAGTAACTAAGCTCACCCCTCGCAATAGTAGACTGGCATTTAATAGAGGGATGTGGAGAAGAACGGGATGCCGAGATGAAGCCACATATACACAGCCAAGAAAAATGGACAGCTGAATTGAAGAAAAACATCAATTATTTCCAGAATTTAAAATCCTGACATGACATCACACTAATGGAATTCAGGTGTTTCTGGTACATGGACTGCTCTCACCAAATGTGAGGTCAAACTGTTGACCTTGTATACATCCTAGTTCACAAATGAAGCTGAAGATGATGCCCCAACACTGTGGAGAAACCTCATGTGACTGTCCAGGCAGCTGACTGTTTCTGTCAACTCACATTTTTTTTTTTTTTGGAAGCTGCTTGCATGCACTTCCTGTTTTTATTTTTTATTAGGTAGTATTATTTCCCTCTTCGGTCTCTGAGGGAGTTGAAGATCAGTTGGTTATAGTTATAATTTTCTTTGTTAAGGATTTCAGAAAAACTCACTAAGAGCTGTAAGTGTATAAATTTGAAAGACATTATAAGACAGTTCCGACAGTAATATAAGTTAGGATAGAAAGTGAACCAGGTACATTTTGGACTTACCAAAATAGGATAGATAATGGAATTATTTTCTCTGAATTTGTCAAATGCAAATGGACTAGACATTTTTTAGGTATTTATTGCTTGTATATATGGTATATAGTTATTGTACTTTTGTATATAGTTTTTCTTATATTAGTTATAACTTTTTTCCTTTTTTTCTTTTTATTAAAATAGAAAAGGGGAAATAAGGACAGGTCCCTGGTCCTACAGCCTGGATGCCTCCCAAACAGTTCAAGCTATTCAATTGTCTCACTTATCCAGAGGGCCTGATCCAGCTGGGGACTCCACAGCCTTTGGTTCATAATTCATGTGCTTCCATTCGTTTGGCTATTTGTCCCTGTGCTTTTTCCAACCTTGGGCTCAACAATTCACGCTCTTACAGTCCTTCCTCTTTCTCGACAATTGGACACCTGGAGCTTCACCTGGGGCCTGGCTGAGGATCTCTGCATCCACTTCCATCAGTTATTGGATGCGAGTTCCAGCACGATTGTTAGGGTGTTTGGCCATCTGATCACCAGACTAGGTCAGATCAGGCTTTCTCTCGACCATTGCCAGCAGTCTACAGAGGATGTATCATTGTAGATTTATTTCTAGGGACCTCTCCAGCACTCTGCCTATTCCTGTTCTCATGTGGTCTTCATTTATCATGGTCAGTTATTCCTTGTTCTCCCTTTCTGTTCTTGATCCAGCTGGGATCTCCTGTTCCCCTTAGCTTTCTTTCCCTCAAACCTTGCCCTTCTTTACTCCCACTGTTGTCCAGGTTGTTCATGTAGATCTCATCCATTTCTCTGTCATTGGGTGATCCCAGTGTCTTTCCTAGGGTCCCGTTTTCTAGGTAGCCTCCCTGGAGTTGTGTAGCAGTCTAGTCATCTTTGTTTTATATCTAGTATCCTCCTATGAGTGAGTACATACCATATTTGTCCTTCTGAGTCTGGGTTACCTCACTCAGGATGATTTTTTTCTAGATCCATCCATTTGCCTGCAAACCTCATGATGTCATTGTTTTTCTCTGCTGAGTAGTACTCCATTGTGTATATGTACCATATTTTCTTTATCCATTCTTCAGTTGAAGGGCATCTAGGTTGTTTCTAGGTTCTGGCTATTACAAACAATGCTCATATGAACATAGCTGAGCAAATACCTTAGTGCATGAGCTGGCTGTTTGGAACCTTGGGCTTCCACAGGGACACTTTGTTCAGCCTGGAAGGAGGGGACTAGATCTGCCTGTACTGAATCCACCAGGTTTAAATGAATCCCCAGTGGAGTCTTGGCCCTGGAGGAGATGGGGATGGAGGGGAGGGGCTGGGGGGAAGGTGGGGGTGGGAGCAAGAGGGGGGAGGATAGGGGAACCCATGGCTGATGTGTAAAATTAAAATACAAATATAATAATAATAATAAAAGAAAAAAAGGGGGAAATATAGTGATAATTTTATTTGTATTGAAATGTGATTTTATTTGTATGTTAATAAAGTTGCCTTGGGGTCAGAGCAAGCCATAGCAGAAGTTGGGCGGTGGTGGCGCACGCTTTTAATCTCAGCACTTGGGGGGCAGAGCCAAGTGGATCTCTGTGTGTTCAAGGATACAGCCAGCATGGCGACATATGCCTTTAATCTCAATACCAACCATAGAAGACCTGGAGGTCTGTACAGACAGGCAGTGACGAGGAGGTCATGTGGCTGGGGTTTACAACCAATGAGAAGGCAGAACAGAAAGTCTATAAAAAAGAAAAAACACACAGAAGTATGTCTCTGGTGGAGAGGAAAGACAGCAGCAGCAGTGAAGGATAAGGTTTTCAGCTCTCAGTTATTGCTCTGACCTGTTGGCTCTTAACTCTGCAATTGGCTCTGTGTTTCTTATTTAACAAGATGGTTACATTTACACCCTGGACCTCTCTGGGATACTCATTCATACTTCATTTCTACAGTAAGTTGACTCCACACTATGATATCTATAACCAATGGTAGGTTTAACTGCTGACCCAATGTACACAGAGAGGCAAAAAGAGCATAAAAGACAAGCTCAGTGATACATATGAATGCACGTAAGATGCTAGACATTACACTGAGTAGCGCCTTGCAAACTTTCAGTCTCAAAACATTCTTATGCTGGTGAGATGGCTCAGAGGGTAAAGGCCCTTGCTGGACAAGTCTGATGACCTGAAGACGATCTGTAGAACCCATATGTGGTGGAAGAAGAGAGGTGACCCCATAAAATTGTCCTCTGACCTCCAGAAATGGACCATGGCATGTGTATTCATTTTCTCTCTCTCTCTCTCTCTCTCTCTCTCTCTCTCTCTCTCTCTCTCTCTCACACACACACACACACACACACACACACACACACACACACACACACAAAATTTAATCCAATAAGTATTATTCCACAAGCATCATTCTAAGAGTTGATTGCTCAAGGGAGGAGAAAACAAACACATTGGAAAAGCAGAACACTTTGTGGCTTTGGGAGGCCTCGTGTGTACAGAGACAACTGTCTTCAAAGCCACTAAATTGTAAGACTTTGAACAAGGAAAAGTGTTTTTGAAATAGTCAAAAGCTTGATTTAGAAAATGGGACAACATAAATAGAGATACAGGGTGCAGGGCATACTGAAGAAGGGTAAATTAGAATGTGAATACACCTAACACAGGATCAGCTCCTAGGCACAGAGGTACCGGACACATCTGTGGAGCTGCTAAGGGAAATACAGGAGCCAAGACAATGGGTACAGGCATGCAGGGGTGGGGCCACACTCTCAAGGGTGTTTCAGGGTGTGGAGATATTTAGTAAGCAAATGCAGGACCGGTTTTTGAATTACCAGGAGACGATACTACAACTTCCCACACTGTAGCCCATGAACTTGCAGGCCTTATAAAGCAGCCGTAGACCCACGTGGTGCTGGGGCTGTGTAGCATGGCAGTGAGCAAGGAAGGCAGAGGAGGTGGGGGACGAACCCACACCAGACCAACTGATGCACACTGGATCAAAACATCTTTAAGTCCCTACTGCCAGTGCCACAAGGTTCAGAGGCGGCGGAGCAAGAGCTTAAGGCCTCAATAGGATCTGTGTTGGGTATCAAGGTCTCCATGAAGACACCAAGGCTGTGTGTGGTTTCTGTAATGATCGGTGACATCTCAGCTCTAAGCTGCACTTTCCAGCCTTGTTAGTGTCATCATCACCAGGACAGCAGGCCTAGCTCTTGTCAATGAAGGTGAGCAGAAGTGATTGCAGAGCAGGTGTAATTTCCCACTGCCCTTTGCCTCTTCTACGGTTGAAAGGAAAGACTCTAGCCTTTGGGCCATGCTCTTCCCTAACATCTGACAATCACAGTCAGTTTGCAGAGTGTAATAACAATATCTTTTGAACACTTCAAATGGAGAAACAGGTGAGTGACTAGTATTAAACTGACAAACTGTTGAGCAAAGAAGCCGGAGAGATGGCTCAGTGGTTAAGAGCACATGGTGCTCTTCCAGAGAACCTGAAGTCAGTTCCCAGCTCCACATCAGAAAGTTTCTATGGACCTCGATGGGTACCCAAATACATATACATGAAAAAAATTAAATAAACTTTAAAGCTGTTAGGTATTTCTTTTGGTCTGAAGCCTTGGGTATATATTACTGAGACTCCAAGATCATTTATCAATAACAAAAAATGTTTGGGAACTTCTGCCTTAGAAGGATGATAGATCAAAAGATGAAGGAGCGCAAGGCTCCTAAATGTCTACATGGAGAAAAGGCAGTTATTAATGAGGAACTCCCACACCAGGTTGGTAGAATAATAAACTTTTGTTGCATTAACTCTATGGAGTTTGTTATCACAGATAGCATTACTCTAAACGAGGCTCAGAGTATGTGGGAATCTTTTCCTGAGGCCACAGGTGGTAACAGTAGAGCACTCACAGTCCCTGACAGTAATGAGCCAAACCACATCCCGCTGGAAGCCACTAAGTCAAGAGAAGGATATACCTATGGAATACTCGGTCAATACACATCTCCCCTATCCCTCTTGAGCTAAGGCTGACCTCAAGGAAAAGGAGAAGAATGTGGACAAGGCAGAGGAGGCTAAGGACTTATTTTTTCTAGTTCCATTTCTGTGACTGTGACGAAACACCCTACCAGGAGCAGCTTAGCAAGGAGAGAGTTTACTTGGCTTATACTTCTAGGTCATAGTCCATCACTAGGAGAAGTTGAAGCAGGGTTTCAGAGCAAGAATCTGGAAGAGGGGACCAGGGAGGAACACTGCTTGGTGGCTAATGCAGGCTTCTCCTTAGCTGTCTTCCTTGTATAACCTGGGACCACATTTCCAGGGAATTGTAGCACCCACAGTGGCCTGAGCCCTCCTATATCAATTAACAACCAAGACAATCCCTCATAGACATGCCCATGGAACCTCCTGGGGAAGACAGTTGAGAGTCTTCTCAACTCTGTGTCAAGTTAATCTAACTAGGACAGAATCAAATGGTATCATGTAATTAAAGTAGTGTTTGTCCATCAGAGGGTAAATTGCGAAGGGTTTGTGTTGGGTTTGTTTTTCAACTAGGTCCCACTAGTCTAGGCTGGCCTTGAATTCATGAACCTCCCTGCTTCAACCTCTCGAATGCTGAAATTACTCGTCCTCCCCACTTTGCGGGGGTGTTGGTCCAGCTGATGGGGTTCTCTGCCCACTGGGTCAGGAGCCTGAGCCCCTGCGGTGCTGCTAAAGTGGCTACTACTTTAAAGTGGCCCATTAGCCATTTCTTTAGGGCACAGTTGTTACCAAGGAAGTCAGGATTCTATCTTAAAAATAACTCCTGAGGGGTACCTTCTGAGGTCCACGCATGTGCTGAAAGCGTGTGCCCCGCTTCACAGTGGAATAAAGAAATATAATTCCTTAAAAATTCAAAAACAAATGCAACTTCTAACCCTAGACTCAAAACAAAACAAAAACCTTTAAAAACAGGCTCAGAAGGAAGCTCAAGGAGTGTTTTTATTTTGTTTGGTTGTTTTTGTTAGATTTTGAAAGAAAAACACCAGGGCAGGGGCAGGGCAGGGCAGGGCAGGGCAGGGCAGGGCAGGGCAGGGCAGGGCAGGCAAGCTTTAAACTTCAGTGGCTGCTAGAAGGAGGTAAAAGAGATTGACTTTTTTGAAGTTCAAGGAAGCCAGTGTGCTCGGCAGTCAAGGAACTGCATGACAGTTAGAGGACTTCAGAGAAAGAGAGAGGAGGCCCAGAGGTCAGGGAAATCATGGGCCAGTGTTCAAAAGGAGAAAAGGAAGGAAGATGGAAATTTATTTTGTTTTGTTGGGATTCGGAAGAGTGGGTGAGGTGCAAGCTCTGCAGAGTTGGCAGGGGAGGGGCTTCGGGAAGGGCGAGTCAGGTGATGATTCCTCCCTTCTCTCCAGTACATCTCCAGGTAAATCAGTTTTCCCCTGAGGGTCTGTCTCCAGGCCAGGCAGTTGATAGGCCCAGCTGCCGACATCAGGATGTGATGTTCTAATCTTTTTGGAGCAAAGATGAATGTCACGTCTCCACCCAGGGCCAGAGGCAGAACTCCATTCTTTTGGAGAGGAGGAGACATCACTCCATCAGAGAGCCTCCACTGATACTACCAGTTTTTCTAAACCCTAAAGAGGGACAGTTGTGATGTTTTCCTTGTGGTGTTTATAGGGGAATGGAAGGATGGGGTGAGGATGGGGGCCCATCTGACAGACTGTCTCCTGAAGCTAGTTTGTGGTGGTGCTGGAGATGGAACCCAGTTCTTCACTCGTGGTAGGCAAGCGCTCTAACACTGAGCCACATCCTAGTATCATCTTCAGGGGACCTTTAAATGACCAGGGAGAGTTTTCAAACTCCATTTCAGTAATACTAGCAACAATCTCCAAGTGACTGGAATTTTTCTAAGACTCTCATGCTACAACAAGGAATATTGAAGCTTGGTGCCAGCCATGGGAGTGTAGGGGGTACGCCTGTATCCCTGAGATTCCACTTGTGATGACTTGAAGAAGAGGGTGGAGCCAAACAAAGATGGGTCAGTGATGGGCAGGACCACACCATGACCAGGATTGCTTGGCCTTGCATGCCCTTTCCCTAGGATCCTGAGGGTGGTGGACTTGGGGTGACTGGATCCCTTTGCTTGTCTTCCCATTGTGGCCACATCGAATGGGTCTCCTCTGTTTTCTACTCTTCTTTATCTCTTTCATTAGTGTGGTGGGGATGTGTTGCTGTTGGCTCCCCCATTGCTGTGATAAAATACTGACTTAGGGAGGCAAGAGTTTACTTCAGGTTTTAATCCATTATTTAGGGATGTCGGGACAGGAACCCGGAGGCAGGAACTGAAGAAACACTGCTTATTGGCTTGCTTCCAGGCTCCTTTTCTGTTACCTTTCTTATACAGCCCAGGCCCACCCTGTTTAGGCATGGTACTGACCACAGGACTGGGTCCTCTGCATCAGTCAGACAAATGCCCCCACAAACATGCCTGTAGTCCGATTTGATGAAGGAGTGTCTCAGTTGCTTTTTCCAAGACATGTGAAGTTGACAAGTAAGATTAGCCATCACAGGGTATGTGGCTGAGGCCAGCCTGTTGGGGCTGTTGAATCTCCAGGTTTTGCCCTATGGATTCCAATTACAATTTTTAACCAATATCCTTGGGATTCTAATGTAGAGTTTGCTGTCACTATTCTCCATGTTTAAAACCTCCACAATTTAAATGTGTCCAAATGTACCACAACTTACATCAACGGAGCTCAGCAGCTAGGGACAGTATTTCAGCTAGGGGAACACTGGACATCATCTGGAGCATTTTTAATGATTGTGTGCAAGGCCTCAGAGTGCACAGGACACACACACACACACACACACACACACACACACACACACACACACACACTCACACACCAAAAAAATAACTGGGCCAGAATTTCAACAGTATTGAGGTTGAGAAAGTCTAATCCAATTAATTTGCTTATAGGAATAGTCACTTCCTCAACTCAAATGGGGTTCTGTAAGGACAAGGTGTCATATAGGGCTCTAATCCTGGAACACTGAAGACAATAAATATGCACACAGCCAGCAAATTATCAGGTGAGTGAGCCCAGCTCCCATTAGGCGCCTTCAGAGAATCACCTCCTTAGTCATATCCTCCAAACAGTTGGCTCCTTGGATCAGGAGGGTCAGTAAGGTTACCGAGGCTGGGACATGGAGACATGCCTGGAATATTTGAGGGGACACAATTCATCAGGTGTGCACCACAGGACCCAAAGGTTCAATTTGCATTCATTTTTATTTTCTGCACAGTCCCTACATTGCCCTCAGCTTCTCCCTCCATTGAATAAATGCCACCAAACAAAACTGTGATTTGCATTCCATACTTCACATGTGTCATTTCTAATAATTACAAATGTATTTGTAGTTCCTCTAGCAAAAGTACTCCTTCATTGGTATTACTTCTTTATTATTTGGTATTATTTATTTATTTACCTAGTATTTTGTTTTGTTTGCTCTTGGGAGACAAAGTCTCATTCTGTAGCCCAGGTTGACCTCAGACTTCCAGCCTCGGCCTCCGGAATGCTGGGATTTCAAGCCTACCTGTAGGGGCTTGCTTTTAGCTGTCTTAACGGGGTCCGGTGGCAAAAACTGCGTCCAGTCAGCCTGAAGTCTGTTGCCTACTTCACAATGTCACCTAGGGCACCCTGGACCAACTCACAATGTTACTTTCAGTGAGCCCTGCCCAGAAATGGGTCTCTATAGAGGGTCAGGGGTAGATCTGCTTCCAGCCCAGTGTGAATCAGTTCCAGCCAATGAAGCCAAGGCCGGGAGGTGTCGAGCTCCTGAGGTTAGACAAGCTGGCACAAGAGGCCCTGGTTCCTGACGCATGAGGGACCCGAGAAGACAGAAGGCCACAGAATCCGATCTGCGTGTAGGCAGAGGCATGCGACCCAAAGCTGCCTGGGGTACCTCATCTGCTGCCACAGGGGCCAAGGCCACCTTGAACTGATTCCTTAGCCCTGAGCCCCAAACCTGCAGGAGGTGGCCAGAAGCAGCGCAGCCCCTGAACTTCCCAAAAGCGCTACTGAGAACTCTCCCGGCCCGGCCCACAGGTGACTAGAGGGTCAGACGAGACGGAAAGGATCCGCCTATCCCAGCCTGGGGCTCAGAAGGGCGAAGGTTGGTTCCCAAGGCCACGCGAAGCGCCCAAACAGGCAAAACTAATGCCAGAAGAAAGTTAAGATCGCCCAGGCCTCTGCAACGCAACGCCCCACTGCCACCCCCAAGTGCGGCTCTTGCAACAGCTGTCACCGCCGGCGCCAGCGGGACCTAATCCAGCCCGGGCCGAGGTCACAGCGGAGGAGCGATGTCCCACCGCAGTCCCGGCAGGAGCCTCGGGCCGCCCGCGCCGCCGCCGCCGCCGCTGCCGCTGCTGCTGCTGCTGCCGTTGTTACTGCAGCTTTCCTGGGCAGCCGCCCTGGAGCCTACATCAACAGGTGAGCAGAACGAGCGGCCGAGGACGGGGGGCCGTACCCCCCTCACTCGCCCGCGGCTGGCCAAAGTCCCAGCAAGTTTACACCCAGGGGCGTCTTGGGTCGCACTGCTTGGTGGGGAGCTTGGCGGGTTGCGCTCCAGCCCTGCCGTAGATCAGCGGTGGCATTTAAGGCGGGAAACTAGGGGTCTGTCAACATCTACGTATGTGTACCCAGATCGGACAGAGGTGTGATTTGAGGCCGGCCTAGGTTCTGCTTCCACAGGCAGGCAAGCGACTTTGGCTTAAGAGAATCGATCGCAAACGGGTAATGTCAGCTTGATTCGGGACAGGGACAGGACAGAAGGGAACTATGTTCTTGCCTCCCAATGGCCTCATAACCCAAGAGGATAAAAATCTCCATTCTACAGCCCAAAGAGCTGGGACGGGGAGGAAGTCAGGAATTTGCATAAAGATAAGACAGCTGAATTGCCAGAGGGCACTGGTGTAATCCTTCCTGTCAGTAAAGCAGGTCTCAACAAGCGTCCTTCCAATCTCATCCTTCCATTTGCAAGAAGACCAAAATGAATTGTTGGGTTATGCAGACTTGGAAGACTCCAAAAGTCAAATTTGGAGAGGATTAATTTGATTTCATAATCTTCTCCATGCTGGCCTTGCCCAAGAATAGGGTGGGATTTGGGCAGGGTCTCCTTCCCAAAATCGCTGATTCTTGCTATCTTCCAGTGACAAGCACCTGCACCCTGGGGGATTCTGAGGCATTTGCTTTCAACATCTGCTCCAGTCACTTGTCACACATTACTTGTCAGGCATCTTTCCAGTAAGCCCTGGCCCGTGGGATGAGAAGGCACTGGTCCAGAAGCAACTGGTGTCTCCCCTGATTGAGCTGCATGTTCTTTGGTCTCCCCCCTCCCCCCCCCCACACCCCTTTCAGTCCTGAGAAGTTACTGGTTCCTTACTGTGGCCAGCAGTCCTGAAAGGCTCCTCAGCATGGGTTTGAGGATAGTTCAGGATGCTGTGATGGCTCTTTGAACACATGTAATTCCCTTTGTTCCTCTTTATTCATCTGTTAGTATTAATGTTGGTTCTCAGTGGAGCTTTCTCAAACTTCCGGTAGATTGCGTCAATTTTGAATCGTAAAGAGCAGGGACTTTGCTATCTATCTCCCTGTGCTCCCTTAAGCACCTAGCTTAATACTGAGCTTAGTCAGATTTTGTCCTCACTTTTCCTGTGGAGAGGTGAACTAACACATATTCACCCCAGACAGACACCCCCTAAGCCATCTTACTGGCTCACTTCTTTTATTTTTCATTTTGGGTTTCTTTTTATTCTAGAAATTGGCAAATGATATTACAGCCACCTCTTCATATTGTTCCAGGTGGCAGAGGACCTGTCCTTGAAGGCTGAAAAGCCCATAAGTATTTTTCAGAACATCCTTGTATGTATGGTTTTACTGTGCATGCATGCATGTGTGCATGTGTGCAAAACTGGGAATTGAACCCAGGTCCCCATAAATGTTAAAACATACCCTCTACTATGGAGCCTCCCCAACTCTTGCCAATCGAGAATAACCCTCTTAATGGAATGAATGGCAGAGTCGGATGATCACTGGAGAGAGAGTCAACCTCTCTGAGACTCAGAGTGTAGCACATTCTTTTGTAAAACTGGTTCTTCATCTGGCTGTCAACCTTGCAGGGCAAGACTCCAGAAGTCAGTATTTGCAGCATGGCAGATGTGATCAGATCTATGGGAGCCAATTCACCCTGATACACACCCAAGTCTGTTCCCAGGCTCATCGTTAATTATTCATTAGAAATATAACTGTCAGGCTGACTGGGTGCTCCTGTAGCAAAACACACATATTGGGTTCTACATCTGGGGGTCTGACTCATCTGCCCTCAGAAGAAACTGGAATCAGCAGGTGGGAGCACCCATTTGGGTAGCACTTGTCTGGTTGGGCCATCTAACTAATGGTGGGCATCTGCCTGGCCACACTGCCAAGCCTCACCAATGTGCTCTTACTGTCCTGGATGTCATTTAGTCTCCTTGAGGTGTCATGGCCGACTGCTGGCTGAGTCCAGTCTCAATGAATGCTTTAACTCTGAATTTACTAGTGGGTCTCAGGGTTGCTCCGTGGGCTTATTTGTAGCATGGAAGTTCTTTATTATCTTTTATTCTCTTAAAGACAAGTTATCAATGTGTAGCCCTGGCTAGCCTAGAGCTCACTGTGTAGACCAGGCTGACCCAGAACTCAGAGAGATCTGCCTGCCTCTGCTTCCTGAGTACTGTACTTAAAGTCATGAGCCACCACACTCATAGGGTCACACGGTCGCGTTGTCCTTAAGCAGTGTTCTAATTGCTCCTGTGTGCTGAATTTTTAACTTTAAAGGGTGGTTGGTGAGTTATTGCTAGAGTTATGATGTTGCTTCTTCGTACTAGGGCAAAAGAGGAACTTACTTAATATTGTTTAAAAAGAGAGAGGTAGTGAAATTATGGGGAAATGTTTGTGTAAAACCAAACTTGTAACTCTGTCCACACTGTTCTAGATATCACATGACATGTGTCAATCTTTTGGGGGGAAGTTGTGGAAGTCTTTTGATTGAGGTTTGAAAACAGAACAAACAAATCCCTGAGAGACTGTCCTGCTCTGAAAGACATCTGTCCATCCATCAGTCTGGCAGGTGCTGCAGTGGGCCCAGCATGAGAGCTGGCCAGCTACTGAAGCATGGTTCTCCTCAAGAGCCTCCGGAAACTCAAGTGACCACCATCTTAATTCATAATTTGAAATCATGAATCAATACACCTGGGCCAGTGGGATTGTTCAACCGGAAAGGCTCACAGGGCATGAGACTGGCCTGAGTTCGATCCCTGGGACTCACAGGGGTGGAGAGAGATACCCGATTCCACTCTCCACAAAGTTGTCCTCTGACCTCTACTCTGTGCTGTGGCATGCGCACTCACATACATCGGCATACTATGAATTCCATGTGAGTGTGTTCCCATGTGTGGCCTTCCAGTCAGGGTTCCAGTTTGGGATTTAGGTGGCCATGTAATCAAGAAAGAATTGTGCTAGGCCTGAGGGAGTGGATGTGATGACAGATGAGACTCACCTCCCGTCCCCAAGGAGCTCGTAATGGAGACTATTAGGCCAAACACACACAATATGTCTCCTTAATGAGTGCTCTAGATGAGTGGTGACTCAGAGTACCAAATCTGCCAGGCATGGTGACACACACCTTAACCCAGGCAGAGGAAAGATGATCTCCATAAATTGAGGCTAGCCTGGGCTACACAGCAAATTCCAGGTCAGCCAGAACTGCATAATAAGACACTCTCCCCAAAGTGGAGGGTAGAGTGGTGGGGAGAGTTGGGAGGGGAGAACACAGGCCAAATCAGAATGAGGCCAAGTTGATGTTCAAGGGGGTAAAAGAGAAGGACCGCTTTGGATCTGAGAAATCTCCAGTTGTTCCCTGCATTCATGTTTTGTTGTTTCTTAGCTATTCTTCAGGGCCATTGGCCACTTGCGCCAGCTTCTCACAGGTGTGCCCTACTGTGCCTCATGCCTTGCTCAGGCTGCACAATGTCTTGCTTTCCACTTCAGCGCATCTCTGACTGCAGACTTTACACGGGGCTCTTACAAGCCTGCAGGGGAGGGCTTTAGCCTGAGGCAGGGCACCTTATGACTATGTAGGGCAGGAACAGAGAGAGAAATGTGCCCTTTTCCATCCATGTTTGCATCTTTGTTTGTCTGGAGATGATGTCTGACTATGGAGCCCAGGCTAAGCTCAGATTCACAGTGATCCCCTGACTCAGTGCCTCAAGTGCTGGGGTGACAGGAGTGAGCATGGTCATGACCTGTTGTTCCTCTCCCATCCTTGGGATGGGGCCTGCAGAAGCTTGTTCCACACACTTCCACAGCAGGGCCAGTCAGATCAGTCAGTCCACAGTTGGGTGGACTCATCGGCTTCCCCCATTTTCTCTGCTCTCCCAGCCCTTCCTTCTAGTCCCAGGGAAAACTTGCCCAAACATCTCTCCTCTGAGCCAGAGATGTGTGGGCTTTGATCTCTGCACAAAGAGGCAAGCTGAACCCCATTTTCTTGTCTGGACACTGCAAGACTCACAAACCAGTTATTTCCTCAGTAACTCTGATGGAGATTCAAAGTAAGTCTAGAAGCCAGAGTGCAGCTTCCTGGGGGCCCCTGTAGGAGGAGAAAGTCTGAGGAACCACTGCACACAAGCCAGGTGCACATAAAAGAGGAAGGAAGCGGGAGGTACATCAGTGAACATGACCTCAACCCAATCCGAACAGAATAAACCTCAGTGTTGGTATCTTATTTCTCTCCCATATCCTACATGCTCATCTCTTTTCTCTCTCTCTCAAGGACTGACCCAGAAGGCCAACACTGTTGCCTAAAGTTAAAAGCCATTCACTCTTCCATAAAATGAGATGCAAAGAAAATTAGGTTCTAGACATGAGAGTTAGCCAGACTGGTAGCTCATACCTGTAATATCAGCTCTCAGGGAGCTGAGGCAGGAGGACCGTCATGAGATAAAAGCCAGTCTGCGCTACATAATGAGTGCCAGCTCAATCTGGGCTACAGAGAAAGATCCAGTCTTAAAGGATAAGTGGAGAGAATGCATCTTACAAATTTTAAGGGTTAGGGTTTGCTTGTTTGTTTTTTCAATTGAAAATAAGCTCATACAGAATAGTAAAACGCACAAGAAATGTAAAGAGGACATTTGAAGTTTGTTTCATGGAAAATATGAAAACCACTGGAAGTGCCCCAGCTTTATTAAGAAAAGAAAAATCCTCTCTTTGTAAGGTAACCTTTGTACAGTCTGACAAATGATTTTCAGTTTTGAATGAGTTTATTAGGTAGTAAAAGAGGGATACAAAACATCGTCACATTGGGTGCTCAAAGCAGCCTACAGAAACCAACTGGGAAAGCCCCGTTAAGGCGACCAGATTCAGTCCCAGGCAGAGTTGCCCTGGGCTGAGGCTTCCAGACAAAGGAACAAATAACTGCTAGAGACACTGTCATCAGATTCAATGCTCAGGACTTCCTGCAGAAACTGGCTGGGAAGTTGAGGTGTTACCTGGACTTCAAATTGAGCTTTCTCTCTGTGGATGAACATCCACTGCTGAACTTCCAGCCCCCCCCCCCCCCACACACACACCTTTTCACTGCAGGCACCTTCACATTTTGGGATAAATAATAGTGACCTTGGATGGAAGTGGTTTAATTTCTAAGCTGTTCTGAAGGACACTGGGTTTTTAATTCCTGGGCTATTTAGCTGTTCTCTGCTCTCCGACAACCCCCAGCCCCAGCCCTGGTCACAGATTGGGGTGGGGAACCTATCCCCAAACCTTGGAGGACTTTTTGAGACAAACATGCTTGGGTCTGAAATGAGGTCAGGACAACCCTGATCCTAGGTCCAGCTTCTCAGGGAATTCAGAGAACACACACAGTTTAACAATATAACGCACATTACAGCAGCATTTCAATAAAGTCAGATGTGGATCCAGTGTGTTGATTTTGAGGGTGCTGCTGTTAAACAAGCTTGAATCTAATCTTTCATTGCCACAATTCTAAAGAGAACACCTACCCACTTAGCACTTGCCTCTTGGGCTAGACAGACGTCAGCAGAATGGCCGAGCCATCCTCAGGCCTCTTATGTTTGCAAACAAAATTACAAGAGTGATGTTGGGCCAACCTCTATGAATGAATTAATGTCTGAATAACCTTGCTTTGCATTAGAAGGATGAGCACAGAGCTGAGAATTAGATAGCTCAGAAGGAGGAGGCCAAAGGGTCAGAAGTTCCAGGTCTTCCTGGGCAGGATATGGAGTTGGAAGGCAGCCTGGGCTACATGAGATCATTTCAAAATACATAAATAGGGCTGGTGAAGTGGCCCAGAAGTTGAGAGCATAGCTCCTGCAAAGGACTTGGGTTTGATTCCCAGCACCCACATGGAGGCTGATAACGGTCCTTAGCTTCAGTCCCAGGGAATCTAACACCCTCTTCTGACCTCCAAATCGACCAGGCACACATAGGCACCAGACATGCACATGATACATGGCCACACATGGGAGCAAAACCCTCATAAAATAAATCTTTAAAAAAAAATCACACAATGAGAATCCTCAAAGGAATAGCATCTTGTTAGGGACAGCAGCCCTTGGCAGAGGTGGGTGGATATGCTCTTTTGCTTTCAAGGAACTGCTGAAAATGAGGTCAGGGTTAAAAAGACACAGTCTTCCCCTCCAGGCCACTTTCTCCAACATCTGCCCCTGCATAGAAATGCTCTTCAACAGTAGAAATGTATGATGGATTAACATGCTAGAGGATTTGGAAAAAAATAGTACACACACTAGAAAACAAGAAGGAACCGATAGAAACCACGGAATGAGTGAAGTCTATTAGGAGTGGACCAAACCCCTCAGATTTGGGGTCAATTTTGAAAGCATACCCTGTGGGTAGTAAGCTGTTTTTGGTGGATTCTCCTGAGGATGGGGCTGAGGTGTCATGTGGAGGTATGCTGATGTCAGAGAAGCTGGCGTTGGTGGTCAGGGAAGCAGGTAGTTCTAGCAGGAGCGAACTGAGAGCCAGCCTCAGCGTGCAGCGGAGGGC
This sequence comes from Onychomys torridus, assembly GCF_903995425.1. Lineage (NCBI taxonomy): Eukaryota > Metazoa > Chordata > Mammalia > Rodentia > Cricetidae > Onychomys > Onychomys torridus. The sequence goes on along the minus strand of NC_050445.1, from coordinate 147,829,865 downwards.
TTTGGAGAAAGATACATCTAGGTGTGTTTAAGGGCGCAGCAGAAAGGGAAGAGACCTGTGGGCTCACTTGCCTTCCCTCTTTCTCTTAATGGTTCCTGTTTTGTAATTTCTCCTGGCCTCAGTTTTTGTGGTAAAGCCAACACTGCTTCCTCATTTCCAGAGGTGAGGGATATGTGTGTGTGTGTGTGTGTGTGTGTGTGTGTGTGTGTGTGTGTGTGCTGTTGTTGTTTTGAGACTGTCATTTTGCTCTGTAGCCCTGGCCAGTCTGGGACTAGAAGGCTGGCCTCAAACCTGCAGGTATCCTCCTGCCTCTGCCTCCTGAGAGCTGGGATTACAGTCATATGCAACCATGCCAGACCCACCAGGAATGTAATGCAAAACTTCACTTCCATTTAAACCTTTTGCAGAAAGGCCTTCTGCTTAGGTCTGATGACATATATTTGCAATTCCAGCAAATGGGAGTTTCAGGCAGGAGGGTAGTGAGTTCTAGTCCAGCATGAGCTATATAGTGAGTCTGTGCCTCAAACAACAGCACAACAAAAACCCCTTCTTCCTGTGACCCTGTTTATCTTCCAGTTCAGTGTGCATGGTGATTCTTATCTAGTCCAGAACCCTAGCCAGGGGATGGTGCCACCCACAGTGGGTGGGTCTTCCTACCCCAGTTCATGAAGTCATGAAAATCCCCCACAGGCATGCTCAAAGACCCATCTCCCACATGATTCTAGATTCTGTCAGCTTGACTGTTAACATTTACCATTACACAGTTGTACACCACCATGCTGGACTCCTTCCACAGTTATTTACCGAGCACCTACTATGTGCCAGGTACTATATCTGATGGAAGAAACTGTCTCTGGATTGGAGCGGTTCGCCATGTAGGGTTAGGTGTCAAGGAGTGGGGACAGTGGCCCCTGTGAGGCGGGACAGTTTCCTGAATCCTCAGTAACCATTTCCACACTGTTGGCCTGTTAACAAGAGAGGGATTAGCAGGAGGAAGAAGTGGCAGGTGTGCATCAGAAGGGCTGACCCAGTTCCTGGCAGGATGGAGAGCTGGATGTAGGGTTTTGAGTCCTGAAGTGCTTGGACCAGTGATGTTCCAGCTAGACACCCGGATAGAAAGTAGGATCAAGAGGATGAACTGACGAGTTTATTTTTAAAGTTTTTTAAAAGTGTTTATTTTGGGACAGGATCTCACTGAGCTGTACTCAAACCTGAGGTCCTCCTGCTTCAGCTGTCCAAAAACTGGGATGACAGGTAGGCATGTGTCACCATGCCTGGCTTAAAATGGAAATCTGTCTGTCTCTGTCTCTGTCTCTGTCTCTGTCTCTGTCTCTGTCTGTCTCTCTCTCTCTGTCTCCTCTCTCTCTCTCTCTCTCTCTCTCTCTCTCTCTCTCTCTCTCTCTCGTGTGTGTGTGTGTGTGTGTGTGTGTGTGTGTGTGTGTGTGTAAAGCCTGAGGTCAGCCTCAAGTGTTCCTTGGAATGCTGTCTACCTTTTTCATTTATTTATTTTCAAGACCCGTTTCTTACTGGACTGAGGCTAGACTATCCAGTGACCTCTGGGAGCCAATGGTATCTGCCTCCCAGCACTGGGATTACACACACGTCACCACACCTGGCTTTTACTTGGTGCCAGAGATCAAATTTAGGTCCTTACGCTTGCTTGGCAAGCTCTTCACTGACCGAGCCAGGTTTCCAGCCTATAGGACAAAACCTTTAAAAACAAACACTGGAATTTTGGCCACACGGGGGAAGGCACAGGCCATGGTTGAGTGGCATCCCTCACGGCTCCCTTTTCCTACAGGAGTCTACTATGCAACCGCATACTGGCTACCTGATTCGAAGACAGTGGAAATCAAGAATGTACTGGACAAGAGTGGGGATGCCTACGGCTACTACAATGACTCCATTAGAACCACAGGCTGGGGCATCCTGGAGATTAAAGCTGGGTATGGCTCTCAGGTCCTGAGCAATTCCATCATCATGTTTCTGGCTGGCTACCTGGAGGGCTACCTCACTGCTCTGTAAGTACACCATCCCTTTGCTTCATCCAGCGATGGCTCCTGGACCCTGGTGGGCTGTGTTAGGAATGGAAGGTAGCGGGGTGCACTCAGCATCCCACTTTACCCATAATCATACCTGCCTAAAAGACTCAAAGCACCCATTCATTCTCATAACACTTCTTTCCTGACATCTTCCACTTTTTTGTTTGTTTGTTTGTTTTGTTTTTTGAAATAGTGGTTTTTTGTGTAACAGCTCTGGCTGTCCTGGAGCTCACTGTGTAGACCAGGCTGACCTCAGCTTTCCATGTTTGTTCTCAGGGTCCTCATGCCTATGTGACAGGCACTTTACCAGCAGCCATCTTCTCAGCCACCAATTCTTTCTTATGAAACCATTTTTGAAACATTATGCCATTCTACTAGTCATTTGCCATTGGGTAGAGAGCAGATAAGATGTGGGATGACGTCCTGAGAGGACAAAACGGAGGATTTATTAAATGTAATATGTAAGGGGTCAAGAAATGGTTCAGTGGGTAGAGGCAATTGCCGCCAAGCCTGACAGCCTGAGTTCAATCCCAGGGACCACAAGACGAAAGGACAACTCTCCTTAGGTAACCTCTGACTTCCTCCATATACCATGACACACTCACTTCCTTACATCGTCAATGAATGGAGGAATGAAAACATAATGGAGATTGTTTAAATTAAGAAAATGTAAGAGCATTTATTTTCTTCCATTTTGAAACAATACTTCCTAGTAGACCAAGAGGTTTAAATGGAAATCTTAATGAGTAGACGGTAACTATTTCTCCTAAGTCTATTGTTATTCAATCCTGGCGTCTCCACCTCGTTTTATAAAGACAACAAGGACATATCTGATAATCCAATCACCATCGTTAAGCTTTTCTGGAGTTTGAAGTAGTGTCTCATGTATCCCAGGCTGGTCTTGAACTCATGAAGTTAAGAATGACCTTAAACTTCTGACCTTCCTGTCTCCACCTCCCAAGTGCTGAGATTATAAGCGTGGACCACCATGCCCAGTTTCCTGCTGTGCTGAGATCTTAACCAGAGCTCCAGTACTCTACCAACATCAAGCTACCAACTAAGCCGTGTCCCGGTCCACTTTGTTTGCTTGAAACAGGGTCTCATTCCACCTCACTTATAGCTATGACTGGCCCGGTAGACTGGGCACACTGACTAGAGTCATTAGAGAGGAAGGAGCTTCAGCTGAGGAAATGCCTCCAGGAGATCCACTCAATTAGTGATCAGGGGGAGGGCTCAGCCTGTGGTGGGTGGAGCTATCCCTGAGCTGGCAGGCCTGGGTTCTATAAAAACCCAGGGAGGGCAGAGTAAGCAGCCCTCTCCATGGCTTCTGTATCAGTTCCTGCTCCCAGTTTCCTGCCCTGCTGGAGTTCCTGTCCTGACTTCCTTCAATGATGAACAGCCATGGGGAAGTGTAAGCTGCATAAACCCTTCCCTCCCCCATTTTCTTTTTGCTCATGGTGTTCCATCACAGCAATAGAAACCCTAATTAAGACACCTGGGATTCATTAAGCAACCCAGGCTGACCTCAAAGATGCAGTGATCCTCCTGCCTCAACCTCCTGAGTGCTGGAGAATTACTTTACAGAGAAAAACCTTTAAAGGGAGCAAAGTTGCATCTTGCTCAGTCTCATCACATTTGATATAAAACTGTCTTTCCAGCTTGGCTTGCTTCTTTTATTCCCTGTGACCTAGTTAGGTACAGTTTTATCTAACCTTCTGGGGGCTATTAGACGCTCATTGTGATGAGTTAAATACGGATCTTAACCTCCTGAATGGTGTCAGTTCTGAACCCTGGCTCCTCTTTTATTATTTAGATGTAAGTGCGCCATGTGTGCGCAGTACATGTGGAGACTGGAAGAGAGCATCAAGAGCCTCTATAACTGGAATTGCCATGTGCATGCTGGGAACTGAACCCAGGTCCTCTGCGTGCTTAACCACTGAGCCATCCCCAATCCCTTGGAAATACTTTTAAAACATGGTTAAAGCTATATTATATGTGTAAATCCAACGTCTAGGTTCTACTCAACTCTGTTTACACTTCCTTCTCCAATGAGTTGTCCTTGTGTTATTCAACTGAGTTGCAAGTTTGGAGACATAGTTCAGACTGGAATCGTTTGACGATGAACGGATAAGGTTAAGTCTCAGCGACATGTAGAGAGGCACTGAGGGAAAGTGAGTTCTGGGGGAGCAGCTTGGGTCTGGGGGACATGCTAAGGATAAAGGCATCTTCCTTGGGTGTTTCCACCGAGACCCACTGTTGGAGAGAGCCCATGGGGTTTGACAGGCTTCTGACTGGGTGTGTGATGTCATTCTCATGTTGCAACATCTCACTGCAGACACTGGGGGTGGGTTAGCATTAGGGCATGGGTTTTTCAATACTTCTCTCTCTCTCTCTCTCTCTCTCTCTCTCTCTCTCTCTCTCTCTCTCTGTGTGTGTGTGTGTGTGTGTGTGTGTGTGTGTGTGTGTGTGTGTGTATCATGGCATGCATGTGGAGGCTAGAAGACACTCTGTGATGCTTAGTTCTCTCCTACTGTGGGAATCAAACTCAGGTTGTCAGGCTTGCTGGCAAATGTCTCTACCTGCTGCGCCACCTCACCAGCTCTGTACCTCCATTCTAGATATTAAGCATTTATCTTTGAATAACTTTATTCATTTGCCCCACTACCACCAAAAAAATCCATTAAAAGCACGTCTGTAGTAAACATTACATTAATTTTTTTGTCCCTCTGGGTTTTTTGTTTGTTTTGTTGTTTTGTTTTGTTTTTGAAACAGCATCTCACTCTGTAGCTCTGGCTGTCCTGAACTCACTAGCTGGCCTTTGGCTCACAGAGATCTGCCTGCCTCTACTTCTCGAGTGAGTGCTGGGCTTAAAGGCATGAACCACTGTGCCCAGCTGTTTAATTTTATTTTTAAAAAAGCAGCTATGATTTAATGACTATGATTTCTTTTTTTTTTTTTTAATTGATCAGCTTTATTTTGTTTTTTGAAGTAAATTCTCATGTTTTGACTCTGTGTTTTTGTTTTGCTTTGTTGTTTTTGTTTGTTTGGGTCTTTTTTTTTTTTTTTTTTTTAATTGTGAAAGGGTCTCATGTAGCCCTGGCTATTTTGGAACTTGTTCTGTAACCCAGGTTGGCCTCAAACTCACAGAGATTCACTTGCCCCTGCCTCCCAAGTGGGATGATGTGGGCATGGTGGTTGCTACAAGTGACCTGTGAGAGTTCTGTGAGCATATTATGCACAGTTCCAGGGAACCCATATCCAAAGGAACTGCCCCTCAAGATCTGTCGTCCTGTTTACTGAAAGGCAGACGCAGGCTGGAATCTCAGCACAAACCCACTTTCATAGTGACTGTGCATGCTTCAGACCCACACTTGGCCAGAAGAGGGCATCAGATTCCCCCAGAATTGGAATTGTAGGTGGTTGTGAGCCACCTGATGTGCGTGCAGGGCACCAAACTCAAGTCCTTTGCAAGAACAGGAAAGAGCCCTAACCACCAGGCCATCTCCCCATCCTCCAGCGATGTCTTCTTGATAAAGTTTCTTAGGATTGTATCCCCACTGACTTACAGCTCCATCTCTCTCCTCCTCCATCTGTGGGAGCTTCAAAGTAGGGTTCCTGTCTTAACCACATTTATGCACCCAGACACCTGGCTTGGCGCTTCTGCCCCAGCTGTTAGTTATATGCTCATTAGGTTTAATTGAATCCCGTTGTTGTAGTTGATGAGTCAGAAAGAGCATGCATTTCCATATAACACAGCAGGTTGTAGTCCCAGCCATGCCGAGTTTCTTGCTTTGTTTTTGAACTTGATTGGGTGGCTCCCCAAGAGTTGTAAATTCAGTCTCTGATGTCTTCCTGATTATCTAAAGTTAAGTGGTCTTGGATGGGTTATTGATAAAAGGAGGCATTGAAACCTTTCTGGGAAGAAAGGGGAAAGAGGATGTGGGGCCCTAGGATGCTCCTTCTAGTTGTTTAACTAAAGTAGCTTAAAAAAATGGGGTGTCTGAGGCAGCTTCTGAAGCCTTCTCCTCTGTGTTACATGGAAGGAGTGGATTCAACACTACACACCTGTTTTGTTGCTCAGACAGAGAGACAGAGATGGGCACAAGGGCATTCTTTGGTGGACAGTGTTTAACATGTTGACACAGCATTACTCAGGCTGCTAAAGTTTGCCAGCACCATGGTCCCAACAGAAGAAGCCAACAGTCCATCTCTTGTGTTTGGATACTGTCAAGAAATGCCTTGAGGATTTCTCCCACATGCCTGGCTTGCTCCTGTTGATGTTAGAAACTGAATATGCTTTCAGGTCAGGTCTATAAGCAAAGGCAAAAATTAAGCTAGAGCCCCACCCTCAAAAATATCTAAGGAACTATCAACTTGTAGATATTTGGAGCTTAGTGAGGACGTTGACAATAGAAGACAGGATGACAATCCTGAGACGCACGACAGTGGTCACTGCCAGCTAGCTGCGAGCCAACTAGTGCCCCAGAGTGTTCAGAGAACCTTTGTGCTAACTCTTCTGTCTGTACTAATTCTGTGTTCACTGGTGTCCACACACTAGGAACATGAAAACCTGGGCACAGAGAATGTTTTAGGTAGTTGAAAGTTAGAAAGCCAGTAAGTAGGTGTCTTAGTTAGGGTCTCTATTGCTGGGATGAAAGACCATGACCAAAAAGTTTACACTTCCACATTGTAGTTCATCATCAAAGGAAGTTAGGACAGGAACTCAGGCAGGGCAGGAATCTGAAGGCAAGAGCTGATGCAGAGACCATGGAGGGGTGCTGCTTACTGGCTTGCTCTCCATGGCTTGCTCAGCCTGCTTTCTTATAGAACCCAGGACCACCAGCCCACCCACAATAGTCTGGGCCCTCCCCTATCAATCACAAACTAAGAAAATGCCCTACAACCAGATCTTATGAGGCATTTTCCCAGTTGAGGTTCCTCCTTTCAAATAACTCTAATTTGTGTCAAGTTGACATAAAACTAGCCAGCACCATAGGACTCCAGATCGGAAACCAGGCTGTTCAATCAGAGTTTGTCCATTTGTGCAAACACATGCATATAGGTTAACTACTGTGGAAAATACTAAGCACCCTGTCTGGTCCCTGGCCCAGGAGAGCCAGACAAACAGAAGAGTAGGATTCAATGCTTGACAAGTGCTAAATGATGTGATATGGACATGAGGCAAAAAGATGGGTGGTCAAGTGTCTTCGAGATTTTCCACATCTGAACGCGTATGACAGGACACGTAGAGTGAACAAGTGTTAGCCCACTTAGGAGGAACACAGCAGGACCTGAAGCTAAGCTTGAGAGATCCACAAAGTTCATGCTAGTGCCAGCTCTGCTGCATGAGACACGGAACCACGGAGAAGTCAGCAATCTCGCTTTAGTCGTTAGCAACTGTAGGAGCAAGCTTTGAACTCAGAATTCAAAGTCTATGTCCTTGGGGCTTGGCTTAGCCTGTAAAGGGCTTGTCTTTGCCCGCATGAGGACCTAAGCTTGATCCTACAACCCACGTGACAGAATAGCGTGATGACACTCCCGGGAGGCAGAGACAGGCATGTCTCTGGGCTCACTGGCCAGCCAGCTCAGCCTGCTTGGTGAGTTCCAAGTCAAAGGAAAACACTGTCTCAAAAACAAGGTGGAAAGTGCCTGAGGTGCAGAAATCATGGTTATCCATGTTCATGCATGCACGTGTACACACACACACACACACACACACACACACACACACACACACACTGTGTCCTTGAATGTATCACAGATAGCTTCATAGCTCCACTGCTCACCTAATATATTTCTTCCCTGTTTGAATGTCAGAACAAGAAATAAATAAATCTAGTCTTAGGGCTGGAAAGATGGCTCAGAAATTAAAAAGTATGTACTGCTCTTCCCAAGGACCAGAGTGGCTCTCAATCCCTAGGATCTGATGTTCTCTCCTGATATTCTCAGGCCCTACACACACACACACACACACACACACACACACACAAGAATATGATAAAAAAAAATTTAAAAATAAAGCCTCAACAAAATAAACAAACAATAGTTTAGTAATTGTATCTCAGCTGTCTTTCTGTATTTCCATCTGTCTCCTGGTATGTAGGTCTCCTTAGCAACCATCTCCAAGTCAAGATTGACATACCTCTGCTTCGGGATTTCTCTGTGTTGAAATACTGACATTTGGGGTGTGAGTGTTTCTGAGGGTTGTAGGATGTTTGACAGCCAACATGTCTCCACAGATGCTCTCTGGAGCAGAATCCACAGAACTTTCTTCACTTGAGACGTAGTGTTGCTATTGACAGTGAAATGTGCAAAGAGCTGAACCCTAGTTCATTTAAGGTGCAGGGATGGAGACTGTGAGCAAAATACCCAGTATTTTTGTTTCCTTGCTTAAGTGAGCATTGTATATCAAAGTCCACAGTTTACTTTTTCTTTTAAAAAATTAAATTTGTATATAAAGTATATTTTATATACCTTTAAAATATTGTTTAATTTAGTGAGTGTGTGTGTGATGAGAGAGAGAGAGAGTGAGTGTGTGTGTAAAACGTGGTGGGGAGAGGAGAGGGTGCTTGCCATGATGCACCTGTAGCTGTCAGAAGTCAACTTTCAGGAGTCAATTCTCTCCTTCCACCTTTATCTGAGTCGTGGGGCTTTGCAGAACAAGCACTTTTATTGGCTGAGCCATCTTGCCAGACTTCTAACAACAACATCAAAAGCAACCTTGTGGTTTCATTGTTTTAGTAACAGAACCAGCTTAGACAGTTAGCCCTGTCTCTTAGCACCTCCCAGTTCAAAAATGCTTGCATCCTTACTACCCAGCATTCTCGCAGATCTACAGGTGACTCCTTTTCCAGAAAACAGGTTTTGTCTGTCCATGGCAGCCGCTTGGCTTCTGATCCCAATGCCACTTTCCCCAGACAGAGAGGCCCCTTGTGCCTCCTGTACTGTGTTACTTAGAGGGCTTGGTGTTCTAGGAACACTCACCATGTTTGTAGGAGAGCTTGCAGCTCAAAAACTCATGCACTTGTAAAACTTGTTCTGTATTTATCTTATTTTGTTCAAGAACGTTTTGCCTGCATGGATGTGTATGCACTGTGTGTGTCTGGTGCCCATGGAGGTCAAAAGGGAGCATCAGATCCTCTACAACTGGGGTTACTGATGGTTGTGAGCCACCCCATGGGTGCTGACACACTCAGCAGCAAACAAACACTCTTAGCCACTGAGCCATCTCTCCAACCCACAAAAATTATATGAGCACATAAGAATATAACACGGAGGGGTTGGGGATTTAGCTCAGTGGTAGAGTGCTCGCCTAGCAAGCGCAATGTCCTGGGTTTGATCCCCAGCTCAATATATATATATATAACATGGAAAAACAAAGACTTTGAATTCAGTATTCAAGATTCAAAGTTTGACTCCATTATCCTGGGCTAGATTCTATAAGCAAAATCCTGACTTCTCTGTGGTCTGAATCTCCTTCCTCCAGACAAAAGTCTTAGAGAAGTCACTTCTACATAACCCAAATAAGGTAAGATTTTAAAATAATCAATCCATACTTCTCCCCACCTCCACCGACCAGTGACCCCCCAGAATGGGTCTATGTTACTGATGGATCTTGTAGGGAGGAAGAGGTTTAGTCAATGGTTGTGTTGTGCCATCCCCCAGCATCCACCACAATAGAACAATCCTTTATTCTTTCGCTTTTTTGTTGTTGTTGTTGTTTTGTTTTGTTTGTTTTTCGAGACAGGGTTTCTCTGTAGCTTTGGAGCCTGTTCTGGACTAGCTCTGTAGACCAGGCTGGCCTCAAACTCACAGAGATCCACCTGCCTCTGCCTCCCGAGTGCTGGGATTATAGGCGTGTGCCACCACTGCCCGGCTTCTTTCTCTTTTTAAAAATCATCTGATATATGACAAGACCTGCGCACTCTCCATAGTCTGAATCTGTGTAACCATTGCTACCTGAGATTTCAATAGGCATCCCCTATGCCTGCCAGGTCTATGGTCTTCAGTGTCTTCTCACTTCACTCAAGGCCATAAGGAACTTTTGGTTATCTCCTGAAACTCATTGAGATGTGTAGGGACGTCTTGGACTAGGAACCCCTAAATCTGTTGCCCTGAGAAACCAATTCAAATCATCAACACCCTCACCCAGGGTTCTCGATTAGTTTCCCATCTGTGACAAGACACTTAAGGTGAGCAGCTGTAAGGGGAAAGGCTTGCTGGGCTCCGGGTGTCAGAGGGTTTAACCCCTGGTCATTTGGGCCCATGGAAGTGGTGTGACATGTGGGGGAGCCTGACAGGAGGGAGCGGTATTAGTGACTGTCCCATTACTGGTATAAAACACTTGCAGGAGGCAACTTTAAAGGAGGGAAGATTTACTGAGGGTTCATGGTTTGGGGAGTAGAGCCCATCATGGCAGAATAGGTAAGGCCACAGGAGTAGCTTGTGGCTGTTATCAGCAGGAGCATGTGCAGGTGGTTACACAACGTCCAGAGTCCGAAAGCACAGGACTCCAGTAGGATGACCCAGAATTCTCTAGCCCCAGTCTCACAGTTCTACCTCTGACTTCTAGGTTGCATGTCCAAAAGATTTCAGTGTCCCCAAATAGCACTGTCCAAGAGGAGCTACTGGTGGACAATGCACATTGAAACCACAGACCGCAGTCGACGTATGGTGGCGTGTGTTTGTGTGTATGCGCACGTGTGCATGTGTACACACAAGGAGACAGAGACATGTTGGATTCTTTGGTGCTGGAGTTATAGGTAGTTGTAAGCTTCCTGATGTGGTTGCTGGGAATTGAACTCAGGTCCTCTACATGATGCATATGCACTCGACCACTGAGCCATCTCTCCAGTCCCACTGCCTTATTTTTTAAGGCAAGGTCTCTTCGCTGATCCTGGAGCTCATCATTTCACCGGTCACTGAGCTGGCTGGTCAGCAAGCCCCCAGCATCCATCTCTCTGCATCATCCCATCACTGGAGTTATGTTCACATGCCACCACACCTGGCATCTATGTTGTGTGCCGGGAACCAAACTCAGGTCCTTTGGGAGAGCAGTGAGTAAGTGCCCTTAGCTGCTGAACCATCTCTCTAGCTCCTGGAAGTGTTTCTCAATTTTAAGTTATGCATTTGTTTAATTTAAATTTTAAAGAATGATGGTGGAGGTTTGCAAGTGGTGTACATTCCAATTAGATGGAACAGCAAGTTATTGCAGCCGTGAAAACTGATAGAAACTGGAGTGTAATGTGTTTTGTTTCAGACACATGTATGACCACTTCACAAACCTGTACCCACAGCTGATCAAGGACCCTTCCATCATGGACAAAGTGAAGAACTTCATGGAGTATGTATAAAAGCTTCCTGTCCTCATCACCAGGGCTGCCTTGCAACCCTGCCCTTGCCAAGTTCCCATTCTGTCTCTTCAGCAGAGCCTGGAGTGGGTCACATTTTCTATAACAGTAAAACCTGTTGCTAGCAAGCTCAGCTCTTTCAGGGTCAGCTTGAACATTACATTACTAATAGACAAGACAGCTAGAAGTCATGTCAGGGCAAACAGACTAAGCCATATCCCGGAAGCCTCCCACGCAGTGTCCCTCACTTTCTTTCTAGGCATCCCTTCTCCTCTTTCTTTGAGGTGTTTCTTGGTCGTGCACCCAGCAGTTAACTCTAGCTGGGTGTTAGGGAATATCTAAATCCCTAGCCTGGAAGGTGGGGAGACCATACAGGGTCTTACTGTATAGCCCAGACTTACCTCAAATTCATGATCCCCCTGCCTCAGCCTCCAGAGTATAGAGATTACTCATGTACCCAATTCTAAAGTCAGACTCCTAATGCTTTCTAGGGGGTATTTCCATTTTAATTAAATTTTCTGGAAAATAAATTTTAAATATAATCAAATCGATGGCATGACAGGAGAGTCACCTGAGGACACAAAGGTTCTTGTGTGGCCTGCTGAATCACACATTAAACATCCCATTCGTGAAAGGCTAAGAAGCCAAACTATGAGGCTGGATCCCAAGGTGTGCACTGGATTGTCTTAGCAGAGACACCCTAAACAAACCAGAAATAGCTTTCTGTGTGAAAAATTATGTCAGACCATTAAATCATTCCATAGAAAGAACGGAGAACTACAAGAAGTGAAAATGAAAGAACTGTTAAAATAAATCATCTGTGGCCTGGAGAGATGGCTCCACAGTTAAGAGCCCTCGCTGCTCTTGTAGAGGACCTGCATTCTGTTTCCAGAACCCACGTGGTGGCTCACAACAATCTCTAACTCCAGTTCCCGGGGATTCAGCGCCCTCTTCTGGCCTCCACAGGCACTACATGCACATGGCTCACAGACTTATTGGCAGGCAAAATAATCATACTGCATAAATTAAAAAATAATCTTTTTTTTCTGAGAATGCTAGAACAGAAATGTTGAGGCAGATACCAATAACAAACTGAGAAGGGATAGAGAGATGTGAGACAAGCAAAACCATGTTTAAACAGCCTTGTCCTCAGAGCCTTGTCTCCCGTTGTCCGTTCAATTCTTCTCCACACAAAAGTGAAGTTAACCTGCCTGTCTTTATTGCTGAAGCAGTTGCTTTAAGGGCTGTATGGTGACAGTCTGCACTTGGCTTTCACATGCTGGATAGGGCTCCCAGGAAGCTATGAACAAGTCAACATCCTAGGGTGAAATTAGAAACATTTGACGTGTGTACTGAAATTTAGAATTTAATTATACCAGCATGTGTGGGTAGGTGACCTCTAGACTCCTGGTTTGATTTGGCTTTGAGTGAGTCACCATTGAGATCTGTGGTCAGATCTAATTTCTCCCCCAGTAAGCAAGATACGTGGACTCGGAAAAACATCAAAGAACAGACGGATGACCCGTTTTGGAGACACACCGGCTATGTTGTGGCACAGCTGGACGGGCTGTATGTCGGAGCCCTGAAAAGAGCTACAGTGGAAAACGTAAAGGTAAAACTTCCCCAAGGTGCCTCGGAATGTGTGTGGTCTGAACGATGAAAAAGGATTTTTAAAGCCAAGGTTAGGGATATGGCTAGATGCATGTTCTGGGTTCTATCACTAATCTATAAACAAAACATAAAATAAAATTTCCTCACCTAATTGTCCTTTCTGCAGAAATCCATTTAAATAAATCCAACTAACAAAACAAACAAGCCAAATATCAAGAGTTCATGGTCAACCTGGGCTACTTAGTTACTTCCAAGCTAGCCTGGGCTACATAGTGAGACTCTATCTCAACAAAGCAAAAAAAGCATTCCAAGTTAGTAGCCGATCAAAGTGGGATAGAATATGCATTCCTCCCCGACAAGCACCGCTCTGTCTGTCATACTGTGATGTCTAACTGCCCAACACGAAGTGTTGGTGCAAAGCAGCTTGTTTCTGTTGTTCCAGTCTTCTCTATACACAGCTCAGGCTGACATCAAAGGGCGAGTTACAGATGTGCAGGCCTTTTAAGCCAACTTGACAGGAGTTTTAGTGTTTTAGATTACCATCTCATTAAGGCAAAAATGTCTTAGTATATAAATTCTGATTGCCACACCCAGTGATAAACACATCAATGTGCAAAACTATGTGTATTCCTTCTGGAAGGAAACTAAGAAACCTTGAGGCAGCTGACAGTCCTGAAAGTTATGGATATTTTGTTCCCTTGGGGTAATATGTGGTGTGTGTGTGTGTGTGTGTGTGTAGATCTTTATGTGTATACATAGGGCAAAATATTTGAAAAAGCTCACCAAAATGATGTTCATAATCCTTAATCATAGGAGACTACCCTTGCTCATAAATTAGAAATACAACTTAAAAGCTGGGCATGGTGGCTCACACCTGAAACTCAAGCCCTTGGGGTGTGGAAGTAGGGGGATCAGAAGTTCAAGGCCATGTGCTGGTTTGTTTTAACTGTCAACCCAACTAAGAATCATCAGGGAAGAGACTCTTGAGGGATTGTCTAGGTCAGGTTGACTTTTGATGGTTAACTGAGATGGGTAATGCACCCTTAATGTGGGGGCACCATGGGATGGGCTGTGCCCTGGACTGTAGATGAGGAGAGAACGCTGGCTGAGTACCAAGTACACAGCAAGGATGCATTCTCTTCCTCTTGGCTTGGATGTGTCTTGACCTCCCTGACATGATGGACCGGAACCTGGATGTGTAAGCCAAGCAGATCCTTTCCTTCCCTCAGTCACATCTTGTCAGACATTGTATCACATCAACAGAAATGAAACCAGACAGCCATCTTCAGTTGCTGAGGGAATCTGAGGCCAGCCTGGGCTACATGAGACACTTTATGTGCTGGCTGGTTTCATGTCAACTTGACGCAGGCTAGAGTCATCTGAGAGACAGGGGCCTTTACTGAAAAATGCCTGCATAAGATCTGGCTGTAGGCAAGCCTGTAGGGCATTTTCTTGACTAGTGATTGATGGCAGAGGGTTCAGCCCATTGTGGGTGATGCCATCTCTGGGTTGGTTTTCCTGGGTTCTAAAAGAAAGCAGGCTGAGCAAGCCATGGGAAACAAACCAGTAAGCCGTGCCCTCCATGGCTTCTGTATCAGCTCCTGCCTCCAGGTTCCTGCCCTGTGTGGGTTCCTGCCTTGACTTCCTTCAGTGATGGACTGTGATGTGAAAGTGTAAGCCACATAAGTGCTTTTCTCCCTAAGTTGCTTTGGTCATGGTGTTGCATCACAGCAACAGGGACCCTAACTAGGACACTGCATAGGAAAGAGAGAAGGAAAGGAAAAAGGAAGGGCAGGGGAGGCCGGAAGGAAATGTGAAACCATCCTGATAAAAAGTTCCGCAGCAGTCTGGTGCTGATGAGGCTGTAAGAAAAGAGGACATTGTCCCAAACACTGGTCAGAACTGGTGTAGTTTGTATGAAAACCAGGCACTCGTGCCCCTGACCCAGCAGCCCCCTTCTAGTGTTATCCCAAGGACACACTGGCAAATATGCAACAAGGTGGGTGTGCGAAGCTGCTCATTACAGGTCAGGAATCAGATTCAAACTATCCAAATGCTAAGAGGACCAACGTGCAAAGGAAGGAGCTCTGACAAATCTGTTTGGGGACAGCCTCAGGGGTTGACACCAAGTATAAAAGAAAGTAAGATAAAGAGTGTGCTTCTTACATGCTGCCTTCTACATAGGAAGACAAGGATGGATGGAAGGGTAGAGACATACATATGACAGGTAGGTGGGTAGATGGTAGATAGATAGACAGAAATAGATAGATAGATAGATAGATAGATAGATAGATAGATAGACAGACAGATTTTTTTTTTCTGATCAAGAATAAATAAGTCTAGTGAGGGAGTTAGGGGTAAGGTATCTTGTTGTCAAGCCTGATCTGGGTGCAATCACTATGTAAACATAGTGAAAGAAGAGAACCAAATCCTACAAATTGTCACCTGGTCTCCATATGTGCAGGGTGGCATGTGCGCACACACACACACACACACACACACACACACACACACACACACCTTCCATTCCTCCTATACAAAAATATAAAATATAATTTAAACATTTAAAATAAAACCCTCTGGGCGGTGGTGGCACACCCCTGTAATCCCAGCACAGAGGCAGGTGGATCTCTGTGAGTTCGAGGCCAGCCTGGTCTACAGAGCTAGTCCAGGACAGGCTCCAAAGCTACAGAGAAACCCTGTCTCGAAAAACCAAGAATAAAAAAAAGCCTAGGGCTCTGAAGAGACGGCTCAGCAGTTAAGAGCACTGGCTGCTCTTGCACAGAACTCAGGTTCAATTCCCTCCACCCCCAGTTGGGTTCATAACATGTATGTGACTCCAGTTCTTAGAAGATCTTGTGCCCTCTTCTGGCCTCCTTGGGTACTACATGCATAAAGATGACACGTCACCAGTCAGGGCTCAGTGATATTGTGTGTCCTTTCACAGCCCTTGACGATGTCCCAAGTTCAGTTTCTGAATGCCGTTGGCGACCTGCTGGACCTCATCCCCTCGCTATCTCCCACAAAAGACGACAGCATGAAGGTGTTTAAGAGATGGGATATGGGCCACTGCTCTGCTCTTATTAAGGTGAGACCCAGATCTCCTTATCTTCTTCCCCACATAGACTTTTTGTTTGCATATACTTTGAACCCACTTTTTCCATATGTCTGTCGCCCATATATAGCAAACCTCCCCCCACCCTGCTCCCTGGCTGGTTATGGACCACTGCATAGACCCTCTGTGGTAGTAAAGAACCAGCAGGCACCTGGATGGGGGAATGGGACACGATATTGCCTACTTCTTCCACAGTTCTGCCTGTGCTGGATACATGTACCATTCCTACCTTCCAGATTCTTCTGTTTTGAAGGACAGTCTGTGTCTCAGACATTAAATGTTAATGTTGGACTCTTTGGCCATATTTTCCAACAACAAAGAAAGCAATAATAGTGGAAGAGATTGCTCAGCAGGTGAAGGCTCTTGCCCCAAGCCTGATGGCCTGAGTTCAATCCCTGAGACCCGGAAGGAGAGAACTGATTCCACAAACTGTCCTCTGACCTCCACATGCACACCACAGCACCCTCAAATCCATAGGAATCCACACACATGCTCACACAAGTAAACAAATGTAATTATTTTTAAGAAGAGAGCACCATAAATATGAGTTGGCACAATCCCTGAGGGCCACCCACATGTGTTATGCACCCAGTTACTATGCGCCTACAACACTAACTGCGATTTTTGCCTGCAGGTCCTTCCTGGATTTGAGGACATCTACTTTGCCCACTCGAGCTGGTACACATATGCAGCCATGCTCAGGATCTACAAACACTGGGACTTCAGCATAAAGGACAAAGACACCAAAAGCAGCCGGCACTCCTTCAGCAGCTACCCAGGTAAATACACTTAGTGGGAGATCTGAAGGTGTTTTCAAATAAAACTTTGGTGATCTGAAGTTAACTGGAAGGAAAGATGAAATGTCCCTAGTTGGGGTACAGCTGGATGTTTAGAGGGTTGTTGGAAGAAATAAAGTTGTCTTATCTGATAGAATGCCGTATGTGGGTTCACAGAGCTGCCAAGTACTTTGCAAAGGTAAGTAGATGTGTCTGAACTTCTGTCAAATGCCAAGAGAACACTGAGGTGTCTGTTTCCCAGGCTGTGTGGTGCTAGCCAAGGAACTCCCTGTGTAGCTAGAGTTTTCCTGGGCCTATCTGGTCCGCAGTCAGGACAAATCTCTCACCTACCAGTCCCACAGACGCCACTCAGACCCAACCAAGTAAACACACAGAGACTTATATTGCTTATAAACTGTATGGCCATGTCAGGCTTCTTGCTAACTATTCTTATATCTTAAATCAACCCATTTCTGTTAATCTGTAAGTTGCCACGTGGCTTGTGGCTTACTGGTATCTTAACATGTTGCTTCTCATCATGGTGGCTGGCAGCATCTCTCTGCCTCAGCCTTCTACTTCCCAGAATTCTCTTCTCTGCTTGTCCCACCTATACTTCCTGCCTGGCTACTGGCCAATCAGTGTTTTATCTATTAACCAATCAGAGCAACACATTTGACATACAGAACATCCCACAGCACCCCTGCCTTCGGTGTCTCCGTTTCCCCCATTCACAGCGGTGGTGCCCATACTTCACCTGACCTGTGAACCCTAGGACATGGCCAACGGATGACTGAGTGTGTAGACTTTGAGCCCTTGCACAGCAGACAGGAGATCTGGGACTGCAGTATCATTGCATAGCATGGGTTCTGTCTTAGTTACTTTTTCTGTTGCCGCAATAGAATGTCCTGACGAAAGCAGCTTAAGGGAGAAAGGTTTATGTTGGCTGACAGTTAGGGGTGTGGAAGTCCTAGAGGCAAGATCTTGGCCATGTTGTATCCACTGCATGAAGCAGAAAAGAGATGACTGCTCCTCTTCAGCATCGTTTCTTCTGTTTCTCCAGTCTGTGACCCAAGTCAGGGAAAGGGGCTGTCACCTGCTTTTAGGCTGGTGTTCCCACCTCCATTAACCTAGTAAAATAATCCTCCACAGGCTTAGCCAGAGCTAACCTGATCTAGGTAATCTCTTACAGGTATGCCCAGAGGCTTGTCTCCTGGGTGAAGATCCTATCAAGTCGATGATCAGTATTAAATTAACCATGACAGCTATAGAAGGTTTTTTATTTGTTTGTTTGCTTGGGGATTTTTGGTTTTGTTTTAGTGTGGTTTTTGGTTTTGTTTTTCAAAACAAGGTTGCTCTGTGTAGACCCAGATGTCATAGAACTCACTCTGTAGACCAGGCTGGCCTCAAACTCACAGAGATCAGCCTGCCTCTGCCTCCCGAGTGCTGGGATTAAAGGCGTGCGACACCACCACCCAGTGAGCTATTGAAGTTTAATAAACTTTAGGATTAGCCCAGAGAGGACAAGCACCACATCTGCTTTGTGAGGAAAGAGCAGTTGACATTTAAGATGAATTGTAACTAGAATTAGAACAGTAGAGAGGGATAGGAGTTCTCAGAGAGGAGGACTAGCAAATGCCAATGTCTAGAAGACAGTTGGGGATTGTCTGTGAACAAAGGCCAAGGATAATGAGACAGAGAGGGCACAACTGTAGTGGTCAGTGGGCATGTTGAGAGATGGGGGCAGAAATGTGAAGCCAGTATTTCCAGAGCCCCAACTTCTTGAGAATAGAATATAGATTTAGGGATGTGCACAGTGAAGCATGCCTTTAATCCCACCAGTCAAGAGCAGGCAGGGCCTTGTGATTTTGAGGTCAACCTGGCCTACAAAGAGAGTTCCAGGTCATTTGGGACTATATAGTGAAACCCTTTATGAAGAAAGAAAGAGAGAGAGAGACAGAGAGAGAAAGAAAGAAAAGAAAGAAAGAAAGAGAGAGAGAGAAAGAAGAAGGAAGGAAAGAAGGAGAGAAAGAGAAAGGAAGGAAGGGAGGAAGGAAGGAAGGGAGGGAGGGAGGGAGGAAGGGAGGGAGGGAGGAAGGAAGGAAGGAAGGAAGGAAGGAAGGGGGAGAGAGAGAATGAATGACAAAGAGAAAGCAGAGAAAAGAGGAAAAAGAGTAAAGAAGGATAGACAGACAGACAGACAGACAGACAGTTAATGAGATGACTAGTTGGTTAATGAGCCTGCTGCCAAGCCTAAGGACCTGAGTTTGATTCTCAGGACCCTCATGGTGGAAGGAGAGAACTAACTTCTGCAAATTATCCTATGACCTCCTCATGTGCATTGTATGTTATATGCTCCCACATACAATAAATAATTTAAAAATGTAATTTTAAATGTTTTAAAAGAATACGTAAGTCAATACAAATAATACAGAGACCCTTCTAGATCAGCTGAAACTCCAAAGACAACAAAAGACTTTTAGAAGCAAGGTCTTGCTGTGTGGCCAGTCTGGTCTCCATACCCCTGCCCTGACTCCCCGACCATCACCCCCTGGGCCTCCACACCCAGCACAAGAGGCATTTTCATCCTCCAGGTATTTTTTCAGGAGCCCACAGAACAATGTAACCCATGTGTCCTCTAATTAGTCCTCTGTTTTCAAAAGGGGCTAGAAGACTGAATTGGAGACAACTAGTTGGTTAAGGGATCAACCATGTTGGATTCATGCTGTAGATGTGGAACTGGCTTTGGCATGAAGCTGGCACCTTGGAGATTGGTGTTCTCCTCTGTGGAGAATGCCAGGGTGGTTAGGTAGAAGAGAAGTAGGGTGTTAGTTTGCAGCTGAAGAGCTGTGACCTGGAGGCTCTTCTAAACCTGAGGGAGGAGATTAAGAATCCCTCAGTCAATAGTTGAGTGCAATGTGTCACACTTTTGAGATTTCCTGGCAGCAGATCTTACATGTTCTTACCATGTACACACACAAAAAGGTGGCTATGTGAGCCGATGGAGGTGGTGTTTGGCTACTGTACATGTATAGTCCGTATAGATGGCTTAGTAGTTAGAGTACTCTCTGCTCTTTGTGAGGACCCAGGTTCCATTCTTAGCACATATATCGAGCAGCTCACAGCTATATGTCGCTTCAGCTCTAGGGATATAATGCCCTCTGGCCTCTGCAGCACCTGTACACAAGTGTTACATATAAACTCATGAAGACACACATATAACACACACACAGAAATACAAATTAAGATTTTTAAAAACATGTTAAGCCTTGAATATATACAGGTTTTATATGTCGATTATGCCATAGTAAAGCTTGAAGATGGAAATTAATTAGGACATAAGCAAATGACTTAAGATAATAGTTCAGATATATTATACTAAAATTAAACAAAAGAAATATAAAAATTTTTAAATTCCTGTGTCTGAACATACATATCAAGTCATGAAGCAAAGACTCAACACTTATTGGAAATGACGGTGACTGGGATGATCTAGACTCCTGCAGATTCAGTCATGTTGGACATTTCATATGTTCATTTCACAATGTGCTATGCTCTTGACCTGGGTTTATGAAGTGGCTATTGAGATGATTTTCATGGAGCTAGGTATGGTAACTCAAGTCTATAATCACAATACTTGAAAAGCTAGGACATGGGCTGGGTGGTGGTGGTGGTGGTGGTGGTGCATGCCTTTAATCCCACCACTTGGGAGGCAGAGCCAGACAGATCTCTTTGAGTTCAAGGCCAGCCTGGTTCCACAGAGCAAGATCTAGGACAGGCGGACAGGCACTAAAACTACACAGAGAAACCTTGTCTCAAAAAAAAAAAAAAAAAAAAAAGAAGAAAGAAGAAAAGCTGGAGCAGGAGGACTGCTGTGGGTTCAAGGCCAGCCTGGGCTGTGTTGTACTTCTGTCCTGTAGTCCTGGTTTGTGGGAAAAGGAAGCAGGAGGATCAGGTCAGAGGAAACCTCTGTTCACAGTGAAACCCTGCCTCAAACAACTGCTAATAAGCATTTTCTTTGAAGTTTCTAAGCTTGAATGCCTGTTAAACTGTGCTCAACATTCCCATCCTGCTCCTTAAATGTTAGAGAGCTTCAGTTTTTTTCAAAAAAAAAAAGGGGCTAACAAAATGCCACTTTGTAAAGGTGCACACATTAGAGTGTATTTATTCAACCTTGATTTTCTATTAAATCGTTTTTTATTTAGTAATTATTGTTACATTTTTGGCAAGATATTTTGATGAGGAGCTGGAGCTGCTTTTGCAGAGGACCTGAGTTTGATTCCCAGCACCCACATGGCAGCTCACAACATCTGTAACCCAAGTCCCAGAGGATCCAATGTCCTCTTTTGCCCTTGTGGGCACCAGGCACACACATAGAATAATAAAATAAAACTAAAAAAGCATGATGGAGAGCAAGAGAGGCACAATGTTTAATAGTACAAAATGTACATTCTTATGACACATGGATGAAATTAAAATAAAAAAGTAATGGCAGGGATGAGCAGTTGGCTCAGCAAAGGGACTTGCTATCAGACCTCATGACCTAAGCTCCTACCTCAGGACCCACAAGGTGGAAATAAAGTGACTCTTTTTTTTAATTTTAATTTTACATGGATGTAAGTTTTGCCTGCATATATGTCTACATGCCACCTGTGTGTCTGGTGCCCATGGGGGCCAGAAGAGGGTGTCAGATGCCTTGGAACTGGACTTACATATGGGTGTTGGAAATTGAACTGGGTCCTCTACAAAAGCAACAATTGGTCTTAATCACTTAATCTCCATCCCCCTAAATATTTTTTAAATAAAATAAAATTTAAGTTGAAACACAGAAGACAAGCCAAGTTAGCCATGCATTGGAGGGAAGTTAGTAAGACAATATTGCATGGGGATCAAACATTGCATGGGTGA
Source organism: Onychomys torridus (assembly GCF_903995425.1). Taxonomy (NCBI): domain Eukaryota; kingdom Metazoa; phylum Chordata; class Mammalia; order Rodentia; family Cricetidae; genus Onychomys; species Onychomys torridus. The sequence goes on along the minus strand of NC_050445.1, from coordinate 147,808,066 downwards.
AAGGTCATGTAGAGGAGGCCAGGAAGAAGGAGGTCAGTGCAGGACCCTTACAACAACATGTGGAAGTGACCTAAACAGAGCTTTGCTTTCGGCTGCCTAGCTCGTCAGATGTGGAGAACTGGAGTGCTAATTGGAATATGGGAAGCCAGTGCAGCCCTTCAGGTAGCTGGCACCACCCTAGTGCTTCCTAAATGGTCTGTGTAGAACACCGTTGTCCATCTTCCAGAAGGACACAGAATGTTAAAAGAAACCTCTAAAGTGCTGCCACTCATCATGGCATTGTGTGTGCCCTTTGTCCTACCTAGCCAGGATCTTGTCAATTTAGTGTGTGTGTGTGGTGTGTGTGTGTGTGTGTGTGTGTGTGTGTGGTGTGTGTGTGTGTGTGTGTGTGGTGTGTGTGTGTGTGTGTGGTGTGGTGTGTATGTGTGTGGTATGTGTGTGTGTTATGTTGTATGGTGTGTGTGTGTGTGTGTGGTGTGTGTGTATGTGTATGTGTGTGGTGTGTGTGTGTGTGTGTGTGTGTGTGGTGTGGTGTGTATGTGTGTGGTATGTGTGTGTGTTATGTTGTATGGTGTGTGTGTGTGTGTTATGTTGTATGGTGTTTGTGTGGTATGTGTGTGTGTGTGTGTGTGGGGGGGGGTGTAGTGTGTGTGTGTATGGTGTGTGTGTGGGGGTTGTGTGTTATGTGTGTGGTGGTGTGTGTGGTATGTTGTATGGTGTGTGTGTGTGGTATGTTGTATGGTGTGTGGTGGTGTGGTATGTATGGTGTGTGTGTGTGGTATGTTGTATGGTGTGTGTGTGTGGTATGTTGTATGGTGTGTGTGTGTGGTATGTTGTATGGTGTGTGTGTGGTATGTTGTATGGTGTGTGTGTGTGGTATGTTGTATGGTGTGTGTGTGGTATGTTGTATGGTGTGTGTGTGGTATGTGTATGGGTGTGTGTGGTATGTTGTATGGTGTGTGTGGTATGTTGTATGGTGTGTGTGTGGTATGTTGTATGGTGTGTGTGTGGTATGTTGTATGGTGTGTGTGTGGTATGTTGTATGGTGTGTGTGTGGTATGTTGTATGGTGTGTGTGTGGTATGTTGTATGGTGGTGTGTGGTGTGGGTATGTTGTATGGTGTGTGTGTATGTGTGTGTGTGGTATGTTGTATGGTGTGTGTGTATGTGTGTGTGTGGTATGTTGTATGGTGTGTGTGTGTGGTATGTTGTATGGTGTGTGTGTGGTATGTGTGTGTTAAGGGAGACAGCTTGTCGGCGTCAGTTTTCTTTTTCCCATGTGGGTTCTGGGGATTGAACTCAGGTTGTTAGGCTTGACCGCAGGCCCTCACCACTGAGCAGGAATCCTTAAAAGTTAATAACCAGGGTTGGGGATTTAGCTCAGTGGTAGAGTGCTTGCCTAGCAAGCTCAAGGCCCTGGGTTCGATCCTCAGCTCTGGGAAAAAAAAAAAAAGAGTAAAAAAAAAAAGTTAATAACCTACAGCAGGTGTGTACCCCAGCACAGGGAAGTAGAACGAACAATATTTTCCTTCTCACTCTGTCCGTCAATATGACCGAGGGGATTTACTTGTAGCGAGCACACTTAAGCTTGTCAAAGCCGACCTGTGTTCAGCCAAGCCTCGGTTCGCTCTGTGGAGACAGGGGAGGTGGTGTGCCTTGGCCGGGAGGGCCAGTGCAGAGTTTCTCTCCCATCCTCATGTCAGTTGTTAGGCAAAGCAGACCATGACGTTTCTAAATATTTCTAGCGAGGGGCAGAAAGCTTCTAGAACAGTGGTCCTCAGCTTCCCTCATGCTGAGAGCCTTCTGTTCAGCTCCTCATGTTGTGGTGACCCCAACCATAAGGTGATTGTGTCGCTACTTCAGAACTGTAATTTTGCTACTGTTATGAATCATAACATAAGTATCTGATATGCAGGATGGTCTTTGGAGACCCCTGTGAAAGAGTCCTTCAACCCCCCCTGAAGGGGTCGTGACCCACAGGTTGAGAACTACTGTTCTAGAATGAAGCTGCCCAAAGGCTGTCTCTAGAGCTTCTGAAACTGTGAACAAGTATCTTCTTGTAGTATCACCACCTATGGAGACAACTTTATGTAACGCAGTGGGAGGCAATAAAGCCCTTGGAAGCCAGGTTTGTCTTTGAAGCAGCCTCCGAGGGGGCAGGAGCTGCTGCTCTGAAGACTGCCTACCACATGAAAGGAGCCTGGGGGTGAGCTGGCGCCGCAGGGCCAGAGGCGGAGCTGCGAGTCCGTTTCCTGTCGCGTGGTCCATCCCCCTCCCCTGGCCAGAGCTGGAAAGGGAGAGGTGCCGCCCTGTGAACAAGGCCCACAGGTGACCTTGGCGAGTCTGAGGCTTTGAGCACACCCTCTGAGATAAAAGTTGCTCCAAGTCATGTTATGCTCATACGACAGCTCGGACATGAGCATGCTGCAAAGAACAGACCGAGGGCCAACTGAAGGGGTTTGCTCTCCAGGACCACATAACAGGCACTAGTTCTGTGTGTGCGCGTGTGTGTCTGTGCGTGTGTGTATGTGTGCATGTGTGTGTGTGCGTGTGTGTGTCTGTGCGTGCGTGTGTCTGTGCGCGCGTGCGTGTGTGTATGTGTGCATGTGTGTGTGTGTGTGTGTGTGTGTGTGCATGTGTGCATGTGTGCGTGTGCGTGTGCATGTAGGGAAGCTAGGAAAAAGGGTCCCAGGAAAAGAAACAGGTAGTAAGGGCCCATACGAGTTCCTCTCTGCTCTCAGAGATGCCTGGGCTCGCCCAGGCATTCTTGGCCAACAGAAGGAGATTTAGAAATTTTCTAGAAAGATTGTTTCTACGCTAAACACCAATCAGGAACATGGTATCTACTGTGATCTGCCTGGTTAGTCACAGGGTGGCAGAAGATGTAGATGATGCTAAGGAAGACATTTCAGAGCCAAGTAGGTAGGTGTATGGGTGGGGTGGGTCTTCAGCCCAGAGCTAAGGTTAGTGTTTAGACCAGCAGTACTTGGTTGGCCTACCTTGCTATTTCTGCAGCTTTCTCAGGACATCGCATGGTAAATGCTACAGACCATGATAACAATTAACGAAATGACTAGTAATTATCGGCATTATTTGAGTGTTAGTACTTAAAAAGAGTAAAACTGAAGCTGGGTGTCGTGTTTATCTATATCCTTGGTACTAAGCACTAAGGAGTTCAAGGCAGCCTGGGCTACATGAGACCTTGTCACAAAACAGAACAAGCAAACAAGATCAACCAGGTTGGTGTAAACACCAGATTCATAGCAAGTGACCCTCTTCTTGACTTGAGCATACATATTCACTGAAGTGTTGGGGTGATGTTTTGTAGTTTTACATACAGCATTAATCAGTTTTTCATCACTACAATGAAATACCAGGTCAGGCATAGTGGCTAACCCCTCCAATTCCAACACTCAAAAGGCCGAGATAGGCAGACTCTGTGAGTCCCAGGCCAGCCAGGGGTACATGGAGAGACTCTCTCTTAAAAATAAATAACCAGAAAAAAATGCATAAAAATGCCGGGTAGTGGTGGCGCACGACTTTAATCCCAGCACTTGGGAAGCAAAGGCAGGCGGACCTCTGAGTCTAAATCCAGCCTGGTCTACAGAGGGAGTTCCAGGACAGCCAAGGCTGCATAGAGAAACCTTGTCTCAGAAAAGGAAAAAAAAATCCAAGACAAACAAATGAATACATAGACAGATAGATGGATAGGTGGGAAAAATGAAATGCCTGATAGTCGACATGAAGAATGAGTGGTTTACTTAGCATGTGGTTTGGGGAGTTCCACAGCAGTGTCGGCAAAAGCTTAGTTCTGAGCTACATCACAAAGCCAGAGCATTGTCAAAGCCACTGCTTCTCAAGCCAGGAGCAGGGAAGAGGGAGGAGTGCTGGACAGCCCTAAGACCTTCTCAAGGAGACCATGAGAAGCATTGGTCAGCTTGGCCTCTTGGAAGGTCCCACCTCCCCAAAGTGCTACTGTCCCCCCAAAACAACAGTAAGACCCCAATCTTAATAGACCCTTGAGGGACCCTAAACCATATTGAAACTTGGGCATATATTTTAATTAAATTAATTCTTGAATAAGTTTTGGTGCTACCGTAATCAAAATGAATTTTTTTTTATTCCTTTTTCCAATTGTTTATCATGTTTGTGTGTGTGTATTAATAAGTCCTTGCTACCTAACAAAGAGTCCTAAAAGTTAGCAGCTTAGCACAGTACTAGTCATTAGCATCTCATAGGTTTTGTGGACCCACAACTCAGATAGGTACAGTGAGTAAAGAGTGTCTGGGCCTCAGCTAGAAGACACACAGACAGAGGGCCTGGAGGGCTTGATGTGCTGGGGATTCCAAGGGCACTCACTGGGCTGGTAGGGTAGCTGCCACTCCTTCCTCTCCTCTTTAGGCTCTCCATGACAGGGTGCTAGGTCTCCACTAAATCAAGAGACACAGGAGACCGCGCTAATCTGCCTATTGTGACCTAGCTCAGAAGTCACACATGACCTCGCCTGCCACATTCTATTTATTAGGAGTGAGGGACTATGGCCAGCCGACACTAAGGCAACAAACTAAGATAACTTTTGAAACAAAAAGTGTCCAAGTGGTTGTGGGCAATTCAAGGCCACCACTGTACCCTGCATTCAGGTGGCTGCAAGAGAGTATTGTGAGTTTGAGGCCAGCCTCAGGTACATAGTGAAACTCCCTCAAAAAACCCAAAGCGAACAAAACACTATGTACATAGACAGTGATTTTTTTTTTTTTAATTTTGTTTTTGAGACAGGGTTTCATTATATAGCCCTGGCTGGCCTGACACTTGCTATGGAGACCAGGCTGGTATCTCTCACAGACACACCCCTGCCTTCACCTCTAGAGTACTGGGATTAAAGGTGTGTGCCACCTGCCTCAGACAATACCTCTCATTGTTACTCACTTCCCCAAGACCTTTCTATATTTGTTTATTGTACATGTAGGTGTTTTCACATGTGTGTGGAGAACCAGAGGGACTCTGCTCTCTCCCTGTCATGGGTCTGGGACTAGAACTCAGGTCTTCGGGATTGGGGGCAAGTACTTTTTTTACCCACTGAATCGGCTCTGAGTTCCGTGAATTTGCTTCTCACCAGCCCAAGACGTCTCTAAACTGTTACTCCTACAGATTTTGTAGGTGCCTTGGGTTTTTTCTATACCCAAGAGAATATCACCTCTGACGGACGTTTTACTCCTTCCTTCCTTGCGTACCTTTGATGACTTCCTCCCATGGTTAGTCTGGTAGACCTTGATGGAGACTTGGCTGGATGAAAACCTTCACCTGCCTCCTGCTGTCAGGAAGCAAAGATTCAGGCTTCAGCGCAGGTTCCTGTTAGCTGTGGGCTCTCTAGCGATGCCTGTGCTGTGATAACTAACCCTTCTCTTCCTACTGTGCTGAGTGACTTTGTCAATGAGTGTTTGGTTTTTACCAAATCCTTCCTCAGCACCTATTGAGAGGAGCATTGACTTTTCTATTAACATGGTGATTGCTTTATGTCTATTGATTTTCAGATATTAAGCCAGTTTAACATTCCTAAGTTAATCCTAATCATGATCCATTGTTCAGTTTTTTTTTTTTTTATTTTTATTTATGTTAAAGATTTTTTTTGTATATCCAAGAGATATACAAAAGGTATTTTTGTAATGCCAAGAGATATTGGTATGTTTTCCTTCTGTGTTAGCACCAGGGTAAGTGCACCTGTATGTCCTAGAACTATTCCTTCCTCTTAAATCCTGTGAAGGAATCTCTAAGACTGTCATTATTTTCTCCTGTAATAGGATTTGAATAGGCTTCACCAGTGCAGTCACTAAGGCATGGGATTTCTCTGGAATGTTCTTAGGAATTTAGTTGTTTTGTTTTTGTTTTGTTCTTTTTCCCTTGTTACAAGCTCTAGTTGTCTAATACTTGAATTTGTGTCTTCTAAGGGTTTTTTAGGAAACAGTAAAAGTAAATAGGGAGTTCTTTATAACATGTCCCTTGACATTTGCCGTCTACGTTGACTGTGGTCATGTTCCCGGTCCTTCTCATTATCGTGCTAGTTTGTATTGATCTTGTGCATTTGATTGATTTTTCCAAGAGCCAAATTTTAGTTCATTCATTTGCTCTTGGTTCTTCATCAGATCTTCTCCTTCATTATTTCCATTTTATCATTATTTTCTTTCTTTCTACGTACTTCACAAGCTTATATAAATGATTGTGATCTATCATGAGCAAATAAGACTATAAACTATTGACAATATCCTTTCACAGCAGTGTTTGGTCCATTAACAGTTAAGATAATACATATTTGGATTTAAGCCTGCCAGTTTAACACAGCTTCCTGATATCATCTGTCTTTTTTCTCTGTTCCTCACTCCTTGGCTAATATGAGCATTTTAACACAATAGTCTAAAAACTTCTGTATTTGGGGCTGGAGAGATGGCTCAGTGTTAAGAGCACTTGCTGCCCTTGCAAAAGGGCCTGTGTTTGGTTCCTAGCACCCATATGCAGCTCACAGCTGCCTGTAACTCCAGCCTCAGGAGATCTAACATCCTCTCTCAGGCTCCACAGACACCAGGCATGGACTCAGTACACATATACAGGCAGGCAAATACTCAGGCACATAAAATAAGTAAATCTAGAAAATTCTAGGTTACTAGCTAGGTTGGTTGTCTGACTGGCCATCTCTGTACTATCACTGATACTTAGGGGCTATAGTACACATCTTTAACACACAATTTACTTCATGTTAATATTTGATTATATCTATCAAAACATGGGTAGGGGTGGGGATGTAGTTCAACTGGCAAAGTGCTTGGAAGTCTCAGGTCCAATCCCTGTACCATATAAACTGGGACTGGTGGCTTTTACTGATAATTCCAGAACTTGGGAGGTGGTGGGAGAAGGATCCAAAGTTCAAGATGATCCTCAGCTACATAGTGAGTTAGAGGTTAGCCCAGGATACAGGAGGCCCTGTCTCGAATAAATAAATGATAGGAATCTGGAATAGTTATAATTCTTTGCTATTCTTTTCATATGCACATATACACACATATACATATATAATCTTTATTCAAATGTCTTCTAATGAAATTAGGATTATATATATGAAGATTGAAGTAAATTGCCAGTATTTTGTATTTATATTTATATTTATATTTATTTTATATTTGTCTATGTGGCTGGTGGTTTTTGTTTTCTTTGTGTTTATTCTCATTTGGCTTGTTGAACTTACAGGATTTGTAAAATAATATTTTTCATCATCTTTCAAGATTTTCAGCAATTACAGTTTCAGGTATTTTTCCATCCATCTCTCCTCTCATTGGGAGACTCCAGTTCCAGCTGACTACGTCCTGAGGACGGGGTTTACAGGTGTGCTACCACACCTGGCTCTTACTGTTCCTCTAAAGACTGTAACTGGGTTAAGCCCCCACCACGGGGTCTCAGATCACCTAAATGACCTCTTCCATGACCCCGTACACAGGAGGGGTCAGGACTCCAAACCTTTCCATTTTAGGGATCATAGTGCATAACAGATGGGGGAAGGGAGCCTCATTGTCATTCTTAACCAGGGTTGTGAAAGAGTTCATTTCTTCCCACATTTCGCCATTTTCCAGAACCTTCCTAGTGATTCTGATGAGAAATAGCATGGAGGCACACACCTCTAATTCCAGCACCCAGGAGGCAGAGGCAAGCTAATCTCTGTGAGTTTGAGGCCAGCCTGGTGAACTCCAGGACAGCTACATAGTAAGACTCTGGAGAGAGAAGAAAATGGCAAAGATGGGGCCTGTTAAGCACTGTGAGAATTAGACCACACTCAAAGTTTGAATTAATTGCTATAAAGCTTGTTTGTGTTCATCTGTTATAGAGTAAAAAGAAAAACAAAATCTCTTTTTTTTTCTTTTTTAAATTCCCTACTGTGTGCCTGTGACTGAAATGTTGATAAACATTTGTCCCATACAGATTGGGTCATTTAATTTCAACCACAAAACAAAAACAAAAACAAAAAACTGACCAAGGGTATTTTATTCAATTCTTCAAAGACAGAAACAAGTAGAGAGAAGTTAAATAGGTCACATGGATAGATCCAAGTCACACAACAACATATCTACCTGTCGATACCCATGCCTCTTTCCAGAAATGGCTACAAGGAAGGGAACCATGAACTCAGCCCCCAGGTTTGAGGAGCATTTGCTGAGGGACAAAGGCTGGAACCCATTCAACGTGTCTCTAACTGAATCCAGTAATGGTGATCCCCAGGAGACTGAAGCTTCAAGCTTAATTATCTGTAATGGAGGCTTTCTGGAACATTCTGAGTGTGTGTCACCAAGCCTGCATGTGTTCCCACCTTGCATTGTGGCTGAGGCTCCTGTCTCCACCCAGAAACACACATCTACAAACCTCTTAAATGCAATTGCCCCTCAAAATTTTGGGGGGAATTTGCTGAAAGTCCATATACAGTGTCACCAAGGGAATACTCCTCCTCCTCCTCCTTCTTCTTTTTGGTTTTTGGTTTTTGGAGACAGGGTTTCTCTGTGTAGCTTTACGCCTTTCCTGCAACTCGCTTTGTAGACCAGGCTGGCCTCAAACTCACAGAGATCCACCTGGCTCTGCCTCCTGAGTGCTGGGATTACAGGCGTGCGCCACCACCGCCCGGCTAGAATACATCTTCTTTAAGTGCCACAGTGATTGTGTGAGGTCAGAGGACAACATGGAGGGAGGGATCAGTTCTCTCTGCCCACCTTTCCATGGATCCCAGGGATCAAACTTGGGCCACTAGGCTTGTGTAGTAGGGACTTTTACCCACTGAGCCTTCTGGCTGGCCCAAAAGGGCTTCTTTCTTATTCCCAGGTAGGGGTGTTTAGAATAGCTCAGTAATGCTAACATGCTGGGACCAAGCCCATCCTGTGTGGTCCCAAAGAGCACACTTTGCAGCAGGCACACATGAAAATGGAAGCCCAGGCTCCAAGCCCCAGGAGAGTTTAGTCAGTCTTCCAGGCCATAACGTGGTGACTTTCCTAGGTTATAAAGTTGTCTGTTTAGTAAAAGTATGCTGTGAACCTTTTAACATACCATAATTGCTTTTCCTAATTTCATGTTACCTCTTTGATCTTGGAGACTCTGTCTTAAAAGTGAAATCTATAAAAAACAATTCACAAGCATGCACAGGCCAAAGTCCCTGCCCCCTGTTTGGAAAGGCTTGAAGCTAGAGAGTCAAAGCCGGACGCACTCCCGCAAAAGATGACAGGCAGATTTTGTAGTGTTTGATTCCAGTTACCTTAGGCTCCTTTTGTGTGTGTTTTACCTTCTTGGCACCATTCCTGGACAGGATAGGATGTCTTCTGTGGGTCACACCTCTCTTAGTCAACCTCCACAGCCTGGCTCAGACAGCATCTCTCCCTGATGAGCTGGCCACTCACTGATCCCCCAGTTCCACCCCGTGTAAACAGCTCCCTGAGTCAATCTGCTTGTTTCTCATGTAGTTGTGTCGTTGTACATGTGAATAATCAGTTCTCTTTCGCATGACTACACATCTGTTCCCATCACCTTTGTCAGGTATGTGTGGCCAGAAAGGAACTGTATTCAAAGTCTGTCTGGGATGATTCCTGACTTGTTTACTAGCTTCGAGTAATTTATCTTCAGTGTGTGTGTGTGTGTGTGTGTGTGTGTGTGTGTGTGTGTGTGTGCATGCTTACGTATGTACATTAAACGGTGGCTTCTACCTTTCCAGAGTGAGAAGCCCCACATGTAGTAGATGCCTAAACATTATTCACTATCAACTTCTTTTTCAATTAATTTTACAATTAATTATTGAGTACTTACAGTATGTTAAACCTTTTTGTGATGCCAAAATGAATAGGTATGAGGCAATAAGACAAAATTCCCTTTCTTGGTAGAATTTATATGCTGTGGGACAGAAAGAAAAGATACAACAGGTAAATAAATAATGAGTCCAGAGGAGAGGATTGGGTCCTCGGGGACCTGGAGTCACAGGCAGTTGTGAGCTACTCAATTTGGGTGCTGGGAAGCAGACTCGGATGCTCCTGAAGAGCAACCAGTGAACTAGTTATCTTTTATTTGGGTCTTACCCTTTCAATCCCCCTGCCTGGGCCTTCTGAGTTCTGGGATTAAAACAGGAATCATTACACTCATCTTTATAAATCTTACAGTCAGCATTAACCTTTTTTTTTTTTTTTCTTTTTTCGAGATAGGGTTTCTCTGTGTAGCTTTGTGCCTTTCCTGGAACTCACTCTGTAGCCCAGGCTGGCCTCAAAATCACAGAGATCCTCCTGGCTCTGCCTCCCGAGTGCTGGGATTAAAGCCCACCACCGCCAGTGCATTAACATTTTTTACTTTTATTTATTTAGTGTGTGTGTGTAAGTGCCATAGCATGTGCTCACCTGTGAGTGTGTGTGTGTGTGTGTGTGTGTGTGTGTGTGTGTGTGTGTACATGCCCATAGCATGCATGTGGAGGTCAGAAGATGACTTTCAGGAGTGGGTTCTCTGTTTTCACACATAGACCTAGATCATCAAGGCTTGGCGGCAAGTGCCCTTACCTGCTGAATATCCTCATTGGCCCTTAAAGTTTATTTTACGCTTTATTTACTGGAAAAGCCCCTTTCATTTCTTAATCTCAGCAAGAAAGTTACCACTGGAAGTTTTCACTTTTCCCTAGCTGCTAGCAATTTGCCTTTCAGGGCTGCTAGTGGAGGATGGCAGCCAGAACAGAGTTGACAGCCATGGTTCCCTTCAGGGCCCTGTGTGGGGACTTTGTACCCTCTTCAAGTCTTACTTGATGTCTTTATGCTGTACAATATCGAGTCACCCTCCCCAAGTAGTCTTTGCAAACCAACTCGTCCTTTTGTTTTTGCTGTTCCAAAACTCTGGGCAGCCTGTGTTTTCCCGTCTCTTGGTAAGGAAGATCCATCCTCTACAGTGCGAGTTCATCCCTCAAGCGCTCATTCACCTAAGCACGCCTGCCCTCTTGTGTCCAGAGAGGCTGCTACAGCAGGACGGAGTTAGCAATCCTGCTGCATCGAGCACTGGTTCTAGGACCAGGATCAGATTCCTCCGAGGGCTTACTCACCTAGGCCACACATGCTTGTACAGTTTGAGCACTTTGAAGGAAACTCAGACATGAACGAGATGTCCCTGAAAACTGACCCACCCTCTGTCCTGTGCCTGTGTCTTCCCAGAAATTGCACTCAAGGGTGCCATCCAGCCTGTATAGACTGGAGCAGATAAGTCACTCTGGCTTCCGAATCTCCTTGTGTAAGCTGATCCACCCTGTGGAAAAGCTCATGAAGTCGTTTGGACACCCTCTTACAGCTTCACCATCTTACTCTGAGACCCTGCGGATTAAAGTTAGGCTGTGCGAGCAGACGGTGTCGCGCACTCTCAGGCTCTCAGAGGGAAGATGGCCAGTGCCAGGTTTGGGGTGAGCCATGACGTGATTGAAATGCAGTCTCAGCTCTCAAGCCATTTTGTTCTCATTTATTGAGGTGGATGAGAGTTTCATGTGGCCCAAGTTGGCCTTGAACTTACTGTGTAGCTGAGGATGACCTTGAACACATGGTCCACTTTTCTCTACCTCTGATGCACTAGAACTACAGATGTGACCACCACATCTGGCTGTGCTTCCAAGACTTTGCCTTGATGTGACCCCCTTTTTGAACCCATCCTTCCTAGTCCATTCCAGGCTCCCTGTGGTTGCACAAAGACACACATCATTCTGCTGGTGTGGTTTCAGGTATTGCATGCATGCTTTTTTTGTCCATAAGAAGACATTTATTTTAGTGTTTTAGGAGAGAGAAAATGAAAATCAAACCCCTGTTTCTTTAGATATTAATGTATATGAAAAGCCTAACATATTTTTAGTGTCAAAAGGAAGTTAGTATAAAGAAAAACATTAAGTAACATATGTTAAAGAGTTTGAGGCCGGGCGGTGGTGGCGCACGCCTTTAATCCCAGCACTCGGAAGGCAGAGGAAGGTGGATCTTTGTGAGTCTGAGGCCAGCCTGGTCTACTGAGCGAGATCCAGGAAAGGCGCAAAGCTACACAGAGAAACCCTGTCTTGAAAAACCAAAAAAAAAAAAAAAAAAAAAGTTTGAGTTAGCCACTCACAATGTGTACATTTATTTAAATATCAGATGTACTCCATAGATATATACAGTTTTACCTTTCAGCTAAAAACCCAAACAAGGGAACTCCTAGGGATGATTCAATGGTTAAGAGAAGAGCACTAGCATGCTGTTTTTCAGAGGGCCTAGATTTGGTTCCCACCACCCACATGACAGCTCACAACTATCTGTAATTTCAGGCTCCAGGGATTCTGATGCCCTCTTCCAGCCTCCTCAAGCACTGAACATATGTGGTATAAGGTATACATACATACATGCAGGCAGACTATTCATACACATTGCCTGTGTGTGTGTGTGTGTGAGAGAGAGAGAGAGAGAGAAAGAGAGAGAGAGAGAGAGACAGAGACAGAGACAGAGACAGAGTATTTGCTTTTCAAGACAGAGTTCTCTGTGTAGCCCTGACTGTCCTGGAACTCACTCTGTAGACCAGGTAGGCCTTGAATTCAAGAGATCTGCTGGCTTCTGCTTTCTAAGTGCTGGGATTAAAGGTGTGCACCACCACTGCCTGGCTAAATTTAAAATATCCAAAAACTATAATACAAAGAACCAGCAAGATGCCTCAGTGGGTAAAGGTGCTTGCTTCGAAATCCTTGGAACTCATACAAAGGTAGAAAGAGAGAACTGTTGATTAGAGTTCCTACTGTTCTGATAAACACCATGACCAAAGTATGTTGGAGAGGAAAGGATTTATTTCAGCTCACAGCCTATAGTCCATCACTAAGGGAAGTCAGGGCAGGAACCTGGAGGCAGGGACTGAAGCAGAAGCCATGGGGGATGCTGCTTCCTGGCTTGTTTAGTTTGATTTATGTGTATCAGAACCACCAGCCCAGAGATGGCCCACCCACAGTCATCTGGGCCCTCTCAGAGCAATCATTAGTCAAGAAACTGCCCCACAGGCTTGCCTATAGGCCATCTGATGGAGGCATTTTCTTAGCTAAGACCCCTTCTTCCCAGGCATGTCCAAGTTGGTGTCAAGTTGCTGAAACCAAATGAACAAAACCAGGATAAGAACCAACTGCACAAAGTTGTTCTGTGGTCTTCACTTGTGTGCCACAGCACAAGTGTCTGCACACATCACATACACACACAACACTGAGAAACTGAACACAATAAAAACAAAATAGTAAGTGAGTAACAGTTTAGATAACAAAAACGTAGATAATAGTACTCAGATATGCCAGAAAGAATGGGGAGGATATAAAATGGTAGACATCTGAGCCCAAGTCATCTGCTCTGTCATAGAAGAAGAGTTTAGACAGGGTGATTTTCAAATAGAAGTTTGTTACCTGCCGTTCTAGACACTGGGTAGTCCAAGCGAGGGCAGGGGCAGACTCGCAATTGTCTGCTCCCTCTGGCCCCTCTTCTGAAAGCTCTAAATTCACCTTTGAGAAATGATCTGAGGGGCCTGGCCTGAGTCTGGGATCTCAGACATCCCTTTAACACTCTCCATTGTCGACCTCCGCCAGCGATGCCGATGCTCTGCCTCGCACTGCTCCAGCTGAGACTGAGCTGCCTGTCCACACTAGCCACAGCACAGATCTCAACACAATTCCACATTGTCTCCAACATTTAGAAAACTCCGTGAACCAGGGTGTCAAAGTCTACTTTCAAAGCCATGTTCAAATTTATACATGTAGATTCATCTATGTTTAAAAGTCTCAAGTAAAATTTGTAAAGCACAGATTAGAAAAAGGAGGAAAATGTCTACATTCTTAAGTGCCTAGCAATGTAGCCTACTGATAGCCTCCCTAATTACAAGTTCCTCAAAGACCTGCCAAACAGGGATCTAGTTCTGTCTGCTGTGTAAACACATAGCACCTATCCCCTAGCATCCATACACACACACACACACACACACACACACACACACACACACACACACACACACACACACACACACCCTCAGGTTGCCAAACTTTTCTGAAAGAGAATCTAAGAGCATGTGGGGTACCTAAGAAGCACCTGTGTATGCAGGAGCCCAGTAGCTACAAAGTAGCCATGTCAAAGTTGGGAGGGGCTGCCCCAGAGAAAAGGAAATCACAGCTGCTACTTTGCCAGATCCACAGTGTGTGTAAAGTGCTGTGCGTGGCTGCCTGGACTGTGTGTACATGTGATGACCTGTGCGTACATCATTCCTCTAGGGTTCTTGGAGTCTCTGGATGACTTTTACATTCTTAGCAGTGGCTTGATACTGCTACAGACCACCAACAGTGTATATAATAAAACCCTGCTGAAGTTTGTGGAACCTGAGACTCTCCTGGCCTGGCAAAGAGTCCGTGTGGCCAACATGATGGCAGACAGTGGTAAGGACTGGGCAGAGATCTTTTCAAAGCACAACTCTGGTAAGTGGTTCTATGTAATAATCCTCAGGCATGCACCTATGTTAATTAAGCTTTCAGTTGTTAATCAGTTGACAAGTTGATATACCCATGTTGCCCTTGTGTCTCCCAACATTTCAGGTACCTACAACAATCAGTATATGGTCCTGGACTTGAAGAAGGTTCATATCAAAAAGCGCCTTGATGAAGGCACTCTGTATATCGTGGAGCAAATTCCTACATACGTAGAATATTCGGAACAAACCAATGTTCTAAGAAAAGGTACCATCTTCCCAGACTGTCAGGACTGAGTGCCTGTCTGTGTGTTCTGGTATCATTTCTGTTGTTGTGATACCCTGAGAGAAAGCAGATTAGGGGTAGAACGGTTTATTTCACTTGCAATCCCATGTTACATTCCATCATGGTGGAAGAGTCAAGGCAGGAATCTAAAGCAGCTAATTCTTCATGTCTGTAGTCAAGAGCAGAGAGGAAACACACCCATACACATGCTTACCACTCAGCCAGCTTTCTCTGCTCTTCCATAGTCCAGGATCCAAGCCCACCTACTTTTAGGCTGTCCTCCAGACAGGCACACTGATTGAAACCATCCCTCACTGAGGTTCTCTGACTGGATGAGTCTAGGCTGTGTGAAGTTGAAAGTCTATGTATGATGGGAAATGTGCCATGTGACAGTGGGTGATGGGTCTGTCAGTGACAGTTATCCTGGTAAAGAGTTATCATGTTCAGCACAATGTGTGAGAGGGTACCTCATTCTCTCATGGGGGGTCGGGATGCCAGTCGATCCCCTCTGACCTCTAACAGCTCTAACATTGCCTTCTGTCTTGAATTCTGGAAGTTAAGTTTTAAGTTCCACTCAGCACATTTCTGTGGGGTGTTACTCTGACTCAGGTGTGTCTATAAACTCTGGAGCATCATAGAGCAAAGGTCATGAGTCCAGAATGGGGAGAACTGGAACAGGCCTGATGTACTGGGCCTAGCAGAACCTAACTAGAGAGTACCATTAGTGTGAGGGGTCAGAGATGGTGGCTTTAGCCATCCAGGGTACAGTCCAGACAGATGGAGCCCAGGAATTGAATCTTGGCTTCCCAACAATCTCAGGTAAATGTCTCAACCTCTCCAACCCCTGCTCTCATCATATATAAGTCTGGGCAATTGTGATGCAGACCTACCAATCACTTACTCACTATTTTAAATGCCAGAAGTCAAAAGTCAAACGTTATTGTCTTGCCTACTGCATTACTTGGTAGAAAAATATGATCCAAACTAAACTAATTTGGTAGGAAAAAAGCTTCCCCCAAACTACAAAACTGGGCTTGAGTGGTCTTCTGTCTTCACCCCCTCATAAAGACATTGCTTATCATGAAAGTCATTTTTTTGTGTCTCTGTGACAAATCACATGATGAAAACTTAAAAGAGGCAAGATTTATTGTGAGTCACTATCCTGTGTAACAGGTCCACAAGTCAAAATTTAAAGACTTGCCACTTTCCTACTTCGACTGTTTAAAAGTGTTTTCCTTGATACATATTGATTGTCTGTAACATCAGATTTCACGCTGCCATTCTTACCCAGGTGCGTGCTTTTAGCATTCTCTCCCTCACTTCTACCCACGCTAATCCCTTTCCTCTTCCAAACTGTCCCTTCTGCTTTTATGCCTTATTTTTCTCTGGGCATGGGCGAGACACGTCGAGTTTAATTAGGATGATTGACAGCAGCTTGGGTAACTTGCCAGTGGTTACACTACAGAGGAAAATGTCTCTAGGTCCCCTTAGGCCAGTGGTTCTTAACCTTCCTCATGCTGAGACCTTTTAATACAGTTCTTGTTGTGGTGACCCCCAACCATAAAATAGTTTTGTTGCTACTTTATAATTGTAATTTTGCTACTGTTATGAATTGCAGTGTAAATATCTGCTATGCAACCCTCAAAAGGGTAGTGACCCACAGGTCGAGAGCTGCTGCTCTAGACACCCTTCCTCATGTTCTAGACACCCTTCCTCATGTTCTAGACACCCTTCCTCATGTTCTGTTGCTTGGTCTTCACAGGAAAGTTCCAGATAAGCATCATGTTAACCATTCCACTGAGAGGATAAAAGGCTCAGGAAGAAATAGGAGATGCTCTCAAATAAAGATACTGTGTAACCATTCTTTAAATTAAAAAAAAAAATACCTCCTAGCCTTTGAAAGCAGCTCTGGGATGGAGGTAGTATTGCTTTTGAGAGGCAAGGCAGGCAACTGAGCTTGGTATCTTGCTTACAAAAGGGGATGGTAATGCTTAAACATCACCAGGTTGATCTGGAAATAAATAAGCTTTCATAATAAATCTATCTATCTATCTATCTATCTATCTATCTATCTATCTATCTATCTATATTTATTTATTTTGGGTTTTTTGAGACAGAGTTTCTCTGTGTAGCTTTGGAGCCTGACCTGGAACTCACTCTGTAGCCCAGGCTGGCCTTGAACTCAGAGATTTGCCTGCCTGCCTCTGCCTCCCAGTGCTGGGATTAAAGGTGTGTGCCACCACTGCCCAGCTTTTTTTTTTTTTTTTAAATTATGAGACTTTATGAGAAAGTGAAGGACAAAAGAGACATTGTTTTGAGAGAGCTGTTCTTATAGTATTAATTATCAATAATTCATTTAATACAAAGTCTGGCACTGCTGTAAGTAACTGCAGCTGCTTGAACACATTTAGTGTCTACAGTGAGCCTTAAAAAGAAAGGATTATTTATTTGTATGATACTGGATTAGTTACATTGTATTGTTGTGATAAACACTGTTGTTGCTTGAATTCTAAAATGATCTTTTAATAAAAAAACCCTGGTGGCAGATAATAGGGTAAATGCAGAAAGATCAGAGAGACAAAAGAACAAGCCATTGTCACGTCTCACCTCTAGGACTCTTCAGCCTGAAAAAGCTCTAGCCAAAAGGCCTCAGGTCAGCTGAAAGGGGTCCAGCCAAAAGCCTTTCTCCTGTCTCCTCATGCCTTATGTACCTTTCTCCTCCCAGCCATCATTTTCTTCCTAGTGCTGGGATTAAAGGCATGAGTTCTCCAGTGCTAGGATTAAAGGTGTGCGCCACCACTGCCAGGCTCTATTTCTCTCCTAGATTGAGTCAATCTCATATCGTCCAGGGTAGCTTTGAACTCACAAAGATCCAGAAAGATCTCTGCCTCCTGAGTGCTAGGATTAAAGGTGTGTGCCACTACTGCCTGGCATCTATGTTTAATCTAGTGGCTTGTTCTATTCTCTGATCTTCAAGTAAATTTTATTAGGGTATACAATAAATCACCACATTTCCCTTTTGTCTAAAATAATAAAAGTTACAACTAATATAAGAAAAACTACATACAATAAGTATATATATTATATACAGTCACCTGGCGGTGGTGGCACATGCCTGTAATCCCAGCACTCGGGAGGCAGAGCCAGGAGGATCTCTGTGAGTTTGAGGCCAGCCTGGGCTACCAAGTGAGTTCCAGGAAAGGCACAAAAACAAAAACAAAAACATTATATACAGTCAAGAATTACATTAACAATGTTCAGTCCATTAACATTTGACAAATTCAGAGAAAATACTCTATTATCTATCCTATTTTGGTGAGTCCAAAGTGTTGTACCTAATTCACTTTCTATCCTAACTTGTATTACCAACTGAAAACTATCTTTTGATGTCTTTCAAACTTTTACACTTTACACCTCTTTAGTGAGTTTCTTTTCTGAATCTGATAGCAAGGAAAACTATAACTGTCTATTCTTCAACTCCCTCAGAGACTCCAGAAGGAAATAATATTTACTGAGTTAGCAGAAAGTACAAATAAGCGAGTTCCAAAAAATGTGAGAAATGACAGAAACAGCTGGCTGCCTGGACAGTCACCGAAGGTGCCTCTGCAATGTTGGGGCATCCATCTTCAGCCTACAGGCCTGGTATATCTGACAGACTTTTCTATGAAGCAGGATTTTCTGAAGGGCCTTGCTACCTTGTCTTGGCAGAGTTTGGCAGTCCTTTCTTTTGTGTCCTGCTTGTCCATTTTGGACAGCATACTGTCAGCAGTCAAGCAAGGACACTTTCTTGCCCAGTGGCTAACTTTTGCTGCAAAGAAAGTAAACTCAATGTAGACTTCAATGCCCATCATTTTCTCTGAAGTAGACTAGTGCTGCCAGGAGCAGGCATGTTTCATTGTCATTTTAAAAAAAAGAATTTATGTTATTAAAACACATTAATTGCCATATTCTGTAGATCTCTGAAATGTTTAAAGATGACCTGTCTATCTATCTGTCTGACTTTGAAAGTATACCTAACCTGACTACAAGTTTGATTGTAATAGGTGACTAACTACTAACCTGCATTTCTTTATTTCCAAATTAGTTGGTAATATTAACTTTCAAGGACTAGCAATTTGCATTACATTGCTAAATGAGCTATGTAGGTACAAAAAAATATTTAAGACTAGTAGTTGCTTTTTAAAAGTAGATTCAATAATTTACCTTTTTATCTTAATATATATATACATATATATATATATATATATTATGTATATATATATATACCCTCTTTTCTTTTCAGAGAAGATTCAATAATTTACTTTTTTATCCTATCATTTCTATATCTTTTTTTCAGATTCAATCATCTACCCTCTTATCTATATGCTCTTTTTTTAAAAACAAGAATCCTGAATCTAATCTTCTTTGTTTAGCTTTTTGTCCTGACCATTATCAATTAGCAACTTGTAACCAACCATCCTAAACAATGACAATTATCCATAATCCATATTTTGGGAATGTGGGCATAGTCTTCTAGGCTAATTCCTGCTGATTGGGGGCACTGGTAATCTTATGGGGACACAAAGAAAATTTAGGATTATGGTCAAGTCTTGATTGGAATAGTCTGTGAGGTTGTATCATTTCAGCTAGCCATCTCAATAATTGTCCTGAGCAGTTTGCAGTCCAAAGCTGATCTTTGGATGGTATTTGTCAGCTTGGTGGCATTATCATCATCCTGATGGGATCATCATGTGGGGTCTCATCATGTTTTTGGATACTTCAAAGATCACATTGGGTTAGATTATTCCTTTTCTTGGTCATTTTTTCTGGGTAGTTCTCTCATCTTTTTTTTTTTTTTTTTTTTTTTAGCTGAGGATTGAACCCAGGGCCTTGGGCTTACTAGGCAAGCGCTCTACCACTGAGCTAAATCCCCAACCCCTCTCTTCTTTTTTGAATGCTTATTTGTCCAAAGGTCTTTAAATTCTTCAAGATGATTGTTTTTATTTTCCTGAAAGACAAAAACAAAACCTTTCCCCAACCTTAACTTTGGGGAGGTTCCCAATCTAATCTTTAGCAATTTTGATTTATAGTTTCTCCTGATTTTTTTGTTCTCTCTTATATAACTGTTTTATCATCAGAGCTGTATGGGTTTTTTTTAATAGTAGATATTAGGTTCTTTAATTGTTCTGGGAAGGAGTTTCCTCCACAATTACAGGGAAAGACTGGATGGAATTTGACATAGAGGCCTGTGAGAGTCACCTCAGGGCATTTCCTGAGGGGAAAAGATTACCTTGTCTGTCCCTTGTTGATCTACATTAATTAGTCCAGTATCTGTTTTTACCACATAAAGACATAATCCAGAAGGGAAGGGTATTCTGTTGGGATTATTCCTTGAGAAAACATTATTTCTAGAAACACCTTGTTTATAGTCCCTTTTTAGGTGACCTTGTTTACCACAGTTGAAACATTTGCCATTACTATTTTTCTTAGTAACCTCTGGAAATCACCTCTCCTATCCAAGATCATCATGGTCATGAGATTCAATATTAATTGTATCTTAGATCCATTCTTCCAAGGGTGCTGATCTTGCATTTAATGGCCTAATTACCCTTTTGCATTGTGCATTAGCATTTTCAAAAGCCAGAGATTCAATTATTATTTGTCTAGCTTCTGAATTTGGTATCATTCTATTCATTGCTGAAGTCAATCTTTGTAAAAAATCAGTGAAGGTTTCTTTGGGCCTGTATAACTTTAGTAAATAACTCAATTTTCTTTCCTACTTCTTCAATTCTGTCCTAAACATTAAAGACTGCCATTCGGCATAAAGCTAGGGTATGATCATCATATAAAGCTTTGTCTTTGAATATCAGCAAAATTGCCTTCTCCAAGAAGTTGATCTTGGGAGATTTCAAGACCTCTAGCTCTACTTCATTGTTCAATGGTCTTAGCCTCAAGCTCCTACCAGGTCCTCCATTGTAATTGGGGACCAGCTTCTAAGACTGCTGTAACCAAATCTCTCAAGTCTTGAGGGGATGATTCTATTACAAGTTGACTATAAGTTTAACATCTGCGTCACAAAAGATGAGTGGATGTCATATGAGACTATTGCTTCTTTGAATCTCCTCAAAGCTAACATTTGCACAGGAGTCCAGTTAGCTCTTACACACAGCCTTGAGGATATCTATCACTGGGTTGTTCCTGTAAGGTTACTGGATAGATTAAGGTTGGCTATTTGAAAGCCTTAGGCTGTTTTTCTGTAACCTTATAATGCAATGTTGAGATTGGTTCTCCTTTAAATTCTTCTGTCTGGGTCTGTATATCTCTATGATTTGTTTTACCAAGTTTTCTAAAACTTTTATCTTGGCACTCATATTAACCAACATTTTAAATGATAAAACAGAAATGATCAAACAAATAATATTTATAATTGACATTACAGAAATCCCATCAACATTATCTTCTCATGTTCCATTTTTAGACCATCAATCATATTATCAAAGACCAAACTCCCTTCATTGTAAAAATGTTTCTCATTTTTTAATGTGTGTGTGTGGGAGGACTTTCTTTCAACTAATTCCTCCTCCCTTTAAGAAATCCCAATTGACTCACCAAATCTGCTGACAGTGACAGTTCAGATGACGGTAAAGTGAGACAGCCACCTAGTGTGGCAGCAGCCAGAGGAGGTGGTACAGGGAAAGCCAACAAGAAGAAACTAAAGAGCCAGCTGTCTGCACAGGGCACCTGTGAAAGCAGCTAATTCTTGTGGTTTTGGAGCCCCAAACCTATGGAGTCTGCTGCACAGAGGCTGCAACAAAAACCTAGCTGGCAGGGCAGGGACTCTGGCTACGTAGCTCTGGCAAGTGGCTTTTTCATGAATTCATGTCCCCAAATTTGGATGCCAGATGTTGCTCTAATCTTAAATGGTCTTTTAATAAAAACCCGGAGCCAGATATTGAGGCAAATGCTGAAAAGATCAGAGAGAGAAAGAAACAAGCCACTGCCATGTCTCATTTCACCAACTCCATGAATCCTCTGATTGGATGCCTCTGAGTCCTCAGCCAAAAGCTCTCTAGCGAAAGGGTCAGTTGTAAAGGGTCCAGCTGAAAAGCCTTTAGTTACTGTCTCCTCATGCCTTATATACATTTCTCCACCCAGCCATCACTTCCTTCCTAGTACTGGGATTAATGGTGTATGTGTCACTACTGCCTGGCTCTGTTTCTCTCCTAGACCAAATCAATGTCATGTAATTCAGGATGGAACTCATAGAGATCCAGATGGGTCTCTGCCTCCTGAGTGCTAGAATTAAAGGTGTGTGCTACCACTGCCTGGCCTCTCTGTTTAATCTAGTGGCTTGTTCTGTCCTCTGATCTTCAAGCAATTTTATTAGGGTACACAATATGTCACCACACATCATCATCAAAAGTGACTCACACAAAGGTGTATTTTGGCTGATGGCTGCAGAGGGAGAGTCCACAATGGCTTGGGAGGTATAGCAGCAAGCTGCAGGGGCAAGAAACTGAGAGATCATATCCTCAGTCACAGGCAGGAAGCAGACAAAGCAAACAGGAAGTGGGGCCAGAATATAAACCCTCAAAGCCCACCCCCACTGATGTACTCCCTCCAGCAAGGCTGTACCTCTTAAAGTTCCCATAACCCCCAAACAGCACCACTAACAAGAAACCAAGTGTTCAAAGATAGGAACCTATCGGCAGCACTGGTCACTCAAAACACTACACATGCCAAAAAAACAAAACAAAAAACAAAAACAAAAACAAAGCACTGCTGACATTATAAAGATGAAGACATTAGCACAGAGAGGTGAATAATTTGGCCAAGGTCACATACCTAACAATGTTGGAGCTAGGCTCTGAGTCCAGTCAGTGTCACTTATGAGTCTGTGTGACCTAATGTGTCCTAGCAATGAGTCTGTCTTCACCCAATAATTTCAGTATTG
Organism: Onychomys torridus; assembly: GCF_903995425.1. Taxonomy (NCBI): domain Eukaryota; kingdom Metazoa; phylum Chordata; class Mammalia; order Rodentia; family Cricetidae; genus Onychomys; species Onychomys torridus. Next base: position 147,785,376 of record NC_050445.1, on the reverse strand, counting down.
TCCTTATCTCCATTCTGCCTGGTGCTGGTTCTGTGCCCGGGCAAGGTTAAACATTTGCTTTGTCTCTATAGTTTCTTCATGGATTAGGAGAGTCCCGCACAATAGTAAAGGACAAAGACACACAAGGGCCAAGAGAACACAGAGGTAGGAAATTATTTCCTGGAGTAGAGAAACCCCTCATTTGAAAAACTAGAATAGCTCCACTGTACATAATGATGGGCTTCATAAAGGCGTTTTCATTCAAGTCCATCATGCACTTTGCCCTCGTCCACCCAGGATACTCCTCCCTGGCTCCCTCCATCCACTCCTTTCCTGCTAGGCCCCTCCCTTTGTCCACACAGTCTCAGTTCTGCTTTGAACCATATATACAAAGCACGCGGGAGGAAATGCGATGTTTGTCCTTCCGAGTCTGCTCATTTGCCTTCCAATGACCATCTCCAGAAGCATCCGCTCCAGCAGATGACATTCTTTGTGGCGGAATGTCCCATTTTCTTCATCTACTCATTCGTTGCTGGACAGTGAGTTGGTTTACTGGTTAGCTACTATAAACAGTACTACAGCCAGCGTGTATTCACAGGTGTCATAGCTTCAGATTTCCATGTGTGCATTCCCAGGAGCTCTAGAGCTGAAGCATATTGCAGCTGTTTTTTTTTTTTGAGAAACCTCCAGGTTGATTAACATAGTGGCTAGAGACAACACCCTTATTTTAAATGATGGTCCTGTGGGCAATAATCTAGGCTGGTGCAATCTACGATGTTCCTAAAATTGTGTCACATGTCTACTGCTTAGTGACTTGAGGTGCAAATTTGGGTGACAATGGGTCCTGTGAAATTTTTCAGCCCTGGAAGTTTATAGCTTGCTGGAACATGAAAGGCAACCCCCACTCCCATACCCACTCCTCTTGGGCACCCCCTTCCATTCTAGTCTCACAAAAGGAAAAATGGGGTGAGGTACCTAAGACCTAATTACTCATCCATGAACTTAGCTAGACCTTGTGTTTTCTGATGTCAGTACTGTATCTTCCATTAGTGTGATTAGTAGCTGCTGTCCTTTGCAGGGCACCATATTCACCGGTGGACTTCAGAACACTGCAGCATCCTTCAATCTTCTGGTCTATAGAGAATAATGCTGTTCTCTAGGTTGCACTAACAACTTGGCATGAAAATCAAAGACTTCTTAGGCACTTCTTCCCTTACAGTAATGTAGAGGCATACCAACTCTGGGGGTTTAGAGGGATCATTGTGGCTGGCAGGTTCACATTCACAGCTGCATTACCTATGGCATTTCATTTTGTAATTACACATGTGGCAATTCTCAAATATACTATCATTCAACAACTTCCTTGTTTTGTTCCCCTTCTCTCCTGTCTCCCTCTGTTCAACCCCCCTTTCTCTTCCATTCCAAATCAGGATACTGGCCTTCCTACAATATCCCTTTCCATGAGAAAATCTACAACTGGAGTGGCTATCCGCTGCTGGTTAAGAAGCTGGGTTTGGACTACTCTTATGACTTAGCTCCCCGAGCCAAAATCTTCAGGCGCGACCAAGGGAAAGTGACTGATATGGCTTCCATGAAATATATCATGCGATACAACAGTACGTAGCACATTTCTCAAGAGTCATTCTTCAAAACTCCTTTTCTTCCCCATGGAATAAGAATCTGTGTAAGTTTATGTACTAGAAGGAATTATAAAGTTATCTGAATACAGTACTCAGGATACTAATGCTGTGCACAGATTGCTCAACAAATAGAACATTTGCCTCCTTTATAAAATCTCAGAAAGTTTTTGAAAGGCTCAGCAGATAAAGGCACTTGCTGCCAATTCTACTGGCCTGAGTTCCATCCCCTAGACCTACACAGTGGAAGGAGAGGACTGACTACCCCAGTTTGTCCTCTGACCACCACATACATGTCATGCATGCTTACGTGCACACACACAATTAAGCACAGACACACATACACAAATTCAATTTTTGATCCTATCTTCACTTCCCAAATGTTGGAATTGTGAATGTATACAACCACACCTGGCTGTACAGATCTTTCACCTGACTGCCCCCCCCCATTAATGTAAAATATAGAAGAAATGATCCATGTACAGCCTTTTCCTTAGCACCTCATGACCTACTGACAGCATAATTCCCAAAGACAAAAGCCGCTAAAATACTCACAAATGCTTTCTTTTGATGAAGACTCTCCAAGGCTAATTTGTATGTATTTTATCTGTTAGAAAATGATGATGCATATAAATCTTCTCTCTCTTTCTACTCTGGGTTATGGTTCTTGAGGCAGGCTGGGCCTGGGGACAGAGGATTTGCAGCTAGTCACTCCCTACTGCAAGCCTAGAGCAATGCCTGTATTGGGAAGCAGGCTGGGCTAGAGTCTTAGTTAGGGTTTCTATTGCTGTGAAGAGACACCATGACCATGGCAACTCTTATAAAAGAGAATATTTAACTGTAGTGGTGGCTTACAGTTTCAAAGAGGTTTAGTCCGTTCTCATCATGGTGGGGAACATGGCGGTGTACAGGCAGACATGGTACTGGATAAGCAGCTGGGAGTCTCCATCTTGCGGAAATAGGAAGTGATCTCCATGTCACACTGAGGGGAGCTTGAGCAAAAGAGACCTCAAACCTACTTCCTCCGACAAAGCCATACCTATTTTAACAAGTCCACACCTCCTAATAGTGACACTCCCTTTGAGGGCTATTTTCTTTCAAACCACCATAGCTGGGGAAGCCTGTGGGACATACTCTTTGATGATCCAGGCATGACTAGATCAGAAATCTTACTTTGGATAAATGTACCTCAGAATAGCCAACACCTGTTCCTTCCCCATCACTGTGTCTCCTAGATTATAAGGAGGACCCCTACAGTAAGGGTGATCCCTGCAATACCATATGCTGTCGTGAGGACCTGAATGAAGCCAGTCCAAGCCCTGGAGGTTGCTATGACACCAAGGTAACTAACACACCATTGCTTTCCAATTTACTTCTAATGAGGAGTTAGGCTAGAGGCAGAGATTTTTGTGGCATAAGGCCCAGTATCTCCAACCATATATTAATTAATTCAGGAAGCAGACTATTCCTGCAAATAATAGAACATCCCTACATCTAGAAGTGCTTTAAAAAAAAATTTTTTTTTTCTTTATTATGTATACAATGCTCTGCCTGTATGTATATCTGTATGTCAGAAGAGGGCACCAGATCTCATTCTAGATGGTTGTGAGCCACCATGTGGTTGCTGGGAATTGAACTCAGGAGCTTGGAAAGAACAGTCAGTGCTCTTAACCTCTGAGCCATCTCTCCAGCCCAGAGCTCTTAATTATAAATGTATTCATGGGGCTGGAGAGATGGCTCAGTAGTTTAGAGCACTGACTGCTCTTTCAGGGGACCAACTTTTGATTCTCAGAACTGACATGCTTGCTAAGAACTGCCTGTAACTCCAGTTCTGGGGTATCTAATGCCCTCTTGCCCTCTTCTGGCTCCCACTGACACTCTATGCTGCTTGTGCACATACACACACACATGAAGAAAAAATATTCATACACAAAAATACTTTTAAAATTTTAAATGTATATAATTTAGTGGTATTAACATTTTATCAGGATGGCCCTAAAGCCAAAGAACCATCTTGCTGAGAGTACTGTGACTGTGTATTAATCATGAATTTAGCTTAAGGTACACATTTTAGACCAGGTGGCCAAACCACTTCAGGTTTTTGCAGCAATACAAAGCTAGCTCATGTTGGTTTCAAGAAAAGCAGTAACAAAAGCCAACTAACAGCCTGTTGACTGACTGCCATCGTGGAAGGACATGAACACCAGAGACCAGTGAGGGCTACAAACTTTTTGTATGCCTCTTTCTTGAGAGCAGGCTGCTCCAGACCTTCCTGTACATCAGCTGGCCTTTTAGTTAGTGTGCTCAGTCTGCACATACAGCTTGAAGATGTGTCTTTCATCTCTTTGGCTAGTAAAACAAACTATAGAACTCCCACATCACTTACACTTACCTTCTGTCAGTCATCCTTCAAGTGGGAGATGCTTTTCAGAATCCGAGTCCTAACTCCTCCTTCCAGCCAGCTTCCTCTTCCCATGCCATACAACCCAGGTAATGAAGAGGAAAGTGGCATCAGGAAGCCCCAACACGTGTTGGTTCGTTTCCATGGTGTTCATATATATTCAAGAGCAAAGGGTGGCATTTGTCTCAGACAACATGCAGAAAATCATCTCTGTAGTCTTGTGTGGAAGAACCCAAGCCAAGCTTCCATCTGCCAGATGCTGCTACCAGAATAAGCTTAAAATATAATTTGTCTTTCAGCTACTTCAGATACATGGTGTACTTTCCCCTCTAAAGCTAGACATGGTTCTATCCCCAGGGTCAGGTATTCGAGAGCCCTTTGAGTGTGTGGCTCCTCCTTTGGAACTCTTGTTACTGCCCTAATTAACACCAGCCCCCAATGAGGATTTGCTGGCTCTAGGCTTTGTTACTCCCAGTAATTCTTTCTTTGATCTAGGAGGAACAGACATGAGCCCACTTTCTGAGGAGGAAAACCAAGTCATGGAAACGCTAAGGTGGTTGTAAAGTAACTTGTGGAGCTACAGTTCTGAATTAGTTCTCACACTGCAGATCTCACGTCTATGCTGCTCTCCTAGTCAGTTCCCATTTGGATGCCAAATGGATACAGAAGTGTGTCATGGAAAGGATGCAGCTTCTAAGAAACTTGTCCTTTCAAGGAGGCTCGCAGTATGCCCTTGAGAAGAGGGATGAAGTCTGCACAGTCACATTGTAGATGCTCTGTTAAAATGGTGTCCTCTCTTTCTTTTTCCAGGTGGCAGACATCTTCCTTGCATTTCAGTATACAGCCTATGCCATTAGTGGTCCCACGGTACAAGATGGTCTCCCCGCTTTTGACTGGAATCGGTTTAACAAAACTCTTCATGAAGGGATGCCAGACATCTATAACTTTGATTTTGTTACCATGAAACCAATTTTGACAGAGGACATAAAGTGAAGGATGAGGAGGAAAAAGAAAGCTGCGAATAAGACTCCAAAGGCACTATTTTAGCTATATTTTCCCATCTGTACTCTTAATAAAGAAATATTAAATTCCCTTCCACCTTACAGACTTTTGTTTTTAACAGCAAAAACATTTCCCTGCAGGGTGGAAAGCTACAGACTAAACATTATGTGTGAGATGAATACATGAAGATTGCAGAAACCCTCTGTCCGAATCCATTATCCTCCGTTGATTCCTGCAGATGCCAATCACAGTCCATGGTACAACCAAGTTCTGGCCAATTGAGCTTGAGGTAATATGAGGGCCATTTCCAGGCTTATTAGACACCAGCACTTCCCATGGTCCTTCTTCCCCTGATGGTCAATGCTAACAGCAAAGCCCTAGGGGTTTAGGGAGCACAAACAGGAGGCAGTTTGTGGTCCTTTCTGGTCATCAGGCTAGACAAGTAGTTGAAATCACCCTGTCTAAACCGGGCAGCAGTTCTGCATGGCAACTTCTTTAAAGCTAGGGAGTATCATGTGGGTTGAGTGCTAGGGGATTGCCAAATAGATTAAATGTGGCGCATTGAACAGTGAACAAGGGGTAATTCTGAGCAAAGTGGGTTTGTTTTTTAAGAAACACACAGAGGCTGAGAACTCTCTGAATGAATAAGAGTACCCAGGAATGTTAAAAACCCAGTCATTTATTTCAAAGTATAAATTTCAGGCTTGCTGGACAAATCCCCACTACAGTTAACATTTACACAGACAGTATTCTACTGTACATTTAGGAAAGAAAATTAAAACTTTCAAAACCTAATAAAAAATGGGGCAACTTGCTACAGCCCAGTTAATATTAGACCTTAGAAAGGTCTTACATCATCTTATTATTTACACTTCAACTGTAACAAACAAAATCAGGATGCAAGTTTTCCTACGAGGGGTTTATTTTTACATTTCCATTTGAAATTGTTGATAAAATCCTCAAGCTAGGATCTCCAGAAGGTGTTGGATTGCTTAGTTCCCTTATTTACAAAAGGAAAGGGGACGGGGTCATTTACATATTTAAATGATAGGTATTCAGCTATCTCTACATATAAAACAAAAACAAAAGCTCGAACATGATAAACCATTTGAAGATGAGAGCAGTGTGTCCTCAGCTCCTCCCTTTCAGCTGGCTCAAGGAGATTAAGAATTAAGTAAGTCTCCTCCACTGACAAACCCCTCATGGTAACTGCTCTAATCTTGTGTGCACCGCTCAAATCTTTCTTTAAAGCCATTTGCCCTGAAAATAATTAAGGAAGGCAGAAACACACACGACTATACAGTTATTATCTATGCACAAGGACAAGTGTATTTCCATGAGAATCAAACAGTTGACCCAACCACAGGGAAACAGAAAAAAATATATATATCATATTGAGGATACTGAAATGGCTTGAGGAAGTGTCAGGGAGAACACTTGGAAGGCTTTCTTGTAGTACCTATGGGGTGAGACCACAGCATCTGAAAGTGAGCCACACACAGCATTTCGAGGACGTTTAAAGTAATGGAGCAAGCAACAAGAGGAGCCATTCAGCACGTCAAGAAAGTTCTGCAGAGCTGCACCTGAAATTCCCGAGACACGTTTTTAAAGGTATCCCATATCTGGCACACGGGTGGGGGTTTGCAGAGGACAGCTCTCTGTGAGGTAAACAGTATCCCAACAAGTATTTTCAAGGAAGAAAGCTCGTTTCTTTCATACTGCATCACACAGTACGAAGTATTCTGCAGTTTAAAAATTGAGCCCAGAAAAACAGAGGGACAGCCACCTTGTAAGTTAGCTATCACAAAGGATGCTGTCTTTGTATGCCATTAGCAAGAACACAAATGAAAGAGGTGTACTCGCACTTAAAATAGGGTGAAAAGTACTCTAACAAAGCGCAAAGTGGAGAGTAACAGACATTACTGTTACCACTCATTACTGTATAAACACCTGACAGTTCACAATTAAATTTCAGGAGTTTCCAGGATTCCCAGTAAGGAAATACTTACCAGTATTGTCAGGCTAAAAATGTAGCAAACTTGAATTCCCAAAATGGGACAACTGAGCTTCTTTGGAATACTTTGAGAAGAGATACCAGGGGGTAAAAGAGAGCCCCCAATGTGAAGTGCTATTAAATGTTCTGATGGCTAGAGCCTGCAGCTACTTCTGGAGAAGTCCTCCTCCTCCCCGCCCCTCCTCCTCCCCCGCACAGGACAACCTTGACAAAAGCCAATGCCCATCAGCACTTAACGTTTACCCCAAGGAAAGGCCCAGCACATCCCAGGAAACCCAACACGGCCACTGCCCAAAGCCTCATGGCAGGTTATATGAGGAGACAAGTGTATGTTCCCCCCAACAATTACAGTCTCTCCTAATACATTCTTTCCAATCTGGAATAGTTTTCAGTAACTATTTTCTGCAGTAAATCTACATCTAGAGCCATTATTTGACATTTTTTTCCCTTTGACAAAAAACCCCCAAGTAGAAGCCAAAGCAATGAAATAAAGTAATTCCACTAGGCTTTCTTCGCCTGATTATATAACACTATGAAAACTTAAAAAAAAATAAAATAAAAAAACTAGAAAATATAAAATGATTAGTAAATAAAAATATTCATCCAGGGAAACCTCCATTGGCTACTGAGCAGACCAGCCAGTGAAAACAATTTTGAATATGTTTTTCTACTATTATAGACAGGAATGATGTTGAACAGAATACCAATCCTGTGCCTCCCACAACAAGTGAAGACAAAACCATTTTGGTACAAAGAGGTGCTCATACAGTCAGAAAATAATTTCTTCCTTTCCAATCTCATTCCCGTAACACTGACAACACTTTACTATAATCACGAATCTAAGGAGTCCTTCCTACACAACTGCTCGCCAAACTTAACTTGTGGAAAATGATTCTCCTGTGGGCTCCTTTTTCTCGAAGTGGAAGGTCAGGAGCATTTGCAGGCTTCCTTCATCAACCAAAATTCACTGAGGATGACAGAACAGAAGTGAGAAGTCACCACAGACAATTCCTTCACAACTCAACGATTCCTGCTCTAACCATCAAAGGAATAAATGCAGAGCTGCCCACTTTTAATGCCAGGAAAAGTGAATGATTGATGCATTTTCAGAAGGCAGAAATAGGACTTAAAATGTTGTAAGGGAAGATAGCCTGAAAGTGACTTCACAAATTCCACAAGGCCTCACTCACTCATCCCTAGCGCTCACCCTGATGTCTTCAGCTCTAAAGTACCTGTCTGACTCCACTGCAGCTGGCGTTTCTTGAAAATGCAAGGTGAGCCTGCATCTGTTTACTCTGCAGAGGAAGGAGGAATACTGAAGTGATTGGGTCTAAGAGCTATGTGCAATGACCCAAAAGGATATGCTTCTAAGTTCTGTCCAACGCTACTGAAATCAAAACACACTTGGCACCACCACAACCAAGGGGAGACAAAAGGAGGAAGGGCCTCAGAGAAGGACTCTGCTCTTTTATGAAAGTGAACATTTACTGCCTTGGAAAGGATACTTTCCCACAAGTGATGTGATGAACCAGAACTTCCTTCAGATTCTCTAACAATGCAACATGGATAGCAAAACAAGTTTAAGGAAAAATTTTCTTAAACAACATGGCCTATTTTATGCATATGCAGAGTTAATAATGGGCAAAAGTAAAAGTATGTTCTTAAAGCAGAAAGTCAAATTTCTGGAGTTAAATCTGGTGATGTACAGAAGATGAAGAGAACACGCTCTAACACCTTGGTTTTCAAATGGTAAAAGGTGTGGCGTTCTTGGTGGCGAGGAAGAAGGAAGCTGAAAGAAGGATAAAGTGGGCATATGGTCTGTGTGTTTCTGTAGCTTGTAAGGCACAACACAAAAAGCCAGATTAGGAGTTTGGGGTGCAGGTCCAATGTTTTCACCTAATCAGCAACTCAGAAGAAATCAAAGAAAATATGGAGAGAATACATCCTCTGTTCAAATTCATCTATTTTATGCTAAATATTTTTCTTTTTCATTTCTTTGGGTTTTGTTTAGATTCTTTGATCTTCTAGATTCCCCCCTTAAAGGCAGAGCCACACCAGCAACCTACCTCAGAGTCTTTCATCTACTGACTTCCTACAAGAAGAGAGGTAAATTGAGAGCGAGAATGGAGACTGCACTGGGAGAAACACACAACGAGAAATTTAAAAATGAAAACAAAACAAGACAAAGAACCAAAGATGACACACACAAACACCTATACAAATTCCCCAGCCTCATAACTAAAGCAAGGACCAATGTACATTTCAAACCCCTGAAGCTTAACTTGTTCAGGGGAAGACTTGCTTTATGGGCTGAATTTATTATACTTCAGTTATAAACAAACGTAGTGTACACACTCATCTGTCCAAGAGATCTTGCACAAGGTGGATTTTACATTGAATTTCATGCACAAGATTAAAAACAAGCCCAAAATGTGGAACTTTGAAAAGAGGAAGCTAAAGGCTCCAAGGTCTAACTGTTCTGGGAGGAAGAAATCACGTCCGTGGACTGAGGGTCACAGAAAGGCCCAAAACGGCCGTATATGTCCTTTGCGCGCACTGCAAAGTAGTACTTGCTGCCGGACACAAACTGAGTGAGGGTGCAAGCCATCGGCAAGGGGAGGGCTTTGACTTCGCCAATCTTTTTCCACTGAGAGGGCACAGTGGCACTGGGTTCCTCGTGGTAAGCATAGAGATGGTAGCTGTCAACAGTAGCACAACTTCGATCCACTTCCAGGACACTCCACGACAGCACAATGCCATTCTGACTCTGAACGCGTGCTAACTTCAAGTGTGGCTTCTGAGGCAGAGAAGTGCTGGCCGCTTCCGGGGGCAGACGCTGTGGCTGTGGGGCTTCTGGTAAGGGTGCTGGATGCATAGGGCGTGGGGGCTCCTAACAAAAGAAGAGACATGTTGATTTCTAGTGATTACAGAATTATTTCAGAAGATACCTTGGTGATCACAGAGATACCATTTTATATCAAGAACTCTGAAAAACGCCAATACCAATTTTGGCAATTCTATTCAGGTATCCACAAATCAATAATGCCCCAAACAATGGTGCTGAACTTACTCAATTGTATTTCCTAGACCAAAAATACTAAGTTCTCCTTGGAAAACAAAAATCCTTTCCTAATGGACTATCACTGAAGAGATATTATGTTGATACTAATGGGAATCATCTATGTCTAACAAATAATTTACAATTTAATCTACTGTAGATTCTCATTTTAGGAAAGCAATTTAAAATTATGTATTACATATAAATTGGCACATACAACCATAGTCACTTTAAACCTATGCTGTTATATAAAGAGAGCAGCACACACATGAATAATGCCGAACATGTGTATGTTCTTGGTCAGTCTGGATGAAGAAGGTGATACTACACAAAACACAGGAGGACCTATAAATGCACAAATGGCCGAATGCCCCTACCCAACAGGAAAAGTATGAGCAGAGACGGGCAGAGGGAGCGGGAGGTTAACAGACAAGTTTGAGTGTTAACACTTTCTTGGGCACTGGTACATGAAGCAAAAAAAGATTGGGGGTGGTAAGGCTCAGTGACTCAGAGGCATGGCACTAACCTTGGAAGGCCTGTTAACTTAATGCTGCACAGCATTGCAGTTACTGCAAACATGGCTGTCACAGCTATTTTAAGATGACAACAGTCTTCCAAAATAGAGCCAGAAAATAGATGCCGTGAATCCAAGTGCAACATACTACTTGCTGACTTTGTACTGGAGTCCATTCCTTACCAAACTTCATGCAACAAAATCTATGTCTAGAACACATGTATTTCAGGGTGGGATGCTCAGTGCAAACACAGATGGATGAGGCCCTAGGTTGATACCCAGTACGCAAACAGAACAAAGTAAAGCAAAGCAGTACTTCATTAGACAGTTGGAGTAAACTAGTGAATTCTATAAGGTCCAATAATACACTACTGAATTCCAATGCTTTATTACAGTCAAGCTGTCAGAAGTTTAAGACAAAATATTCTAAAACCTGCAAGGAAAAAAGTGCCAAAACACAGCTTCAGTGTGACTGCCCTAAGGGATCAGCCTGGCTGGAGTCCAATATCCAGAAAGGGAGGTCTGCTAACTTTCATCAAAGAGAGCGTGCAAAAACACAAACCCTACTAGAAGAGATACACAAAGGACAAAGACCAGAGCTGAAGCCTGAGTCATATACTGATGATTTCAAGGAATCTGCAGATGTTCTGCTGCAAGACACTACTTCTAGTAGTAAAGAAATCATACACACATTTGTAGAGAGATGTCCAAATCACCAGTTCACAGACAAAAATCAAGTTGAGACAAGGCCTGACAGAGCAGCAGCCAGAGCTATCCTTCTTCTACTTATGTCTTCCTGAGTGACTTGATCATCTCAGATCATTGAATCCGTACAGCCAGGCTTAGGAAAAGTACTGGAAGTGAATGGATTTGCCCAGAGCTTGTGTGGCCTGCTCTATTCCTTCTAATATTCTGATTATTTATGCTTGTTCAATCTACTCATGCCCCCTTGCCCCACTAGTTAAAACTAGTCATGAGTTTTGTTTGTCAGTGCAGATGGGGTTTCTGTGAAATTTTGGAAAAGAAATACATCACTAGGTATTCACTTAAAATAAGCAAGTGTGGCTACCCAGGTCAGTGGACCCTCTGGAGACTAAGGCAAGAGGGCCATGAGTCTGAGGCCGGTGTGAGATAGATGGAGACCAGCCAATCAGTGCCGCCAGTGCTGTTTGAACACAGTGACACAGACAAAATCAAGCTGTCAAGTGACAAAAACTGTTCAAAGTCTTATAGGGAGGCAGAAAGTCACACTTTAAAAAGCTTTGTAGCCAGGCAGTGGCGGCGCACGCCTTTAACCCAGCACTTGGGAGGCACAGCCAGGTGGCTCTCTGTGAGTTCGAGGCCAACCTGGCCTACAAAGCCAGTTCCAGGAAAGGTGCAAAGCTACACAGAGAAACCCTGTCTTGAACCCCCCCCCCAAAAAAAAAGCTTTGTAATTGGGTTGGGGGTTTAACTCAGTGGTAGAGTGCTTATCCAGCAAGTGCAAGACCCTGGGTTCGATCCTCAGCTCCAGGAAAAAAAAAAAAGCAAAAAAAGAAGCTTTGTATTTGGATTAGAATAAAATTAGAAGTCAGTATCTCTAACAAAACAATTTAAGTTACTAGGAGTTCTAGATTTTCAAACTAAACATTTCAAAAGTTTTGGTGGATTATAAAGTGGGAAAACATCCTTGTTTACTGCTCTATTATAACTCCCTGAAGAAAGCAAAGCTTTCTTTTTAGCTCCAACAGTAATGGCAAGCTTGCCATGCACCTCAGCACAGCTAGACCTGAGGCACGGGAAGCTCAAGAGGCAGAGGAGATCTGGTTGGCTCTGGGCGCAGCGTGGGTAAGGACACTGAGCAACAACCTGACACTTCATGACATACTATCCTTATATACTTATGTGAATTTTTTTGCAAAATGTGAGTACCACGGCTAATACTCAAGGATTATGTGGGCTAGAGCAAACAATAAAGTTCTCAGAGTGGCCAGGACACAGATGCTAAGTCAATGATTGTACTTTTCCACTAAAACTAAGTAAGAAAAATCACAGCTTTTCAGTTCTAGGTTCTAGGGCTGGGGATGTGGTTCATTCACACATGTACATACATAAGCACTGGGGAGTATGGCTCTTAGGAAGCACAAACAGCATTGTTGATTATTCAACCTCTAAGTATCAGCTGCCACACATGCAATAAAGACTTCAGAAGCTCCTTCAGCAATAGCCTTAAGGTGCTCTGTGTGAAAAGAAGCGTATCACCATGTGGGGAACACGATGAACTCCCTAGGAGAACTGTGGGTGCCGTAAAATCACATGTGGCTAGGTAACATCTGTCAGCCTTGACTTCCTGCCTTCCCTCTCTGAAAGCCAGCATTTCTCCTCATATGTCATCATGACCTGTATCCTTTATTTGCTATCCTTTTGTAACAAATGCATCCAAAACCAATGGCTTGTTTAAGATAAACTGGTGACAATGAAGTAGTTATAAGTATAAAGTTACAACCCAAGGAAATACAAAGCATCCTTTAACTTACATCTGAGTTAGAAGTGCTGTCTGTCACCTTAAAAGCCCTGGCTATCCCTGTCTGTACTCAGGGAGCAGTGGCCCTAGCTAGACATGTTCTCAAAAATGGGCGTATCACTTTCCCTAAAATAACCTTCTACTCAAGGGGAGACAGAACTATCTCCTTCCTTTGATAATATTACTTTAATATAAGTTAAAAAAAGGAAATAGTAGCCAGTTGGTGGCAGCACCTGACTTTAATCTCAGATGAGGGAGGCAGAGGCATGCAGATCTGAGTTCAAGGCCAGCCTGGTCTACAGGATAGCCAGGGCTACACAGAGAAACCTTATCTCAAAAAATCAAACAAAACCAAACGAACAAACAACAACAAAAAAGGAAATGTTTCTGGAACAACAGGACAGCTTAGTAACTGAGGATGTTTGAAGGCAAGCATTGACATTTACAGTATGCACTTGTGGTGGCCGATGATGCACCGTGAGCTGAGGCCCTGCTGATCCCAGGGTCAGGCCGTTGTTTACAACATAGGTGGTTGTCTGAGGCACTCGAACTGCAACACCTGCAAAAGAAAAGGAAATAGAACATAAAGGAAATATCAAAATTCTACTGTAAATTTGCTGGGGCATTGTAAACATTGCTAATAAAACATTTTCTAAAAAATTCAAGAGATGGAGGGTGGTGGCATACACCTTTAATCCCAGCACTTGGGAGGCAGAGGCAGTGGATCTCTGTGAGTTCAAGGCCAGCCTGGTCTACAGAGTGAGTTCCAGCACAGCCAGAAAGAACTGCTTCACAAAGAAACTCTGTCTCGGGGAAGGGAAAAAAAAATTCAAGAGGAAAAAATCTTTCCAACTGAAAAGTCTCCAATCATCTAAACTGTGACTTAACCATGAGGATAAAGAAATCATAAATTCTAGCACTTTCACAAATGTTTCCTTAAGGGGCACTGCAGGCTATACACAGCAACGGGACCCACAAGCACAAACACAAGAACCCTCAGTAGGAAGACTAGAAATAAAACCCTACAACACTGGCTGTGCACCCCAACTGTGGGCAACAGTCAACAATTCAAAGGATGGCAGACGGAAGCTGGACACAAGGTTCAGCAGTGAGGAGCACAAACTACTCTTGCAAAAGACCTGACTTTGGTTCCCTGAACCCACATCAGGTAGTTCTCAACCTCCTGTAACTCCAGGTGATCTGATGACCTTTTCTGTCTGATGCAGGCAGACACACACACACACACACACACACACACACACACACACACAGAATAAAATCTTGTTTTAAAAAGTCACCATTCCTATGTTAGTGGGGTTTCCAACTTTCTCTATACTGATAATCAGCTGAGGACACACTTTACCCAAGAAGAGAATTAGGAGCTATGTATGTACTCTCCCAATCCTCTTTCCACCAGACATGCAGTACCTGATCCAAACTAGTCTTGCCAGGTGCCCTGGCTGTTCCAGGACTTATTCATGCCCCAATCAAACAACTGACTAGAGAAAATCCTTACAAACTTGAGAAAGTTAAAGCCAGACTACGATCCCAAGACTCTATTTAGTTTAATTTCTCATAGAAGCTAACACTTAAAAATGGAATTATTACAGTTTTTGAAAACAGCTAATGTGTGCTATTTTACAAATATAAGTATATATACACAAATACATTATCAGCTTTGTTTTATATTATATGTATATCTGTATGTAAGATAAACATACACAACATTTAAAGGACAACTACATTGATGGCAATAAATAAAGAAAAGTGAGGATGGTGGACAGGAAGACAGGGAGGTAACAGGGAAAGACAGAAGAGTGATAAAGTTCCACTTCCTCACATGGTAAAAGTCACTTGTGGTTCACTTTTATTATTTTCCTTTAAACTTTATGCATTTTTGTCTGTTTATTTGGGCTTTTTGAGATAGGGTCTCATGTAGCCCAGGCTGACCTTGAAATCATTATGTAGCCAAAAATGACCTTGAGCTCCGGATCCTCCTGCCTCCACTTTCCAGGTGTGTGCACCTCATGGCCAGCTTCTAAGCTTTAACTATAAACCTTGATTTCATATACTACATTCTATTATGAAGACATATATTCTATGCTACTAAAAGACGGTATCTTCATTCAATACAGAATGAATGACTCTAATTAGAGTTTAATAAACTCTAAATTTCCTTTAATATTTTTCTTCCATTAATTTCTTCAGCTGCTTTCATGCCTTTAAGACTGACTACAGGGCTGGAAAGATGGCTCAGAGGTTAAGAGCACTGACTGTTCTTCCAGAGGTCCTGAGTTCAATTCCCAGCAACCACATGGTGGCTCACAACCATCTGTAATGAGATCTGGTGCCCTCTTTGTATACTAAATAAATAAATAAATCTTAAAAAAAAAAAAAAAAAAAAGACTGACTCCAGAGACTAGCGTTACCATGACTTCCCTCTTCTGGGTTGAGCCACAACTTACCATTCCAAGATGGCAATTATTAAGAGTAGAGCATAACATACACACCTCTATACCTCAGCATGCAGGGGCAGAGGGTGGGCAGACCTCTGAGAGTTTGAGGTGATCAGCATAGCAAGCGTCTACCCAGCCAGGAATATGTAGTGAGACCCTGTCTCAAATCATTAATACATATCAAATGGGGTGCTATAATACAGACCATTAACAAAGTTAAATTGAAGACAATATGAAGACTACAAATCCTACGGTATATATGGCCAATTTCTTTTTTAATCATAAGAAGGGCTAGATATAGTGGTGCACACCTCTAATCCTAGCACTTGGGAGGCAGAGGCAGGTGGATATTTGTGAGTTCCAGGTCAGCCAGGGATACATACTGAGTAAGACCCTGTCTCTAAATAAATAAGTAAGTAGGGAAGAAAAAGTAATAATTTATTTCAAAATCTATCTTAATGGATAAAATTTTTGGTGCTCTGAGAAATGTACACATTGTGGAATGGCTAGGTTGAACTAACTACCTCACATCCTTACATTTTTTTCTATGAAATCATTTACAATCTCCAGTATCAGCATCACTAACTACATCATCACTAACTATACCATGCAAGTGGTATGTCCCCTAACTTGATAATCTAATGTCAGCATAGAGCAGGACATGTACTTCAAAGCCATATATAAGAAGAGTCTCTTACTATTCTGAGGATTGACCTGGCGGACAGCAGGAGCCTGCATAACAGTTCCTCTCAGGGGAGTCTGAGCTGGTGGTGCTTGGACAGTTGTATAAACCACCTGGTGGTTTGCAGGAGCTCTTGGTACAGGGAGTCTCGTGGTCACCTGAGTTACTGGACGATGTGTTACATTCACGGTGGTTGGAGCTAATGGAAGCCAACAAAAGATATAAAGAATATAGTCAATTCTATGTTAAGACAACATAACATAGTATTTACCATTACACAAAATCTAACCATGGGAGGAAAGGCTGTCAGAACCACGCGTAGATCACATACCACAAGACCTTCCTCCAGTCCCTTGGGTCACATGCATTTTCCCCTCTTCAGGTGTCTCTGTCTAGCTGAGTTAACTATATAGCAATGGACAGAGGCAGAACAGGCTATTGCCTACCAATAAGGAACAAGTTCAGTTGAAGCCTATCATCCAACACCCAGCCAGACTCATCAACTCAGCAGACTGAACAAGAAAAAGCAGGCATAGCTCAAAAACAGGCCTTATCCAATGCTACGTAACGGCCCCGGACTGGGGAGCGGAGGGGTGTGATCTGTAGGAGGGACTTGTGCTCCAGGGCCAAGTTTGGTTTGTGCAAGCACATCTATGGCCTGCATTGTACAGATGGCTGGCTGATGAGGTCATCTTCATCCCTCCTGCACCAAGCCTGCTTTCATCCCACAACAGTCTCTCTCGCCTGACCAAGCCAACCAACACTTCTGGTGGTTTGGTCTTTTTTCACTGAACTCAAAGCACCAAGAACTATGAATCAGTCACACGCGCATGTTTCTGAAAACTTGCTGGGTGGCTATAGATAAGTATGTAGAAACATAGAAGTAGGAGGCTTTGTGAGCAAATCTTGAACCCAGTGTTTATTAAATATACAACTTCACTTAGATCTGTTCCTGCTCCAATACACAGGCATTGTATACAGTGTTCTAGCAACTGTTTAAGTTGTGTTCGATGAAATTGGGAAACAATGTTTTTTTGTTTGTTTTTGGTGGTGGTGGGGTAGGTGGTGGGGAAGCAGGATATGAAGTTATTCTCTTTCCCTTTCCACATGAATTCTATTCTGAGGGTGCCAGTGTCCAAATCAAAGCCTTCTTGAAAGTGACATTTTATAATTGCGACACAAAAAAGTTAAGATGTTTTTTTTTTCTACATTTTATTTTTTTGTATGCATGTGTGATGATCAGATGACAATTCTGGGGAGTTGGTTCTCTCCTTCCACTATGTGGAAGTTAAAGATTGAACAAGCTGTCATGCTTGGCAGGAAGTGGCTTTACCTGATGTTCAATCCTGCATCTCTACAGTTCATAAAACTGCCTGGGTATTATAATTTACTGTTTGAAAAAAAAAAAACCAAAAAACCCAATCCATGTCTTTGGCTGGCCACTATGATCTGCATTTTGTCCCTCCTCTGTAGGTGGAGTTCTCCTCTCCCAGCTTTCCTGCCTAACTTTATCATGTTCAGCTACTGGCCAGTCAGCTTGTTTATTCAACCAATCATAGTGACATACTCACAGAATGTGCAGAAAGATTATCCCACAGAACTCCTCTCCTTTAATGTTCCAAAAGCATTTCTTTAAACAATGTTAGCAGATGCTCATCAAAAATAAAAATAAAAAAGCTGCAACAATATGGTCATTTTCATTTCTATAAATGATGTTTTGCCAGTGAATCACCTATGTGCCCAATGGATGAAGATGGCAGAAGAGCCAGAAGAGGGCATCTGATCCCCTGGAACTAGAGTGATAGACAGTTGTAATCCCTGATGCAGGATCCTCTGAAAGAGCAGCCAGTGTTCTTTACCTCTGAACCATCTCTGCAAACCTAGTTTCCATTCATTTTAAGAGATGAGGCTTCACTATGTTTCCCAGGTATACTGTAGGTGCAGGTGACCCTCTGTCTCCCAAACAGCTGAAACTATGCCACCATGTATGTCAACAATGGGAATTTTACTTTTAAATAATTATTTTGAACTCTGTACTGTATGTCTACTCAATTCCTCTGTTCTATTTGCTTATTTAAACATTTACCTATTTATTTTTTGTGGTGCTGGGGATAAGTCTAGGCTCTCATGTATGCTTGCTAAATGTTCTATCAGAGACAAAGAATCAATATTTTCTTGTTAATACGGCTTTGAATTAGAAATCAAGCATAATTGAAAACAGTAACAAACTACTTTCATGTGGAGACAATGGGTTCTATAATAAAATTAATGTGGAGAAAAACAGATTTAACAATGTCAAAAAGGCTTCCTTACTAAAGTCTTCCCATATAAGTGGTGATACTTGCCTTGCAAAGAATGTGGGGCCTGGATATGGTCTCTAGGTGAGAGTGTGTGTGCACGCACATGCATGCAAACACACACACACACAGCCCCTAAAGACCCTCAGGCTTTCTATGCCTTGACTCTCCATGAGAGCATTCTGAACAAGAAGTATATAAGAATTCTTCAGCACCTGATGACAAATGCCAATGTATCTGTTTGCATAAGGACACTTCCTTCTAAACTATAAATTAGGTAACTGTCACTATAACTTTGGATCAAGGTAAGGAGACACAGAAATGTTAAGGGTTGAATGCAATAGTAGTTATGTTTATAAAAAAATGGGATTTAAATATAAAGACCAACATAAAACATCTATACCCAAAATACGTCACATAAGCACATATTTTTGGCTAGAAATGCCAGCAGGATAGACAGTAGCTTAAGTGACAGGCCATGAGATCACATCAGGATTCTGAAAGGCAAAAGATGTGCAGTCACCACACTAACCAGCATTCACTTACCACACCAAGACTAATTTCAGAAGTTAGCAAATGACTTGCCGAACCACTAGAAAATACCCCTTCTACCCACCTATGATTCTGGCACGCTAACTTCCCCAGCTGGAAGGCCATTTAGCCCGGTGTCTTCCCACAGAAGAGCGCTAACGGAAGTGCTCTGCAGACAGATCTCTGAGCACTCACCTAACTTGCAGAGGCCACACGACCTTGGCTGACTCTGAACAGCTTAGGTGAGACAGGCTGTGTACTCTTGAAATGCAGCAGGCAAACTATTAGCATGGACCTCCTGATAGACAGTGTGGTAGGCTGTTAAAACTAGCTGAAGCCTCAGACCCTGCCTCCATGGTAGACTGCTTATCAAGCTTGAGGCCCTAGGTTATATCTATTTTCTGCTCTTCTGTGCAGCCAATGACAATGGCACAGATAAAGTATCAGAATTATTCTCTACCTGTGTTGCTCTTTAGGACAGTGAGCAAAGCCAAGTCACATTACACGTTCAAAATCACAAACATTCTCTTGAAAGTAGTAAGAATTATTTTTAAGATTTTCCTGGTTCTTCCCATGATTCCATAACCACAGGGTTCAATACATGAACCATGGTTCCCGCTTGGTGACTCAGCCACTTTACCTGTAGGCAGTAAGTGGATAGTTGTCTGAGATGGCCCACTTGTCGGCACCCCAGATGGCTGAGCAGGTGGTGCTGGCTGAATGGGCTGCAACGGTCGAGACATGGGCTGCGAAGTGCTCAGAGTTGGCGCAGGATGATTTAGTCTTTTGGGATCTGGTAATTAAAATGTAAGAAACATGGCTGATGACAGGCAATACAAGGCAACCCAGGCCTGACATTTACTGGGAAACTTCTTTGCTTTTTACCTGCACACCAAGTCCTCTTTTGAGAAACAACTTCTTTCTGTTCTCATTATAGTGCTGATCTGAAAACCTAGCCAGAAGCTACTTCAATAATTCACCAGTGCTTCTTAGCAGATTCAGTTCATACTTTTAGAGGAATACATTTTTTTTTTCCTCAAAGCAGGTATCTTCTGGATTCAATACTGACTAGAATAATTTCATTGCAAAAATGCATGTATATGTATTTATACACCTGCATTAAAGACATCCTTTTAGACAAATACTGTGAACTGATAGCTTTCCCTGACTTTTAATTTCAATTACTCGGAGTTGTTTAGATTTGTATGTAAGTGGTTACTCATCATCACTATTTGTTTCTTAAAGTACAAAGGCTTATTAAAATATCAAAAAGGGTCTCTGATGGCCTACAAAATAAAAGCCTGTATCTCAGCAAAATCTAACATTAGAAAAACACTTAGACAGGATACTATTTTCTACAGAAGCTGACCCTCCTCCATTTCCAGCCTATGGAATTTCTTTCTCCCTAAACTATAATCGATAGTTGGGGTTCACTCAGCTTGTCTCTACAGAACAATGCACTTCTGAATGGGAGAATTAAGATGCTCCGAAGGTGAGGCAATAAAAGCTGGCCTAAGAGGCCAGCATGCCAGTGGGCAGGGTGCCTGCAGCTCAGGGTCAGCTCTGCCCTCCTAGCACCCTGCTTCAGTACTTATTTTTGTTCTCTAAGAATTCCCAAGTCACATCAATCTATGAAAGCAAAATGAACAAGCCTGACGGTCAAATGACAATTTGAAATTTTAAAGTCACCATCATATGTGCATCATCACACCAGCATAAGGTCAGCCTTAATGAAGGACAGGATAAATGTTTCAACTGCACCTCAGCTTTACATAGTTCTATAGTGATTAAAGTTAACTACATTTATTTAATTTTATTTCTCTCAAATCAACTGTCTAATACCCTAAAATATGACTTTGTTAAACCTTATTTTTTAAGTTTATTGACTTCAAGATAAAAACAATTACCATTTTATCTTTCCAAATGCACACACTATCATGGTTTTACATATGTCTGTGAAAAAAACACACTTTAATAGCCAAAGAATTCTGAAAAATACTATACTCTGAATCATGACTGGAGATTTCTATTATAAATCACAACAGTAAAGGCTAGATTAATATATGATAATAATAATAATAATAATAATAATAATAATAATAATAAACAACGCTGAATTTTAACTCAGAACTTTTCCAATTAGAATTAACCAAGGAACATTTATTCATCAAACTGCAGAATACGGTTTAGTATCTATCCAATTTAGTCTCTGAATACTGCAACTAAGAAAAATATTAGGGATGACTGATGAGAATGATTATTAAATTTTTATTTTTATTCATAATTAGATGGACATACACTTAAAACTATCTACACTAGAAGAGGCAGTGAAAGGGAGATGCTGGAGATGTCTTTCTGTATGCTGTAAAATGTGTTGCTCTGATTGATTGATTAAAAAAAACAATGACTGACCAGTAGCCAGGCAGGAAGTATAGTGTAGGCAGGATAAGTAGAGAGGAGAATTCTGGGAAGTGGAAGGCTGAGTCAGGAGACCCTGCCAGCCACCATGAGAAGAAAGATGTGAAGGCAGAACTGGGAAAAGGTACCAAGCCATGGACTAAACATAAATAAGAATTATGGGTTAATTTAAGTGTAAGATCTAGCTAGCAAGAAACCTGAACCATTACGCCAAACAGTGTTAATATAAGTGTCTGTGTGTTTATTTGGGTCTGAGTGGCTGTGAGCCGGGTGGGACCAGGAAAACTTCTGGCTACAGGGAGAGAAAGGGAGGGAGGGGTAAAAGGGAGAGGGAGAGAAGTCAAGAGAGCAAGCAAGCCAAAAACTAGACATGACTCCTGGGTCTCCTGCTGATTCCTTCATCTCTAGACTGAGGTTGAGGTTTCATTAGACAGAGCAATGGGGCTAGCAGAGGCCCTCCACAGGCCAAGAAGCATCTACTGCTGCTTTCCTGTGCAGCAGTTCATTTTCTCTAGGAACTGGTTGCTAACTTTTTAATTCTACCTTTAAAGACTCCCATTCTAAAAGTGATATAGCCACATCAATGCTACCGTCATAAAATATTACCAAATACTAAGAGGAGAGCTGTCACTAAAGCATTTCTTCAAAGAATTACTATTTAAGTACCTTGTGTAGTTCCACTCTCTTCATCATCTATTGTGAGGTCAATGACACCACTTGAATCATTGCCAGAAGCTTTGCCACTCTGAAAAACAAAACTTGGTTGATTCTGTAATACAACTGGCAAATACAAAGTAATTGTGTGGAAATGAGGGGGGGGGGGTGAATGGTCTAGTTCAAGCTAGGCCCCTATATGCCAGTTTGACAGGTAAACAGCAAAGCATACCTGTGAGGTACAACTCACAGGGCTGGCAGATATCTCAGCAGGTAAAGGCACTTGCTGCCTGCCTGAGCCAGTGTGAGCTCCAGGATGCTTATGGTGGTAGGAAGGAACTGACTCCCTCCCACAGTTTGTCCTCTGACCTATCCAACTACCAACACATAATAAATAAAACACAGAAACACTAACTAGTGCAATACAACAATTTTCAAGTACTGTCTAAGAAAATCCTAATAGTTTTAAAAATGAAGCTGTCTGTTACAGAGTTTCTATAACTGCTACATGATTAAATACAAACAATATCCGTTTTCTGACAATGAAAACACCAGCCAATCTTTCCCTAAGTGATCAGTTATGAATATACCAAAACACTAAGGACTACCAGACTACCTTTATAGTGAGGCTGCAAAGAGAATTGAAATCTGTTTTTTTTTTTACCCTAAAAAAACAAAAAGCAAAAAAAAAAAAAAACACAACACACATGGCTATGTCATTCAGGGATGTTCAATTTGACCAAACTCAGCATAGTGTCCACAATCATTATAAGACAATTAGGATTACAAACAAAAACAATGCCAGCAGGAACAGAAGAAGGCAGAAGAGCGCTGGCTGCAGAGCCAGTATCAGACAGATGAACTGCAGCTTACATTCCAACTCGTGAGCTCTGTGAATGAATCTCGAAGGGTAGACATATAAGTAATTACAAAGATTAATCCAAATGGATGCACAAAATGCTTAACATCACACATGAAATGTGGTAATGCTTAACAAATGATAATCATAATTTGTTTTGACATTAGGATGTTCATCTGTAAAACTCAAGTGGAAACTAAAGATAGAAACTGGGCCACAGATATGGCTCTCCAGGTAGAGGTCCTTGCTACAGAGCCTGACTACAAGCATCTGCTCTCCAGGACCCATGGAATGGAGGAGAGAACTGACATCCACAGTCACCTTCTGCCCATGAGAGCGCTGTGGCACATACACACGATAAATATAATTTAAAAAAAAGTTAAGAAAGAAAGGAATTCCCTGACTTTAGAAAATCCAGTCCCAATCCAAACATAGTAATTTTAGATCTTATAAAACTCTTTCTACAATAATTTCATAGACATTTATATATTTACGAACACCACAAATTGGCTTAATTCAAAATTAAGTTTCTAGCCTTCAAATAATTCAATGTCATTTATTACTATCACACATTATTTACAAGGTCCAGTTTTCAAAATCCACCAAATTTTGAAACTATGAACCACAGGTAATACAAAACATGGAGGAGGAAAAAAGAAAAATAGACAATAAAGTAGATTTAAAAAATAAATCAACAAAACCAGATTTTAGTCAGATATTCTAGATATTATGAATGCAAGCAACTGTTGACAATATGATACTAACGACTGAATAAATAAGAAAAACTTGAAAGAAAGGGAAAAAAGGAAAGAACAGGGCTGAAAATGATTATCAGTAAGTAACTGCATGTGCTAGAGAGGATGGCTGAGTGGTTAAGAAGCACAATATTCCTGCAAAGACCTGAGTGTAGCTATCAGCACACCAGGCAGCTCATAACTGCCTAAAACTCCAGCTCCAGGGGATCTGACACATTCTAAGTACCTTATACACAGATATACACATGCTCACATAACTAAATTAAAAATATTTTTTTAATTAGCTGGGAGGGCCTGGTGTGGTGGCACACACCCCCAGCACTCAGGAGGCCCAAGCAGGCAGATCTCTGTGAGTGTGAAGCCAGCCTGAGCTACATAGTGAGACCTGTCTCAAAACGAACCCTCCCCAATAAAATAAATAAAAATAGCTTAAATCTATTTTTTTTTTAAATTAGTTGAAGCAAGGATGGGGTTGGGGAGATCAGGGAAGAGTAGAGAGCAGGTTCAACAAAACTAAGGATATATGGAAAAGCCTTACAGAAAATCACTACTTTGAAGATAATTTAAAATTATAAAGCCAAGGGAATTTGAACGGATGTTTGCTGCATGGGTGGACAATGTCACTTCCAGGAGACATGGGTTTGGGTCAGTCATGCATGGTGATTAGTCATGGAGGCCCCCAGAACCACACAGACTATCATTATACCACTGATCTCCTTTGTCCACCATAACTACATGGCAAGAGCACATGCTGAAGACACCACACACTTTGGTTGCAGCACATGGAGAAATCAATCTGGAACTGACTGGAAAACTTCCTTAATGTTGTCTTTCACAGTGTTGGCAGGCATTATGCAGACCACTGGGAGAGGAAAGATATCAATGGTCTTACCCAGTACTGGTCCCTGCATGGCACAATACTGATCTTCCAGGCAAGACATGTGACATTCCCACTGGTACAACAGTAGTAATGTTATGCTATGGATGCAATTATCTATTTTCCAATCAGATTTGAAGCCTGCTCCACAGAAGGCAATGTGTGACTGGTATTATAAATCTAGTCAAATTATGGTGGTGGGGGGAAGGGGGGTTATTATTGCTGTTTGCTAAACTGTCAAACTGTCCTTTAAATATTTATGTTTACAGCCATGGATTTTTACAGCTCTTGACCTTGGTGAGGGAAACTTCTTTTTGCAGTGTGCGGCTGTTAATACAAAGCTGGCTAAGACTGTGTGTGCTCAGCCATAAAAGGAACAATCCACAAAAACAAGCCACCACCCCCCCCCATGCAAGGATGAGTACACATAGTGGAATAGTAACTGGAAACAACGTAAGAGTCGAAGGATGTGGGAGTACAGTAAAATGCTGTCTTCTGGACAGGACACAGTAACAGCAGTAATGGCCTGCCGGTAGCTGTGACTACCTACACCAGAACCCCTAAGCCAGTCAAATTCAAGCACAGCTAAAGAAGGGGCTCCTGAGCCCCACCCTAGCTAAGGCATTAGTAGCAGTTGATGGCTACTGGAAGAAGGTGTGGCCACTGGTAGGTTATCCCTCCTCCATGCACATATGCACAACACTGACTGGACTTTGGATTATTTGGGAAGGACATGAAATTGGGAATAGATGTGTTCAAGGGGGACTTAGGGGGGAACTGGGAGTAAATGTGATCAAAATACATTGTATACGTATATAAAATTCTCAAAGAATAACTATCAAATATTACATTAAAAATCCTCTGGCTGGGCTCCAAGACAATGTCTAAGATGTGGATGAACTCAGTGAAATTGATAACCCATCAATAGAATTTTTCCTGCCCATGGACTAGAGAATAAAAGACAAGGACTTAGCAATGCTGCCTGACAGAACTCTGACTGAGGGCCAGTGCAATGGCTCAGCAGGTAAAGGCTCTTGCCGCCTGCCAAGCCTGGGGACTTGAGTTCAACCCCAGGACCTAGCTAGACTAGATGTCAGAGAAGTGACCCTATTAGTTGTCATCTAATCTCCATGTGTACACTGTTACACTGCAAATAGGTCAATGTAGTGAGATTCCTTTAAGTAAAGGAGAAGAAAGCTGAGTACGTGAAGAAATAATGACTCCTCCCCCGCAAAAAACCTGAAGAAAACAAAACCATTTACAAATTCCCAAGTTTCAATGAACATCAAGCAGAACACTTAAGAAATGACTCCTCTGTGAATCACAATGACACTACTGAAAATCAGCAATGGACAGAAAATGTTGACTACAAACAGGAAATGCATGTGTAGAGGAGCAGCAAGTCATTGCAACACTGAACAGTTCATCCAAATGCTGATGATTTCATTAAAATCTTCTAAACTAAAACTTTTAGCTACAACAAAGCTCTCCCTAAGAAAAGAAAAAGAAACAGAAAACTTATATTCAATGAGTATGAGACTAGCCTGGGCTACGTAAGATCCTGTCTCAAAAAAATAAAATAACAACAAAACCCTACAATTACTGATGTAAGGAAAACCATAATTTCTGTTGATCCTAACTTGACTCTGAGGGGAAGGGGAACAATCTTACCTGTGATGTGCTATCTGCCACTTTCTTATTAACAGAAGAATCTACTGTTTTGTTTGTCTGGTTTTCTGAGAATTAAAAAAAAAAAAAAATTAACATATGTATAATATGTAAAAGGTCAGGGTGCAACTATTTTATTTTTGTCAGCATGTTACAAATGGTTTCTCTCACAGATCAGAAGGCAACTTCACATTATAAATTTTAAAGCTTTATATACTCATTACCCAGCAACTTAAACTATCCTAAAGAATACCTGAGAAATGTAATTTAACATTTGTACAACATGAATGTTCCAAGATGAGAAAACACTTAAGTGAAACACCATTCTTTCACAAGACGTGGAACTCTTTGGGGGAAAATTTTAGATTAAAAAAAATGTTCATAATAAATTCATTACAGAAGGTTACAATAACCATGAGAAACATCTATCAGTTCAAGTAGACTACTTTTCTTTTGTGTGCTTTGTGCAGGTATGCATGTGTTCATGGCTGTGTCTGGAGGCCAGAGGGTGACATCATCTGTCTCCCTCATCACCCGCCACCTTATTCTTTTAGGAAGCCTTTTGGTGAACCTGGAGTTCATGGATTCGGCCAGGCTGGTTGGACAAGGAGCTCCAGGAATCTGCCTGCATCTGCACTTCTATGCTGGGCTTAGATTCTGCCACCAGGCCAGGCCCTGAACTGGGGTCTCACACTTGAGGCAGTTCACTGAGTCATGGACCCACCCAGATGACTTTTCTGTATCATGGGAAAGTTTCTGTAGGAAAATTGTTATATACATGAAAACTGAAAAGCAAGCATTCCTGCCCAGTTTCTAATAGACAGAAGAGAAACTGTAAGATTTTATAAAATATCTTTTACATCCATTGAAGTGATTCACTTTCATTCTTTAATAATAATTAGTCGCATTATCAATAGTGTTCTTATGTCAAAACATCCCATCCTTTTTCTGGAGATAACTTCTTGGCCAAAATATGGTATTCTTGTTCTTTTCAAACCCTCATACACAGAGAAGGCCATTTATACTTAAGAACTGATAAAACTGTCTACCTTACATATAGAATTCTACACTTAAAGAATCAAATAAGATAAACACCCACATGTTAAAATCCAAGGGCAGGAAACTAAAAAGCAAGTCTTCATGATTTTTTCCAACCTTCCTTCAATTTTATTTCTGGAAGTAACATATTAATATAAACTTACTTTTTAAAAAATATTTTTAAATTGGCAGGATGCCTTTAATTCCAGCACTTGGGAAGCAGAAGCAGGCAGAGCTCTGAGACAGAGTAAGTTCTAGGCCTACAGACTCTACATAGCAAGTTCTAGGCCTGACAGAACTACATAAGACTCTGTCTTAAAAACAAAAATATATAAATACTGAAAATATATAAACACTCACACACACACACACACACACACACACACACACACACACACACACACTTCCTGAAAGACTTTTATCATAAAACGAGTCCTAGGTTACTTGTCTTACATGCTAAAGAATTAATATACACAGGTACTATTACCAAAACATAAGATTTTGTTTTTTTACATACACACTAAATGTATGTTGTAGCATGAATCTTAAAAGGTCTTATTAAATAAAAACAGACCCAGAGCCAGGTATTGGGGTGAACACTGAAATATCAGAAAAACAGAACAAGCCACATCCAACCTAACCTTGCCAACTTCTCAGCTGATCTTGTTTCCTCAAACTGAAGCCTCTGAGACCTCATCTGAATGGATCTCAGCTGAACTGCTGATAAAAGCCTAAAAGCGTAAAGATGTTCCTGGTCCTCTGCCTTATATACCTTTCTGCTTCCTGCCACCACTTCCTGGGATTAAAGATGTGTGTGTCACCATGCCTGGCTGTTTCCAGTGTAGCTTTGAGCTCAGAGAGATCCAGATGGATCTCTGCCTCCAGAATACTAGGATTAAAGAAAGGTGTGAGTGCCACCATTTTCTGGCCTCTATATCCAGTGGCTGTTCTATTCTCTGACCCCAGATAAGTTTATTAGGGTGCACAGTATATTGGGGGGGGCACAATATCACCACATTTCCCCTTTTTTGTCTAAATAATAAAGGAAGCTTATAACTAAGGTAAGATAAAGTATATACAATATATAGTTAAGAATTACATTAACAATGTCTGGTCCATTAATATTTGACAGATTCAGACAAAAAACACCATTGTATAAATTAACAATGTCCAGTCCATTAACATTTAACAAATTCAGACAAAAAATTTCATTATTTATCCTGTAAAAATCCAATCCAATGTAAAATATTTAAAACAAGTAGTTCCTTTTTAAAAGTAGATTCAATGATCTACCTTTTTATTATATCCATATTCTCTTTTTTCTTTTCTGAGTAAATTCAAAAAAATCTACCTTTTATCTTATCATTTCTATATCTTCTCTTTTTTCTTTTTAGAGTAGATTTGCTAATCTACCCATTTATCCTATTATTTCTATATCTTTTTTTCAGAGTAGATTCAATGCTATACCTCATATCTATAGTATGTACGTATGTGTGTTTATGTGTGTGCATATATATGTGTATGTATGCATATGCTGTTTTGTTATCCAGAATGATTCTATTGTTAGCATAACTGTCTCAGGGTAAGGTAATTATTCATAAAACTGTAACAATATTCCTTTATCTAGATTTTCAATATGCCCTGTCCTTTTAACTTTTTACAGGCTAAAAATTTCTTCAAATATTTGTTTGTTTTTTGTTTTATTTTCTTGAGACAAGTTTTCTCCATGTAACAGCCCTAGCTGTCCTGGAACTTACCCTGTAGAATAGGCTGGGCTCAAACTTACAGAGATCTGTCTGCCTCTGCCTCCCGAGTGCTGGGATTAAAAACGTGCGACACCACTGTTCAGCAAATTCCCTCAATTTTTAATGCAGCATTTTTCAGTCTCAGTGCATTTTCCCGTTCTACTATCTACCTGAGCTACTTCTCAAAATAGGAAGTTAGAAACCATCCGTCAATTAACAAAATTAACCAAGATGAGAAATCAAAGTATGGCCTAAAATCGTTCTATCATGTAGGATACACATTTATTTTGTTACCTGCTTGATGGATTATGTTATCTAACATCAGTGGGTCATTTTTAACAAGCATTTGTATTTGTATTTGTGTGTGTGTGTGTGTGTGTGTGTGTGTGTGTCTGTCTGTCTGTCTGTCTGTCTGTCTGTCTTGAACGCCAGTACGTTTATGAGTATGCAGGTGCCTCTGAACGCTGTAAGAGGGTGTCAATCTTCTGGAGCTGGAATTGCAGGCCATTAATTTTGCAGTGTGGATGCTGGAAACTGAGCGCAGGTCCTCTGCAAAAGCAGCAAGTGCTCTTAAGTGCTGAGCCCTCTCTCTCTCCTGCAGTCTTACTAGAGCCCTCAAGGTCCGTTTCCGGTCCAGACTGGCAGTATCCTACTGTAGGTCTGGACAACTGTATGAGTACAGGTGGGAGGCAGAAAGCATGCAGAGACTCCAAGGAAATTATGGGTGAAGGAGTAACTTCTTAGTGTTATTAAAAATCTAGTCTTCCCGTATTTTGGAATGAAAGATGTTTAGTAAATTCTATACAACTACATAACTCACTTACAAATCAACCACCCCTTAATATCTATCTCACTGAATCAAACTAACATTTAATGTTTTACAAGGCCCAACCAGGAGCTGGATCAATGGTTAAGAGCACAGCAAACTATTCCTGCAGAGGACCCAGATCTCAAGTTCCAACACCCTAATTTTATTCAAACCATTTTCCACATTGCAGTCAATATTCATGGTTGCCATACTCCTCCACACACTAAAGAATTATGTAATGTTTTATTTCCCCCATTTCCTGTTCTATGGCTCATACCTTTCAAGGACTCTCACCTGCTTTTACATCTTATCAAACAGCCTACTTTTTGTTGTTGTTGTTTTTGTTTGTTCGAGACAGGGTTTCTCCGTGTAGTTTTGGAGCCTGTCCTAGAACTCGCTCTGTACCCCAGGCTGGCCTTGAACTCACAAAGATCCACCTGCCTCTTCCTCCCACATGCTGGGATTAAAGGCGTTCGCTATCACCGCCCGGCCGAACAGCCTACTTTAATATTTATTACATTTAGAACTATGTAGTTAATGGCTAGACTATATATCTAATCTATAGTTAGTGAGAAAAGGACTATCTTAAATGTCCTTTTCTATCTTAAATGTTTCTATGTGCCACAGAACATTAGAATATTACAAGCACCAATTATTTCTTGAAGGAATTATGTACAATTTGAGCCCTAAAGGGCAGTACTTCATTATAAACAAGAAATATTTACTTAAAATCCATTAAGGATATAATGAACTACAACAAATATGTACAAATGTAATTTAGTTATATAGCACATATTTTATCAAGTAAATATATGTATATAAATATAAGACCTGGCAAGTTTTAGTTATATGACCTAATAATTTATAACAATATGGGTATATAATTTAACATCAATTTTCATTTTCAGCATAAATTTGCCATTTGATTCCAGCTTAAATTATGGGTATCATTTATGGCATCTCTGAAATTAGGCATGTTCAAAGAATATGGGTTTTTTGGTTGATGGTTTTTGTTATGTTTTTTTGAGACAGGGTTTCACTGTGTGGCCTTGGTTGCCCTGGAGCTCTCTCTGTAGCCCAGGCTAGCCCTGAACTCAGAGATCCACCTGAGTCTTCCTCCCAAGTGCTGGGATTAAAGACATGCGCCACCAGTTTCTGGTGATAAATGGTTTTTAATTATCTCTTGAAATAAACTTCTAAAATTAGACACTTAAAATGTATTTACTCAATTGTCCTGGTCCACCTGATCAATTATAAAAACTATATAATGTATAACGCTTGTTACAAAACCTGTTTACCCCATTTTTCCAATAATGCTAGAAAGAGCTTAATCACTGAAAGGCCATTAATGTGTTTTTGTTTCTGTTAATAAAGCAAACCAACTTACCGGTTCTTGGGGTGGCAGAGCTATTTTGTTCTGCAGAAGATGAAGTGCTAAAAGCAGATATTGGGATTTTCATCTGTATTGGGCCTCGGTTGTTTGATGAGCTATAGAGTCCAGATGGGCCTACTGTGGGTAAAGAAGTCCTTGTGGCTTGCACAATAGAATGTGCCGTTGGAACAGCCTGTACAGCAAGTGTCGTCCCCAAGGGCGCAGCAGTGGTGGAAGAGTTCCTCTGAACACTAGGACTGGGCACTGACGGGATGTTTGGTTTAGTGGGGTTTGGCATGGGTGGCAAGGACACTGGATTTTTGGTAAGTCCACTCACTGTTGGTGGGCTTTGCACAGATATGAATTCAACGCTGCCAGATGGTTGATTCGTCATTATAGTCCCTGGATGGCTTTGTAGGAGCTGAGGCTGAGAGCTTACGGCAACGGGAACATGCAGAATCACTGGCAAGGGCTGCAGCGAGATTGTAGGCTGAGGGTTTCCACTAGGCACCTGAGTAGTGGCAACTACTGTGGCTGTGCTGGGAGCAGGAAGAAGAGGTGCTGCCGGCAGAGAACCTGAGGTCGCTGAAGTCTGCAGTTTAGGCTGACTACTGACAGCTGCTGGAGCAGTGACGAGACTGGCTGAAGACACTAAAGAGAAAAACACAAGTCTCAGGCTAGATAGCTACCTTAATTTATCAGCGAAAACCAAATCACAAGTTCAATATTTTATATACAGAACTACCACAAAAAAATTTCCAGATTTAAGTTTGAAAACACTGAAATGTTTACAAGCACTTTTGTGTGTACACTTGGTGTCTTCATGAAATGCCACATGATTTGATATTAATATACAAGATTGCTATCTCAGTATCAAAACAGATCTTGAAAATTACAACATTCACTTCAGAGGAACTGGAAAAACAAAAAATACTGAAAACTAAGTAAAAATATGCAGATATTTTTTAAACCTCATTCTATTCAAAGCAAGTAAGAAATGTGGAAAGAACTGCCCATTAGTGAGTGAACCTGATTGCTGTGGGATATCATTCTGTATGTTGTGAATATCAGTTGCTCTAATTGGTTGATAAATAAAACGCTGATTGGCCAATAGCCAGCCAGGAAGTATAGGCAGGATAAACAGACAAGGAGAATTCTGGGAAGAGGAAGGGCTGAGTGAGGAGTCGCCAGCCAGATACAGAGGAAGCAAGATGACAAGGCAGAACTGAAAAAAGGTACCAAGCCATATGGCTAAATATAGATGAGAATTATGGGTTAATTTAAGTGTAAGAGCTAGTCAGTAATAAGCTTGAGCTAATGGCCAAGCAGTCATAATTAATATAAGCCTCTGAGTGATTATTTTATAAGCGGGCCATGGGGCTGCATGGGCTTGATGGGACCTGGAGAAAACTTCCACCTACAGCTGATGGCTGTATTTTACCACTGGAACCAGAGGAAACCTGATAGTCTTACTGAGTTCTTTGGGAAAGAACTCACTCTGGGAGGAGAATCCCTTCAAGAAGAGCATATAAATACTATTGATAGAGAGGAAAGCACTTAGTGAAAAATAGAGATGAATTAAGAAATAGAACACATACCAAAGAGGGAAAAGAGTAAGCACTGACCATAGAGATTTACAGTAGCTGACAACTCAACTACTTAGGTTTAGTCTCATTGGAACAGGTTTAAAATATACTTCACTGACTACTCAGCTATCTAGTCTTTCCAAAATCATAGGTACATCAGACTACTAATTCTCAGTGAGTGCAGAGGGATACCTACAGTTTCCTGGGAACCTTGCATGGAGTTTACAATGCCAAAACTATCTTCATAATAGTAATGAGACATTTGACTTTTATACTATGTGGACAAAAGGTGAATGCCTGTTGGTTTAGTTCAGCAGGTCCCTACCTGTAAATATTACATCCTAAGAGTCCCAGTGATACATAAAGCAGAGAATAGAGAACCTTACACACACTAGGTCTTTTCCAAGTAGCCATGTAACCTTCAACAACATGGGTATGTTTTGAGAAATGTGTCATTACGTAATTCTAATGCTGTATGATCACAAGACTGTACGAATCTAGCTGGAATACATCAATCATTCAATGGGTCAAGAGACAGTAAATATGAAATATATGCAGCTGCTACAAGCATAAAATGGCATATCAGTTTACAGTAAACTATTGGTAATAGTAATAAAGCAGTAAATAGTTGTCATTAGGTATCCTACACATTAGTTATAGCTCACAATGCTGGATCTCTGTTCCCATGAACATAACACACTTGGGAGTAACATAGTAAGCTACAATAGTAAAACAGCTATGGCCCCAGCAGCTGATAAGAATTTCTCAACTCCATTATGATCTCACCAGATAACCGTTTTAAATACATTCACAATTCATTGAAATGTTATTATGTGGCACATGATCGTACAACTATCTTTACAGTAAAGTTTAATTTGGAAATTAGGCATAGTTAAAAAATAATGCCTTATAATAAAATAATTATCACAGAAAAAGGCATGAATTATTAATGAAATGTTCCATGTAATACTTGTAGTGGTAACAAGCAATGGGAAATGAGACTGTGATAAGGAGAAAACTACAGAATCCAAGGCAGTACAGAGGTACCAAATACTCCTGTCACACTAAACCTTCACTAACAAATGCTTACTATATAATATATATATTATATGGGTTTTTGAGACAAGGTTTCTCTGTGTAGCTTTGCAACTTTCCTGGAACTCACTTTGTAGACTAGGCTGGCTTTGAACTCAGAGATCCACCGCCTGCCTCTGCCTCCCGAGTTATAGTATTTTTAAAAAGTAAATTTTACTTTAAAATGTCCATAAAGAAGTAATAAAAACTACCATTTCTATTATGCCCTATCCTCCAGCAAAATCATATGCTGGCCTTGAATTATGATCTAGTGGCCATAGCCTGTCGAGTTCTGGAATTACAGGCCTGCACAAGAGTCAGTTTCTTGAAAGAGTGACTTAGAACAACAGTAAGAACAGCATGTGATTTCTGGCATTGCTCTGCACTAGCTCCACAGAAACCACCATCAGAGGGGAGCATCCAGCTACCTAGCCCGTTCCCATCTGTCTGGGTGAGGCTACATTTCTTTCCTAGATGAAGTCAGCAGACTGGAAGAGATTGAAAGCAGGTACAGAACTAGAATCCAGCCACCATTAGCTGCTTACCGTCTTAACCAGGAAATACGGAAAAGGCAGCACGTCCCACTGGTAAAGTCTATGTCCACGGATGCTCACATGTGTATATGAACATGGGGAGGTCAGAGGACAGCTCCAGAGTCGTTGCTTGGGGGCATTCACCTTTCTCTTTAGTTATTTTCTATTTGATCCCTGGCACCAACTTCACACACAACCTTCTGCATCTTGGTGACAGCCACTCTCCACCTCCCTTTTGTCCCTTGGCTGAGACAGGGTCACTTCCTAGCCTGGAGCTCCCCATGCAGGCTGGCTGGCCAGAACCTGTCCCTTTCTCGCACTGGGACAGCCAAGTGTGGTGGCTGCCTTTGTTTGTTTGTTTGTTTGTTTGTTTAGTGGGGGTTCTGGAAATGAGAGTCAGATCTCTACCATTTCACTGATTATTTTTTAACAATACAGTTATTTTCTATTTTAAAAAAGTTTTTGTGTGCATATTACAAGATTATTGTAATTTATTTCTGTGGGGTTTTTGTTTACTCAAGACAAGGGTTCACTATGGAGGCCTGGCTGTCTTAGAATTCACTATGTAGACCAGGCTGGCCTCTGGGGTTATTATTAATTTTAAGGAAACAAAAGTTCTTAAATTTTTATTTTAACTCAATTGATAGTACCAATTAGTTTAACTCAAAAATTCTCTGGAGTTCTTAGCAATTTCCTGAGACTGTAAAGGGCCTAGAGAAAAGAAAGGCGAGAAGTACTATACTGGGAATTTCAATGTCTATCTTTTCATGCATACTTATATTTCATCCTGAAATTTTTTTTGAAATATATTCATATTTATAACAAAGTGTCCTGTTTTCTAACCCATTCTAACCACAAAAGAGTAAGAGAACCAAGAAAATGTATTTTTGGTATTTAGAAAAAAAAGTTACCTGTATTCACAGGAGTTGGAAAGGATGGTGGTGGACCCTCGCTAACATTTCTTTTGGACTCCAGCATCTGTCGTACTGTGCCTGCATTTCTATGAAACATATACACAGACAGTCAATGGCAATGCCACCCTATGGGGAACCCACCAAAGCACAGGAAAAACAGTGGTCCATGGTGGGCAAGGGTAAGATCTGAGGTTTGCACTCTATGCCTGAAGCCACACTTGGTTCACAGACTTCTGCCATGTCAGATAACACTGCAGCAGAGTTCCTGTCTGTATCCACTGTTAGAAAGTACCTAAATAAAGGCACATCCTCATCACTAACCAAAGCAGTTCTCAGTTGCTAAAAATTATTAATGACATGTTCTTAAAGAAATATGTAGGGTTTGGGGGAGGGCTGGCCCCTAGATTTAATCCTCAACACTGCAAAAGGAAAGAAAAACGTCTTAACAAAAGAAAACATTCTAATAAATTAGCAAAAACAACACATAATATAAAGGGAAAGTAGAAAAGCAGCTATGACTTGATGCACGGGTAGTTACAGTTTCATGCCAAGACTAAGCAGAACCTTGCTTTCTAAGTTATACACAATGAACAGACTGCGGTCATACCTGTAGGTCACATTGTTATTGCTGCTGACATCACTGGCAGGCTTTCCTGGTGATATAGGTGGGTTTGGAGGGCTCTGAAAAAGGGGAAATACCAAAGTAAAAAATAAAACCCAATATATAGGAATTTTTAAAAAAAAAAAAGACATTCAAGTACTTTTTCAATATTTGATCTAGTATTTAACTAATAAAATAGAAAAACACTGCAGGATCACATATCAATACTTTGTCTTTTCCTATTTTCTTGTAGAAGTTTTTCTCCATAAACCTCAAGTTCTCTCATACTGTCCATCTCCAGATGGTAACCTTGGTCACTTTTTCTTTCAGATGGTGTTCCCTCTATCTTAGTAGCTAGTACTACACAATTTACTTCTCTTTAGGAGCTGGCAATTTTCTTGAATGTTTCTCAGAATACTACATAGGGCTCTGTGGTCATCTGGAAACGCTCTATGTGTGTAAGGCAAGGACCTCAGTGCAGTAAGCAGCAGCCCTGGCTGGGCAGCAAGCTCATCAGTGCATTCTCTTATTTAAGGGAGGATTGGAGCAATGCTATTCATTGCAGTGATGAAAGGCTCTAGACTGTGTGCATGTTCACAGCTAGGAACATTGCTGCAACTTCTTTATCTCCTGATCACTTTACAGAGCTTCTTGTTTCTTTAAAATAACATTAAATAACTACTTCACCCAACATTTTAAATAAAACAAAATAGTAAAATATACTGTTAAGGTAACAACATTGATAATGTTCTTCAGTCACACAAAGGCTTCGCTTGTCAGTCTAGAACAAGGTCTGGGGGCAGCAACTTTGTGATTCATTTGTGACCCACTAGTTTCAGATGCTTTTTCTTCATTTTCTTGACAATATATGAAATCTAAAGCTCTCTTACTTTCTATAGTAACAGGACAATGAATGAATGACTATATGGGGAAAAAGAGAAGAGAAAATGGAATACAAGAAGACACAGAAGACTAAAATGTTTTAAGGGAAAATATAAACTAAACTAAGACACTAGTAAGAATGTCCTAAATAAATAAACAAGGTAAGACTAATCTCCAAAACATAACCTTTGTTTTGTGAAGCAGTTTTATGTAGTCTAGGCTGGCATAAAACTCTCTATAAGCCAAGTTTACAGCCTTATGCTTCCCTCCCTTCTCTCTAGTACTGGGATCACCGGTATACAGCACCACGCCCTGTCCCATGTGGTCTGGGATGCAATCCAGTGCTTCCCATGCTAGGTAGGCACACTACCAACCAAGCTATATGCCCAGCCTTTAAAAACAGAATTTTAAAGACAGAAAACAAAGTTTCAATAATTCTGAAACCCCAAAGAGATGAACAGAAATGCTGATATTTAAGAATACTGAAGAGAAATAATTAGTTTAAAGGTTCAGTTCAAAAACCTACACGAATTTGTGGAAGAAAACGAATTTCACAGTTATGATAAAGGAAATGTTAGTCAGCATCTCCTAAAACTACACAGGTAACTGAATATAGTGTTTTGAGTAAGAATTGTCCCCACTGGCTCCTAGATTTGAATGCTTGGTCAACAGGGAATAGTACTGTTAGGAGGCATGGCCTTTGGAGGAAGTGTGTAACTGGGGGTAGGCTTTGAGGTTTCAGAAGCTCAAGCCAGGACAGTGTCTCACTCTCTCCCTGCTGCCTGACAATCCAGATGTAGAACTCTCAGCTGTCTCTCCAGTCCATGTCTGCCTGTGTGCCACCATGCCTTTTATCATGATAATAATGGAACCTCTGAAAGTGTTAAGACAGCCCCAATTAGAAACCCTAACTAAGAAATTGGTACCAGGGACTGGGGTACTGTTGTTGTGTAGGCCTGACCATGTTCCTTGTTGGCAGAGTGTGGACTTTGGAACTTTAAATTGGAAAAGCAGTAGCACTTTAAGTGGGGGCTGAATGGGCCATCCTAGCAGAAAGGTGAAAGACAGTGGTGCTGAGAGCAATACGGATTATGAAAGCTGGGCTCAAGAAGTTTCAGAGATGAATAAAATTAGTAAGTGGCCGACAAATCGCTATTCTGTGATAACTCAGCAAAGAATGTGGCTGCTTTTTGCCCTTGTCCAAAAAATGTGCTTGAGGTTAAACTGAAGATTTTTCGACTAATGGCAATAGCAGAGGAGATTTCAAAACAGCCTAGTCTTGACTGTGTTGCATGATTATTAGTGAACAGTCTTATACAGATCTATAATGGCCGAATAAGAAAAAGTCTGAGGAGAAAGGGGCCATCAGAAAGTATAATAAAGTCTTATGCTCATAGATAAACAGATTGTTTTAAAGCTTGATACAAGATGAAATAAAGAGTGAAAACCTCAGGGTAAGACCCCACCCAGCTAAACTTCCAATTTGTGAAAAGGAATTAAAGAAAAGCTTAGGATTGGGTGTGGTGATACATGCCCTTCTCCTTAGCACTCAGGAGGGAGAGGCAGTCAGATCTCTGAGTTTGAGGCTAGCTTGATCTACAGAGCAAGTTTCAGGACATCTAAACTTATTCAGTGAAGAAAACAATTGAAAACAGAAAGCTGGTGGAAATATATTTGAATAACAGGTACATGTACCAGCCCTAGCAAGTGGCAGAACTTGGCAGCTTTGGCCACATAATTCTGGCTTCTGGATGTAAGGAAGAAGTTGTGGAATCTCCCTCTGCACCTAAGGAAAGCCACTGAGGCCAGGGAGGTGGCATGGGTGTCCCTGCATAGAGGAGGCCCACAGAGGACAGTGCACGAAGCTGTGGAGGTGAAGCCTGGATTGCCTTGAAGACCCCAAGATGTTGGAGATGGCAGTCATGGGATACCTGCTAAGGAGAGCTACAACAGGAAGTGAACCAGCCTGTGTGTGCAGTCAACAAAGCTGAGAAGAGCTGGAGATCTGAAGAGCATTTTGGTATCAGACATAGAGATGCAGAGTCTGGAGTTTGCCCAACTGGTTTTTATTCCAGCTTTGGCTCAGTATTTCGTTACTATGTTCCCCTTTACTCCCTTTTGGAATAGTAATGTATATCCTATGCCATTGCTTGTTGGAAGTATGTGATCTGGTTTTTTTTTTTTTTTTTTGGAGACAGGGTTTCTCTGTAGCTTTGGAGGCTGTCCTGAAACTCGCTTTGTAGACCAAGCTGGCCTCGAACTCACAGAGATCCACCTGCCTCTGCCTCCCAAGTGCTGGGATTACAGGCGTTACGCCACCACCACCCAGCTGTGATCTGGTTTTTTATTTTGATTTTATAGAGGGTTACACTTAAGAGATTGCCTTGAGTTTCAGAAGAGATTTTGAACTTTGGACATTTGAATAGACTATGGGGACTTTTGAAGTTGGACTGAATGTATTGCATTATGATATGGCTATAAGCCTATGGGGGACAAAGAATGAAATGTGGTAATTTGAATAATAAGAATGTCCCCCATAGGCTCAAAGATTTGAATGCTTGAGCACCAGGAAGTGACACTATTAGTTGAAGTGGCCTTGTTAGAGGGAGTGTATCACTGAGGGTGCGCTTTGAGGTTTTAAAATGCTCAAGCCAGGCCCAGTGTCATTCTCTCTTCCTGCTATCTGCCCATCTGAATGTAGAACTCTCAGATACCTCTCCAGCACCATGTCTGCCTATGTGCCGCCATGCTTCCTACCGTGATGATAATGGACTAACCCTCTGAACTGTAAGCCAGCCTCAATTAAATGTTTTCTATTATAAAAGTTGCCATGGTCATGGAGTCACTTCACAACAGTAAAACACTAAGACAATGAATATGGCTAGAACATAAATGCTTACTTCTTGTCTTTTCTTAAGATCGTCTTTGGCTGCTCCAAAACGTTTGGTTAATCTGGCTATCTTGGCCTAAAAAACAAACAAAAGTCAAGTGGTATAACTCCTTTAAAGTCTGGTATACAGAGAAATCTAAACATAACAGGCTCTTCAGAGGAAAGACAAGCTGATTATAAAATACACACTTGGAAAACACAGAAAATTTCAGGAAATCCACTCTAGTCCCTGCAGTAACTGCCAGGTGTAAATACTAATAGACCAGCTTGCCCTTACCCACAACTAGGTGCATTCACTTTCCACCAGAATATTTTGAAATATGTAAGATTTTATTTGTAGTTATTTTTCAAAATGGTGATAATCAAATTTAACTTTCTTACTGAAAACATACAGGCACGTAGGCATACATGAAAGTCCTAAAAGACCCCTTGACAAACTACTTGGATATCTAGGTACTGTACAGACTCATCTGTACATGCACTTTTCTACTACAGCAGTGGTTCTCAACCTTCCCCACACTGCTACCCTTTAATACAGGTTCCTTATATTGTGGTGACCCCCCCCAAATTATTTTGTTGCTACTTCATAGCTATAATTTTGCTACTGTTATGAATTGTAATGTAAATACCTGATATGCAGGATATTATATGTGAGCCCCAACAGGGTCATGGTCCACAGGCTGAGAACTGCTGTACTAGATAGAGGCTGATTATATGTTTTTTCTACTGGATAAGGTGAATGTTTTCCAATGCATTGATATAGTCAAAAAAGGCTATAAATGATGGCTTTATAACTTTTCTCTTTCAGAATATTTCTTGAGGGTCATTCACAGAAGTGGAATTCCCAGTGACTAAATGTTTTTCAGAAAGGCTTTACTGACCCTACAGCAGGTAAGATGAGGGTCTATAAATTACCCTTTCAAGGCAAGAGGAGCTCAGAAGGCAAACAACCCTTTCAGATCTCATCTGTTTAGAATTCACAGAGAAAACAGTTCAGTGACACTTTGCCTTCTAACGCAAGTGAACTGCCAACTGACAAGCTCAGGGAAAACACATCAGAGCATTCTTAAACTCTCTTTAACTGGTCTTCTACTTGCTTTTGTTTTGTTCTGTATTCCTTTGTGTGTCTCTCTCTTGCTCAACTCAAGCATCGTGTGTGTGTGTGTGTGTGTGTGTGTGTGTGTGTGTGTGTGTATGCACGAGTGTGTGCACACTTAACACTCACTGCAGCTTCTCATTCCTTCACAACATGTTTTTCCTGTCTTTCATAATTTGTTTTCCTGTTCTGTCCTTTTCCTATTCCCTTTTCTATTCTAATTAACTATGATTTAATTTTTAAGTCCTGAGTTTATCATATATATGTGTCCTGGGTTTTTGCTCTTCTATCCTAAGTAGGAAAACAGATGTTGTTTGTAATTATTACTACATTTAAGGATGTTGTGCAAGATGGCAGCACTTGCAACCCCCTGAACCACATACCAGAAAGGGAGTAAGCTGTCCTGATTCCACATGTGTACCATGTATGTACATACACACACATACACGTGCATATATATATATATATATACACACACACACACACACACACACACACACACACACACATATACACACAAACTAAATAAATGTAATAAAAATTTAAACATCTAGGGTTTTTTTCTAATATTAATTGTTACTGTGGTATACTCTCTCTCCTCTGAGTGGTAGGAGACTGAAACCTCAAGAGAAAGCAGCCAGCTAAAACATGAAACCAGAAGAAGTATCAATCAACAGATATATACATTAAGATGTAGAAACACAGACATGTGAGAATTCTCCACAAGTTAATGACCCTTTAATAACTGAACCCAAAGATAACATGATTGAAATGCCAAAGAATTCAAAAATATAATTTTAAAAAGAACTACTTCAATGAAAACAATTAAGTTAAATGAAATAAAGCAACTTAGGTATTTAGATAACAAATTCAAATTTAACAGAGATATTCTGGAAAATAATAAAAAATAATGAAACTATCACAAATTAAAAGGCCAATAAAAAATTTAAAACTCGGCAGGATGCATCACCCAAAGACTTATCAGTCAGAAAAAAGAATATCAGAGATTGAAAGCAAGGTAAGGAATTCTTATATTCATACAGCAACAAAGGAAAATAATAAGAATAATGAACCACAACCACAACTTTCAGGAACTCTGATCAAGAGTCCTAATTAATAATCCCTGAGGTAGAAGGAGCTGAGATACAAACTAAAAGCATAGAAAATCTATTTAGTCACATTATAACAGAAAATTTCCGAATTAGAAAATGACATTTTGGGCTGGAGAGATGGTTCAGCGGTTAAGAGCACTCACTGGCTGCCCTTCTAGAGGTCCTGAGTTCAATTCCCAGCAACCACATGGTGGCTCTGTACATTACAACCATCTGTAATGAGATCTGGTGCCCTCTTCTGGACTGCAGGCATATATGCAGACAGAATTCTGTATATATAATAAATACATCTTTAAAAAGAAAAAGACGTTCAAGTGTAGGAGGTATTTAAAACCCTAATCAGACATGACTAGAAAGAAACTATTCATGGTACATTATAGTTAAAATAAATGATCAAGAGTACTCAGCAAAGAATGCTGATAACTACAAAAGTAAAGGGCCATCTTACAAAGGCAAACTCATCATCATTTTATTACCACACAAAACCTAAAAGTCAGGAGAGCATGGAATGATGTATTTCAGGCAAATTACTACCAAATAGTTTATAATATTCAGAAGTTATCCTCTAAATTCTAATGAGTGGGGAGTCATCCTAAGATGAACAAACACTAAATCAAACCATGACCACTTAAATCAAAATTAGAAAAAAAATTAGAGAATCCTACATAAAGAAGAAAGTCTCAATCACAAAAGCTTAGGGAAAAATGAGTTCCATGAGAATGTATGAAAAAACAGAATTAGGGAAGAAGACAGAATTCCAGGAATGAGCATAAAGTTCTTAGTAATAAATGTAAATCATTCACTCTCCAGTTCAAAGATGCAGACTGACTGAGTAGATTAAAACAGGAAAAAAAAAAAAATCCAACTGATTACTGCCTGCAAGAAACACATCACACTGACAAAGATATAGAGTTAATGTGAAAGGATAGAAAATGATATTCCAAGCAAATGATAACTGAAACCAAGGTGGAGTTTACATTCATATCTGATAAAGCAGAACTTAAGCCAAAGTTAGAATAAAGAAGTACATTATAATACTAATAAAAAGGAGCCAGGTGGTGGTGGCACATGCCTTTAATCCCAGCACTTGGGAGGCAGAGGCAGGCGGATCTCTGTTGAGTTCGAGGCCAGCCTGGTCTCCAAAGAAAGTTCCAGGAAAGGCGCAAAGCTACACAGAAAAACCCTTTCTTCAAAAACAAAACAAAAAAATACTAATAAAAGGGCAAATGATTATACATCCATTTTCATTCTCAATGCAGAATTGTTGGGGAATATACTACACATTTTGTTTGAGGAACTCCACTGATTGAATAAAGAAGCATTTAGGTGGGGAGTGAGAACAACTGGGGATATAGCTCAGTTGGTAGCGTGTTTATCTAGCATGAACAACGCCTTGTGTTTGAACCCAAACACCACAAAATCTAGGTGTGATGGTGTATGCTTATAATCCTAACGGTAAGTGGAGGCAGGAAACCAAAAATTCAAGATCATCCTCAATTATATATACAAAAAAGTAGATATCTTTAATATGGATTAGTAAATTAACATCTTTTAAAAATTACGTGTATAAACGTCTCCACCAGCATATATACACATGCATCATATATGAAATGTGTCTTGTGCTCAAGGAGGGCAGTAAAAAGTATCAGAACCCCACTGGAGTTGCAGACAGTTGTGAGTCATTATGTGAGTGCTGAGACCTGAACCTGGGTTCTCTGCAAGAGCAGCCACTGCTCTTAACCACTGAGTCATCTCTCCAACACTATTTAACATCATTAAAACATAATAGCCACAGAGAAAGTAGACTGATAGAAAAATAATCCTTCACAACTATTTTGCATCTATGGTATGCTATATACCAACTTTTCTTCAGTGACAAACAAACAAACAAAAAAACTTCTTTTAAGTACCAATTTAGGTACTGAGTCTCTGATGTGGGCTAAATTATGCCAAAGCTCATATTATAAAGTCGACAACACTAGTATCTAAGTGTCACTGTAAAAATAATCAATTAAGCTGGGTGGTGGTGGTGCACACCTTTAATCCTAGCACTCCGGAGGCAGAGGCAGGCAGATCTCTTCGAGTTCCAGGCCAGCCTGGGCTACCAAGTGAGTTCCAGGAAAGGCGCAAAGCTACACAGAGAAACCCTGTCTTGAAAAACAAACAAACAAAAAAATAATAATCATCAATTAATATGAAGTCTATTGGACTGAGGTGGTTCCCTCCTAATCTAATTTATATAACTGGTACCTTCAAATACTGAGAAATTTGAACACAAATTACACACAGAGAAAATGCCATGTGAAGGTAAAGCCAGGAACGGAAATGATGCCTCTTCAGAGCTGTCAGCAACCATCAGAAGAGATGTGGTGTATATTCTTCCTCACAGTACTACAACTCAGAGAGAACTATCTGCTAGCACCTTCATTCTGGGCTTCTATTCTCCAATTGTGAAGTAATACATTTCAG
Source organism: Onychomys torridus (assembly GCF_903995425.1). NCBI lineage: Eukaryota > Metazoa > Chordata > Mammalia > Rodentia > Cricetidae > Onychomys > Onychomys torridus. Next base: position 147,740,951 of record NC_050445.1, on the reverse strand, counting down.
TTGGTAAAGCATCTAGCTATGTACAGTTCTGTTTTTACAGCAGCCCTAGCAAGAACTACTAACAGACACCTTTTACTTCTTACACAGAATGTAAATGCATTTTGTAGTCAGCGTCAAGTACATCAAAATGATACTACATAATCAGAAAATAAATTCTACAATGAAACATGGAAGATAAAGTGAACATGGTGCACAAACCTGTAGCTCAGTAAGAACTGCTTTATGCCTTTTGTTGCATTCTATCTTTTCTACTCGTGTTTTCAATTCTGCCAAAGTCTTATCAAACACAGCACACTGTAGAGCACACAATTTTTCTTCTAGTAACCACTGTATGACCTAAGGGGGGGAAATTCCTTTGTTACAAAAGGGCAACTCAGCAAACAAAACTAGTAAATATTAAGAACTAGTAACAATAATATGAACTTATTTATGAATAAAACAAGGTTAACTAAGTTAAAGAATAAAATCCTAAACTCAATGCTACCTACTACCACTCACCACTATGTCAAAACAGAAGTCCACACAAAGGATAACATTTCCAGAGTGGAATTCTGAAAATAATTTGAAGATTTTTATCATTTTCTCCTCATCCTCCTTATTATGCTGAACCGACTTTAACAAAATTTTTTAAAGAGAACAGTTTCAAAATTTTTCTTATCTATTAAAGACTGGCAATATTGTGAGATGCAGTAAAAATGTCATTGGAGTATCAGAATTGATAAAATATTTCTAAGTGTTTATTCAACTATTGCCTCATCTGAACCACAACAAACAGGACCCTGGCATATCCATATGCCACACCTGAGAAACCGGCTCTAGAGATGGAACTCCTCGACCCACAGGTGTTCATGACCTTTCCAATTCAAACAGGGCTGGATGCAATACTATCTCAATATGCACAAGAGAAAGAAACTGGGCAGTCATCGCACTTTTATTACTTATTAATTTTCTTTTTAAAGGAAGATAGATATTTGTTCTATTTCTCCTTGTATCTTAATGGAAGAACTTTGGTTTGTTAATCCATGACTAAGGCCCTGAAAAACAAAACCAGATTTGGTGACTCAAACCTGTAATCACATCACCTAGAAGTTGAGGCAGGAGGACACCTGCAAGATTAAAGTCAACCTGGGCTACAGCCTAAACTATTATGAACTAATATCTCATGGGGGAAGGGAGACCTGAGTTTCATGTCTCTCTATAAAAGGAATTTTGAACACGTTGATGTGCATGTGTGGTGTACATGCATGAGCAGGTACATGTGATCATACATGTGCCGATGGATTCCAGAGGTCAACATAAGGTGTTTTCCATGATCACTCTGCACCTTGTTTTGAGACAGGGTTGAACCAGAGTTCACCAACTACCTAGACTGGCTGCTTACTGAAACCCAGGAGTCTCCTTCCTGCCTTAGCTTCCCAGGGTACTAGGTAGAATTAGAGGTGTACACTACCACATGTGGCTTTTCATATGAGTGGGGTGGATGAGAACTCACTTGGTATTTACCCTCTGAGAGATCTTCCCTTTCTCACATTTTGAAAAATATATGTAACATTAATTATTTTCAATATTTGTATGCTAGCATAACAGATATAGAGGAAAATTTCAAAAAATCTTTACTCTGAACATTCCCTTTTCCTAGTGTATCTAAAGCATTGTCTTTATCATTCTTTATATTAACATTAAAAATGTTTAGAATATATTAACTTATAACATTAAGATTATTATAGAGATTAAAGTCTACTATAAATATTTAAAATAAGTAAAGCTTGTTTCTTCTGCACTGTAAAATAATGTTCAATATAGGGAAAAAAAAGCTCAAGAACTATTCAGTTTTACTATAAAGAAATAGAGAAACATTACATCTCCCTTTCATTTAAATAATCACTACCATGTTTTAAAATAAAAATACTGTGGCCAAACAGAGTCAGATGAATTTAAAAATGAAGTTAACAAAAATAATCACAGACTTCATAGCTTCTCATTGTCTTCAAGTTCTGACTGGCTATGTAAACACAGAATGGATCATGCTAGAAATCTCGAAGCCTGCAGACAGTGGTCCTCTGGCACACTGAAATATAGTGTCCAGCACCTTTTGAAGCTTCTGGTTAACGTCTCCTTTGGCTGTAATCTTGACCTGGAACTCTGCCTCGTATTCTTCTTCCATGTAGCGCCGTCGTTTGGACTGCACATTGTCCATGTCTTCTGATTTAGAACGTTTCCGTCTGGAAACCTCATCTGACAAAACAACAAGAAAACCCCCGCCCTGATCAGCCCGGTGTTCTAGTGACAGGACTCAACACACAGTGTCAGCAGATGCAGCTCTCAGTCGGTCACTCTGTGACTGTGCTTAAGACGAAAGAGCTCAGCAGGCATCCAATGTTCAGCTTTAAAGCTGAGATCATGTTCAGTGTGCCAAAGAGAACCTCCAAGCTGCTAAGCAATGCACACTGAAACATGGAGCATTCTTTCCTTGAAATTCTCACATTAAGATAGAGAATGCTCTAGGGTTGGGGATTTAGCTCAGTGGTAAAGCGCTTGCCTAGCAAGCACGAGGCCCTGGGTTTGGTCCTCAGCACCGACAAAAAAAAAAAAAAAAAAAAAAAAAAGATAGAGAATGCTCTATAGCTTTGTCACGCAGATGACAGGAACTCTCCCATAATCTTCCCTCTACTGAATTTCATAGCACATATGAATACCGTAACAACATATAATGGCCATCCTATGCCACAGACTTCTCCTGTCTATGTACATTCTGAATTACTTAATTCTTCTTCCTCTGTGGAAACAGGTGCATGGCAGTCATACTGACTGGGCTGCTCCCTAGTCATCCAACCCTGAGCAGTGACAGTCTTAACATGTTCGCAGAGTTCAGACACACAGAGACAGTAAAACTAATGTCATAAAAGTATAACTGGCACAGAATAGACATTCAAAAGTTTTGCTTCAAAAATTTTCAAATGTTAACATTCATGAAATAGTGAAAAAAAATTAACTGTTTTTTCAGCATTTCAAAGAGGAAAAAAAACACTAGTATTTCAACCTTTTATGGTTATACCAATGTTGCTCCATAAATGAAACCTATTTTCTTTGATCTGTAAAATAACGTTCAAGATGAGGGGTAGAGAGGAACTCAAAAACTATTCATTCAATTTTATTGTAGCAGTAGATAAATATATCCACATCTATCTATGAATTTATTTAATGCAGTTCTATTTTACAACTATTTAATACAAACACAATAAACCAAAATTAACCCCTGGCTTCAAGCTGCCCTATCCTTTTCAAAATCTAGGGCATCAGTTCTAGTATCCCTTCCCTAGGAATCTGTTATAGTTAAAAATATATTATCTCTCACAACAGCAAGACAAATTCTCCTGCCCTGAGCTTAAAAACAGCTTTAAGACAAAGTGTATGTCTAACTCCTCTCTGTGGAATGATTAACTTAAACACACATATGAAATATGAAATAACACATCCAAAAACTTGAACTGGTCATCAACAAGATCAGTGAATTGTGGCTTAAATTTAAAATGTTGGGGCCATCTCTGGCAGACGGTCCTGGCTAAGGCCCACTACGAGGCAGGCGCTGTACATGCATACTTCTCACAGGTGGCCGCTCCCCATCAGGCACTTGCTCCTCTTCCTCAGCTCTGCTGTCCTTTTCACTCCTTCCTACTTCTGTTAGGACAAATGCAGAAAGGGAACTTTATTTATTTCTGCGGAAATCAGTAACAGCTCATTAATTCACATTTCTGGTCACCATTCAGCTACCAAACAAACATTTTACAAAATTAAAGTCATAAAACAGCAAATCTGGAGAACATGAGAGCACAAACTGAGAAGTTAAAGGCCAAGTGCACATTCACATTGTATTTATTCCTAATATTAAACTCGATATAAAAACTAATATATACATTTCAAAGCCAACAATTTTACTTAATTTGCCACTACCAGTAACAATTATAAAGATTAGATGTCTTTATTTTCAATTATTCAAACTAAAGCAGAGCCAGCAAGGTAGCTCAGAGGCTAAAGGCACTAGTCAGCACGTCTGACAACCAATTCCCAGGTCTTACATGGTAGACAGAGAGAGCTGACTCCCAAGTTGTCCTCTGACCTACACACACACACACACACACACACACACACACACACACACACACACCACACCACACCTTACAATAAATAAATGTAGTAAAACTAAAACAGTAGTTAAGACATTATCAAAATGATGATGATATACTTAACATACTTGTAAATTCTAAATAACTCAAAGATCTCCTATGCTGAATGACCACTTTTCAGATCTGCCTACTAGATTCATGGCACTTAAGACATGCACTGAGTTTTAGAACAGATTAAAGGATTAGTGCATGCAAAAGTTTTAAATAGAACTCTGTTAAGAAAAAATGTTAACAGATTCTTACTAGGAAGTAGAGCCCATATTTCTTTAACTTTTGTTCAAACATTCTTGGGATTTGAGCAAATTGACCTTTTGGAAGATTTAGGAAAGTGCGTGTGCATACATGTGTGTGTACACATGCACATGCGTGTAGGCACCCTAGAGCCAGAAACAAGTGCTGAATCTCTACAGCAGGTAGTTGTGAGCTACCATATGGGTTCTGGGAACCCAACTTTGCATAGAGTAGCAAATGAATATTCAGCATTAAGCCATCCATCTCTCTAGGCCCAAGGAAACCTTTCAACACAAAATAATAATCAAAGGCCCTTGTACAGAAACAATTTGTGTATCATTCCAGGCAGTGTCAGGGATTTCGAAAGTCCATCCAAACATAAAGCTTCCTAGTTCACCTGTACTTATATAGAACCTATCCTTATGCCTGGCAAGCTTGTTCTGATACCTCTGGTCTTCTCAAATACAGCCTTCTCATTAAGTTGCTAAGTTTTCACAGTTCTATCTTCCATGAACTTTGCTCTGTCTGTCAATGCAGACAGTAAGATCACTCAAGGTAGATAACCAGATCTTATAGTTCTGGTAAGCCCAAAACCTTTGAGAAAGAGCTCAAATAAAGCATTTACTAACTTCTTGACAGGTATTACCTTTAATAGTTAATGACCAAAGAGTACAGGGTCTGACACAGCACTACTGCCACCCTGTGCAGGAATAGCAATACTAGAACAAGTAAACAAACGGACTTGCCTCTGTCCAGCTGAACTGTACAAAGCTCAGATGGACCACAGGCCACAGTCTGCCAACCCCTTTGGCTTTGGATCGAATCCTTAAGGATATTTAAAACAAAACAAAGTCCTACAGGCTACTTGAAAACAACATACCCATTAGGAAAAAAAATAGAGGAAGTAACAGGTAAATCATATATAAGCAAATACAAAAGGCCAATAAACATAGATTTTTCAATCTTACAAATAAAACACATCAGGAGAATGTAGCCTGCAGAAAATCTAACTTCTCCAGACATTTTCAAAGCTTTACACTAATAAAAAGGTACAAATACTATCTTCTACATCATCTGTCCTCAACCTATAGGTTATGACCCCTCTGGGGACTGGATGACCTTTCACAGGGGTTGGGAAGACCATCAGAAAACACAAATATTTACATTATGATTTATAACAGTAGCAAAACTACAATAATGAAGTAACAATGAAAATAAGTTTACGATTGAGGGTCAACACAACATGAGGAAGTGTATTAAAGGGCCACAGCATTAGGAAGGTTGAGAACCCTGTTCCACCTGATGTTTGATAATAGACAGGATGGGGTCTAGCAAAATGGAAATCTAAATTCAAGTAAGCTGAAGACTTACTAGGAGAACAAGGTGCTAACTTTGTAAATGTGGCTGAAGGTCTAGCTCTGAAAGTGAGGGTGGACTAGCAGTTAAAAATGTCTGAAACACACACTGAAGATAGTAAGTAGACAGGAAAGACAAAAGGTGGGAATGCAATACCTCCACTAGTGTCTTAACTTTCTCAGGAAAAGATACTAGTCTAGCCTCCTTAGACTCTGACTTAAAGTATTCTTTATCATTCAGCAATATGCAACAGCCTGTCTCCAGATGTACTATACATTTGTTCTTCTATTTTTATAAGAGTACTATTTTTTTCTACTTGTCTTTTGATAGGGTCTCATGTAGCCTAGGCTAGCTTCAAACTACTTATGTAGCCAAGGTTAACCTTGAATTCCTTTTGGTCCTCTCTCTTCTCCCCTCATACCACCACACCTAGCTGAATTTCTATAACAAGTTATTCAAGGATCACTGATATCAACATTAAACGAGCAGGTTCTATTAAACAGTTTATTAAAGCAAATAAAATCTTTAATCAGCTAACCTGGAGAGCTCGGCTTATTTTGTGATATAACTTCAGACTCGGACTCATCTTTGCCACATGAAATATCCTCTTCATCAGAGAGGACCAAAAAGGCTTCTTTTGGCAAATTCTCACTACTTTCTTGTTTTGATGGCGAGCCAAAAGAACCCTCCATTTTCTCTTCCAAATCTTGACTTGTCTCAACTGGAAGGAGAGAAGTTTTTGAAAAGCATGTGAGTTCATCCTCAGCGGGTGCAAGTTTTTCCAGAATAGGAATGATCTCATCTGTTTCCATGGAGTCTGTGTTGTCTAAGGCAGTCTCCTTCTTGTCTTCTGTAGTATTTTCACTGATAACTTCGACAACTTCTGCAGGACTTTCCCGATCATCTTTTTCACTTTGGTCCACTTCCATACTGCTGGAGATGGCCTCTTCTCCAAGAGCAAGCTCAGCAATGGGCTCTTCCTCTACCTTCTTTGTATTTTCTGGAGGTAGATCAGAACAAATAATTGCACTGTGTGTTTCTATAGTTTCTTCCTTCTCACCAACATTACTGTTAGTTTTATCTTCCTCATCAAATGAGTCTTTATTTTGAATTTGGTCTAAGTTTTCATTGTCTTCATTTTTTTCTGAACAATCATCATTGTTATTGCTACTCTGCTCTGCCTTGTCAGTTTCAGGAATCGGCTCACAAACTGGCACAGAACTTGGTTTAAAAGTATCAGTGGCTGATTCTGCAGTCAGCTCACCGGGAGCCAGCTCACCAGAAGCCAGTTTGCTACAGGCAGGACCACCAGAGGATTCATCACTAGAAGGCAGATCATCGGAAGGCAAATCAACAGAGGGAGCACAATCATCAGAAGAGGGTTCCCCAGAGGCCAGTTCACAAGATGCCACTACACCAGCAACTGGTTCATCTGAAACTGGGTCACCAGAGAGTGGTGCACCAGACAGTGGTTCACCAGACAGTGGCTCACCAGAGGTGGAACCACCAGAGGCAAGATCATCAGAGGCAGGTTCTTCAGAAGCAGTATCTGCAGAGGTGGGATCACGGGAGGAGGGTTCACTCGAGGGCGACTCCTCGCAGGGAGAGTCACCAGTGGCTGGGACTCTGGCAGGCAGCTCTCCTGCAGTCAGGTCTCCAGAGGCTGGGGTGCCCGAGGCTGGGCTGCCAGAGGTTGGTTCAGTGGTTAGTGTAGAAGCAAGCTCAGAAGTTACACTAGGAGACAAAGACTCACTATTTGAATCCTCTTCTTGTTTGTTTTTCACACTAACACTGGGGATACACGGTGTTTCTTTCAGTTCTGTTTTACTTTCTTCAGACTCAAAACAAATCCCTTCAATACCATTCACTTCTTCTCTATCTGGAATACAATCTGCACTTTCTAAAGGTGAAGTGGGCTCCAGATCTCCATTTTCATGGTTCCCGTTTAAAAGCTTCACGTCTGTTTTCAGCAGCTCTTCTCTGACTTTGTACACAGCTTCAAGCTGCTGACGATCACTCACTCTCATTGTTTTTCGAGCCTTGAAGACTTTTTTCTGAGGTTCTTCTATACTATCCATTTTGAATCTTCAAAGAAAAAGAAAAAGATTTTAATCACTGAGACAAGTCATTTAATTACAGGTTTACTGAAAAATTAAAGTGAACAATTTATTTAGCTCATATAACATAAAATTGAGAGACGACACAGTGCACATCAGAACATCAGTTGCTAGGAAAATGAAGAGGGAAAGGAGCTAGTGTTTATTCTCAATACAGAATAAAAAATCCAGAAGCAGCCAGGCAGTGGTGGTACACACCTTTAATTTCAGCACTTGGGAGGCAGAGGCAGGAGATCTCTAAGTTTGAGGCCAGCCTGGTCTACAGAGCAAGTTCCGAGACAGCAGGACAGTCAGAGTTATGCACAGAAACCCAGTCTAGAAGGGAGAAAAAAAATAATCCAGACTATGTTTCAGGAGCATGAAAAAGCACATGCAGAAAATGGGGGCTAGGAATCAAACCCAAGTCCTCTTCAAGTGCATCAGCAAGTGCGCTCAACCACTGGGCCTTTCTCCAGCTTGGCTGTAGGTTTAGAGAAAGTAGGTAATGGATGCTAAAGAGTACACGATTCTTCTATGGAAAAGAAAAATGTTCTAACATTCATTGTGGTGATAGCTACACAACTCTGTGAGTCTACTGAAAACCCACTAATTGTACATTTTTGTGGATGAATTATATGTTATAATTATACCTCAATAAATATCAAAGGATTAAAAAGTACATACATTGTAGTACGTCCTCCTTTTTGGTCAATTGTGTTAGAGTCCTATCAACTCTGTTTACCAAAGAATGGACTGTTATCCTTATTGATGCTTCTGTTTTGCATCTGCTTTGGACTTTTGCTGGTTTCTCCTCTGCATCATCTCTTTGACTTTTTGGATGGGTTTAATTTGCATCTGAGGAGTTAATTTTTCAGTGGCTGTGATAAAATATTCTTTGACAGTATCAACTTGGGGAGAAAGGGTTTGTTTTGAAGCACAGTTCAAGAGTATAGTCCATTACGATAGGAGGTCAAGGCAACAGGAAGTTGGTGAGCCTGGTCACACTGCATCCACAATTAGAAAACAAGGATGAACTTTGGTTCACTCCTCATTTTTTCCTTTATGAGACAAGGACCCAGCCCAGAGAATGGGGTGACTCACAGGGGGTGGGTCTTTCTACCTCATTAACTTAAGATAACCCACCCACCAGCACATCCCAGATGCCCACAGCTCAGGTGATTCTAGAGCTAAACTGACAATGGAGACTAACAATGGTAAAATCTTTTTGTTGGACTTGTGGTTCAAGTTTAATCACTAATTTTCAAATAAATTTCATCTTTCATAATGTGTGCACAGAAAGCCTAACTGATGGTTTTTCCTTAAAATGTGCCTAACTGATGATTTTTCCTTAAAATTAGTGAGACTGTGGTACTATAATGTTACTTCTTAAACTGTAGCTGAGTATCAGGTTATTAGGGTGGGCTATGTGACTATGCACAGAATCAAACCACGCTAAGACAGGAGCTGTGCTATCATCACAAGACAAAGAATGAGAAGAATCTAGGAGACATGTCTGGACAAACGCTCCCTCAGGCAGGACCTTCCAAGAAAATATGCCTTGACAACATCTTTTGAACTTGTAGCCTGTAAAATTAAGACAATATATTGGTGTGTGTGGGGGGGGGGAGATTTACCTCATATACACAATAGTGAGAGTGAGACATAAAATATCCACTAGACAATATTCAACATTACCTCATAATTAAAAACAAAACGGAATTTACTCAAATCTGATAAAAGGTTTTAAAGATATAGATGCTACATTTAATGGGGAAATGAGGTTAAAAGAAGAGAACAAAAGCATCCCATATCACCATTTTTATGTAAACATAAATATTTCTGCTTGGCATGTGAGCTCCTGGATATGATCCCCAGCACCGCTGAAGGGCAGCACTGCCGGTTGGAGAGAAGACAGAAGGAAGGGGGAACGGAGGGGGGAATGGAGGGGGAGAGGAACAGCGAGATCATCCATAGTGGAGTAAAACACATGTACATGTGCACCTGCACGCACGCGCGCATACACACACACACACACACACACACACACACACACACACACACACTTACTGAGGTACTTACTACCCAATGTCACCCAATCAAGAACGAGGCTCTACTGCTTTAAACTCCACAGACCACCTAATTTACACTACAGCAAACCAGGTTTTAGCACTGTCACTTATAGAACTACAAGATTACCTACAAGAAATAAGTCAACCCAAGGGGTTAATAAAAAATGTCTTTCAATAAGCCCGACCTATTTGTCAGAGACCAATACGGCTCGAAAGGACATAGCATTTTGTCAAAGAATGTCTAGATTGTGTTAAAGTCTACATTCATTTTCTAAATTTAATTCAATAATTTAAACATTTCTTAGTTTTAAATTAAAGAATTTCTTGAAAAACATAATCTTTCAACTATATAGAAATCCTCAAACAAAATCACCACTGACACTACTTTAAGAGTCTAGAACTTGCCAGGCGATGGTGGCGCACATCTGTAATCCCAGCACTCAGGAGGCAGAGGCAGGTGGATCTTCGTGAGTTCGAAGCCAGCCTGGTCTATAAAGCGAGTTCCAGGACAGCCTCCAAAGCTACAGAGAAACCCTGTCTCGAAAAACCAAAAAAAAAAGAGTCTAGAACTTAAAGTTTTTCCTTCCTCATCCACTTCAAAGTCATGTTACCTACACATTTTTCTGCATAGAAGATATAAAATTGGGCTGGAGAGATGGCTCAGCCGTTAAAGGCTAGGCTCACAACCAAAAATATAAGAAGATACAAAATTTTGGGCCTACTTTTTGGTGCAGGAGCTAGAACCCAGGGCTGATCAGTGCTCTCCCAATGACCTCTATCTACCCCAGACAATTCAAGCCTGGTACTCACCCTGCTGACTATAAACGTAGGAAATGTAGTTTGGTTCCCTTGAAATATGTTCAAATACTGAAGCACCATTCCTTTAGACATTGAAATATCTATTTTCAGATAGTCTATGCTTATCTAAGTTATCAATTTACATTAAAATTAATCATTAAAAAAAACTTCATAGCTTTTCATAATGCAAATAAGAAATGAACTCTGCTGAGAGCTGTGAATGTGAACCCACTTCTCCCAGGCTATAAATTGAATTTCATATTTATTTAGTTGGCCCAACACTTCCACTCTCTTCATTTAAAGTACCTTAAAAGGAAGTCTATCCACACACAGGCTTGGCTGAGAATTAAATGATGTAACTAATTAATAAAATTAATTCATATTAAGTAAGCCAGGCAAAGTAGAAGACACTGGTAATTCCAGCATTTGGGAGGCCAAGGCAGGAGGATCACCACATGTCTGAGGCCAGCATGAGGTACAGTAATCTCCTCTCCAACCTTGGCTACAGAGTGAGGCTCCACCAGAGTGAGGCTCCACCAATACAAATGTAAAAGGCAATTAGAATGTACCAAGTGCTCAACATTATTATCCTCATTAGCCTATTTCCTCTGGGTATTTCTAGGCATACCTTTCAGTCTGAGACAAATTAAATAACATTGACGTGTGTGTGTGTGTGTGTGTGTGTGTGTGTGTGTGTGTGAGAGAGAGAGAACTAGAAAGCCCAGTGTAAATAACAATATTAAACTGTCATCACCAAGTAACACTTAATAAAAATAAATATAATCCAAGTCAAGCTGGTTTTAGCAAAAAAGCCATTAACTTCAGTAATACTAACCAAAAAAACTGCCAGAAGAGAATAGGGAACTACCTTTCATACCCACAAGGGAGCACACTACAGTCATTTACAGGATTTTCATAGTTCTAAGCATAACAAAAAACAGACAAAGCATTAAGAAGTAACATGAACAACCAGTTCAAACTAGTCCAGCCATTTCTGTGCAAACCAATCAGCAATCTGCTTTGAGAAATCTATTTTGCGTAAGCAAAGCTCAATAGGAAAAGTATACATGAGAGAAGGGCGTGTTGGCTGCAGACAAGTCTCTATGGCTGTATTAGCAGAAGGTGTTCCTAAGGCCCATTTTAAACACTGTCGTCTGTACATAGTCTGTAAAATAAATGCTCCTTCTTATGGCAGCCACACTAGTCACAGAATGTTCACACAACTTCAATTCAGTTACAGAAAACCCATTTCTATTTTATAGCAGAAAATGTCTGTATCTAGAAACAACATGATACAATGAATTAGTCTCTCCTGGAAGTGCTTTTTTAATGAAAAAGAAGAGTTTAAAAATAGAATGTTTGAGCCCTTACTTTACATACTCAGATCTAAGAATTCTGCAGAAATGTCATGAACATTTTTCTATAGAAATCTATATGTAAATAACTAGAGAAATGTGTTACAGGAAATATGTCTCTCTATGGCTTGTAATTTTTTTTTTCAATTTTTTGATAAATTCTTTTTTAGGAAAGCTCAATGAGCCTCTTCTTTAAATGAAACATTTTTCCTGTGTTCCACTCCCCTCCACCCACTTCTTTCACTTTCTTTCTAACAAGAAATCACAGCCATGAAACAAAGGGAAGCTGTTTTATCTTGGCTTATAATCTTCCTGCTCAAAACACTCAAGAATTTAAATGGCTGTTCAAGAGCTAGATACAAACTCAGCCAATCAGCAGCCAGAATTCTGATTCCTGCCCAGCAACAGGAGACAGACAATAAGGTCAGAGAAACAGAGTTAACAAAACCGGATCTAAAATACTGCACTGTAGTTCTTTGTCTGAAATAATAATCTAGAACACAGATTTCGTGTCTTAAATCCATGATATCTATTAAATACACAGCACACAAGTGAATAAGATTTACATCTTTTATACTACTTTATCATGCTCTAGTACTGATTATAAATGTTTCTAAAATATAATTTTCCTGAGGAATCTGTCAAACAGGGACAACACATAAAAATATCCTTTGTACACAGTGAAATTCAAATATATTTTCTTTTAGATTAATAGTTTTTGCATTTATAAGACATTTATAAATAAAACCCATCAAAATATTAAATCCAAATACTGAAGATATTTTCTCATGCTAATTCACCTACCATTACCATAGACACTTCCAAACCCAAACTCAACAGTATTCCGGACTACGGGCAGGGTGACAAAGTGCTGTGTTGTCTGCTGCACGGAACTGACTCTGCTTAATTCACTTAACAAAATCAACATGTCTTATTCTTGGTGATTTACGTGGTAAAAATATAATTACTACAGTAAGCACAATGAATTGCCTTTCACAGCAGTTACAAAAAGACCACACAAGCTCTGCTTTTGAAGCAATAAAAGGTGTGGATTATAAAGTAATTCTACAGGATTTTTTATTAAATATTTTTTTAAAAATCTGTGATCAGTTTCTTTTTCCTTCAAATTCACTATCTATCAGCTTTCCCTAGTCAACAAAATTTTAAACTAATCATCATTTTCCCTCTTCATTACAGGTAATCTTGCAATTTTTCCAACATACCCCAGAGGGAGCTTGCTGCAGCCATAATTTTAGTTTATATAGTCTCCCCATAAGAGAAATAAATCAACAGCTGTTTCAGTGCTTCAGTCCTGTGAGGGAACCGAAATTCACTCTGATTGGCTCAAAGCCTTACCTGCCTAAAGCCAATCAGAGGAAAGTATCCCAAACCTTACCCAGCAACAAGGGAAGCAGATGCGGGCAAGTGTTCTACTAAGAATTACAGGCACTGTGAAGTCAAGGGAAACAATAAAATTGAAACCTATTGCACCTATAATTTCAAATGCTTTATTTGAATAACAGGTATCTATAGTGCTGCTTGGTTTTTGTTTTGAGTGCCCCCCCCATTTTATTTAAACTAGGGTCTAGACAGTATGTACCGTCTTCTAAAAACAGCCATAAACTGGTTCAAATCACATATACAGTCACCATGCTAATTCAAACTAATATGATCTAAAAAAAGATACATAAAAATAAAATTCACACAAATACTTAAAATATGAAGCAAAAAATCACATAAGTGCAGCACTCATCTGTGAGGAACACTTCAATCATGCCCAGGCTGTTAAGAACATTATTAATACTTTTCCAAATAATTGAATGCTAAAAAATCATGTGGTTTTTTAGGATTTATTTTCGTTTTTTTATTTATGTATATGTGTTTGTGTCCTGTTTGCTACAAGTGTGTAGGTGCTGTCAGAGGCCAGAAGAGGGCATCAGACACCCTGGAGCTTGAGTTACAGGCTCCTGGGAACTGAACTCTGGACCTCTGGAAGAGCAACAAGAGCTCTTAACCACTGAGCCATTCATCTCTCCAGCCCCTGAAAATATGTTTTCTTCAATTTTTTTTCCTTAGATAGCTTAACAAAATCAACTCAACAGACCTGACATGACTGACTCCTAGACAACATTTTCTCATGACCCATGCATGATTACTGCCCATCTGTTGTCTTTACCACACATCCCTATCCCCTTAGAAGGGCAGCTCATTTCTAACCTGGATATAATGCTCTAGCCTGTAATCACATCACTAGGCAGAGGAGATAAGATGCTGAGAGACTTTCTCAAAAAAAAAAAAAAAAAACAACAAAAAAACAAAAACAAAATCAAGTTAGGCAGTGTAGTAGCACACATCTTTAATTCCAGCACTCAGCAGACAGAGACAAGTGAGACACTGTGAGTTCCAGGACAGCCAGGGCTACAAAAAGAGATGTCTCAAAACAAAACACCAGGACAAGGGACATCAAAGTAACTCACCAGGGAAGGTGCTTGCCACTGATCTTGATGACCTCAACTGGGCCCCTGGGACCCAGAGTGGAAGGAGAGGACAATTGCCAAGTTGTCCTCTGAACATCCATGGGGCAAGGCACACACAAACCCACAATCACACACCAAATAAGTAAGTGGGTAAGTAGGTAATATAAACTAAACAAAACTCTCTTTCTCAGTTGAGAGCACTGACTTTCTTGCACTGCTTGAGAACTCACAGCATTTGTTGATGAGAACAGGGCTATCTACACAACAAATACGAACCACCCTTCTCACTGTGACTGCCCATTAGTCACACCAGTCGGAAAATACAACTCCTCACCACTGACCTTATCCAATCCAAGTTAGTATATATTCAATCAAAACTTTAACATTTTTATCTTAAAAACAAGATGATATTTTGTTTTGTTTAAAACCCATTATCTTTCTATAACTTTAGCTTAATCCCTTTTATTGGATCTATTTTTTTTTTTTTTTTTTTTTGGAGCTGAGGATCGAACCCCGGGCCTTGGCTTGCTAGGCAAGTGCTCTGACACTGAGCTAAATCCCCAACTGCACTGGATCATATTTTTAACATTTAAAACAAACAAACAAACAAACAAAACAGTACTGGAGAGATGGCTCAGTAGCTAAGAACATTGGTTACTCTTCCAAAGGACCCAGGTTCAATTCCCAGCACCCACCACCACGCTGACTCACAATTTTCTGTAACAGCCTCTTCGGGCACATGTGGGGTGCACAGATATATATGTAGGGAAAACACACATACTCAATACATAAATAAATGAACCCTACAAAGGAACTGAGTGTTAGTCATCCTTTAAGAATTCACTGTGATTTTTGCTTCTGAGAAAGGTAAAATTGGACCAACACTGTTCTTCTCCACACACTCTGCTCTTCCTTTTCCTTCTCCTAAACAGGACAAGACTCTTTCTATAGCATGTCTGTCCCAAGACCACCGTGCTTTGCATTAGACCCACCATAAACAAAGCAAGCAGCACTGAGGGTTAAGATCTAACAGTCTCACTCATGGAAAACTCAACTCAACTGTCTTTTACCAGGACAACCAGAAAGTCTGAAATGAAGCAAATGTTCTCTGAACTTAATCAAAACCTTACATGTAACTAAACCTGGCAAGTTTCAGGAGATGCATTTATTTGACTTACTGTGACTTTATCACATCTTACCAGTATGCCTAAGTACCATGCTACCAGTTACTATTCTGCCATTATTTTAAAGGCATCACTTTAAAAATAAACATTATTCAATTCTAATACTTACATTTATATTGTTTAATGAAGCATTTTAGCATATATCACTATATCACTAGTATAAGATTTTTAGTATAAGGCACATTTTATAAATCCAAAACTTTGATAATAGAAAAAAATCTTAAATATATCAATGCCGTGATGTGCTTCTGAAGCCATTCACAATATAATGAAAAATGGAGTGTCCTTAATGAACACATACTATATGTGTTTGGGATATAAAATCTAAAGTATAATATGTTACATACATAAAACTAAAACCTATAGTAATTACTAGATTTTAAAAATCTGTTCTCTTAGAAAGCAAAGGTAGTAATCTAGAACATTCTAGCAGCTACTAAGCTAGCGTGCTCACATACTTACACATAAGTAATAAAATGTACCACTTGCTGGGTGGTGGTGGTGCACGCCTGTAATCCCAGCACTCAGGAGGCAGAGGCAGGTGGATCTCTGTGAGTTCGAGGCCAGCCTGGTCTACAAAGCTAGTCCAGGACAGGCTCCAAAGCTACAGAGAAACCCTGTCTCAAAAAAATAAAAATAAAAAATAAATAAAATGTACCATTACACAATTCTAAGCGTCAAAATAGAACACCATTAGAATCAAATCTGACAAGAGGCATTTTTCAGTCTTAAAGAAGCTTGCAGAACTTGCAGAGAAATCTACACTATTACTACATAACGATGGAAACCCTCTTTGAAATAATAAACACACCCCAAAAGAGTCCCTTGCAGTCATCTCTCAGTTCTTTGACAGGAACAGAAACTGAAATACAATTTGCACAGTCACTGTGATTGGCTAATGACAGAAGGGCCATGTAACCAATCAGGAACTTGGGCAACCATAGGAGGAGAAAACTTAAATCCACTTGGCAACAGCCTAAAAATAGAAACAATATGCAAGTATGAACAGATGTGAACCTAGGAACAAAAATTACTAGCTGAAATACCTTATTTTCTTAAAGATAGTGTCTTGCATTTTAACACCTAACATTAATCTGACACGTTTTCTTATTAGATCCCAGTTACAGAAAACTGAATGCTACACTAAATAGATGGATCACTGCCAAGTAACATTCCATTGTCTGTATTTTTTTTTAAACCGGAGCTGAGAACCGAACCCAGGGCCTTGTGCTTGCTAGGCAAGCACTCTACCACTGAGCTAAATCCCCAACCCCCATTGCCTGTATTATTTAATTTGTGCACATGTGTGCTTTTGTGTGCAGTGACATGCTTGTTTTCCTTTTCCCAGGAGAACAATGAACCACTTGAATCAGTTCTAATCAATTCCAGACTTTGAAAAAATCTTAATGTCTGGATAACACTG
Organism: Onychomys torridus; assembly: GCF_903995425.1. Classification (NCBI taxonomy): domain Eukaryota; kingdom Metazoa; phylum Chordata; class Mammalia; order Rodentia; family Cricetidae; genus Onychomys; species Onychomys torridus. Next base: position 147,723,778 of record NC_050445.1, on the reverse strand, counting down.
CATTTCTCTAGCACTTTTTGTGCAATTATTTGAGAGTGTGATCTATTGATTTTTAAAAGCCTGTTCGTTGTGTACTAAAAACACAACTGAATAAAAGCAGACCTCTAAATAAGGTAAGGATTTGTCTATTCATTTTTCAAACATTAACTTCTAATGATAGTGTATCATATACACACTAGACATCAATAATTATTTTCTCAATAAAGCTGTTACTAGCACTGAGGGGAAATTTTATCTTACTGCTCATGTCAAACAAATTAATTTTAATATAAATAATTTGTAAAAAATTTCTATTTCTGATTTTCAATTGGTTTCTAGTAGAATGGAGATGCTAAAACTCACAATGTTTAAATTTTCTTCTGTTGTCTAGATGTGAGACACATTTCTTCACTCTGACCTTGCAAACTAGTGGTTCTTAGTAGGCATGTGCCTTTTTCTCCGTATATTACAAATTTACTCTAAGGAGAATTCTCATTCCTAAAGGTGACAATCTGCAGTCTAATGTATGAAAGAAGAATATAAAGGCAAGGGATTTGGCTCAGAATAAAGAGGACTCACCAAGCATGTATATTTGAACCCTAGTATGGGAGTAGGAGGACAAAGAAGGTAATGGAGAAAATTATAAAATAGGAAGAAAGAAAAGGTCAAAGTAAGACAAAATAGAAAGCCAAGAGGACACTCTGATTTCTCTTTAACTCAAGTTATAGCTGCTGAACTCAAAGGCTAACGCGTCAGTCAGGTCCTGTTAAAACACCCACTGTCTTCTGTGTTTTTCTTGTTTGCTTGTTCCTGATTTTGTTCTTGTGGTGATGGGGATCAAACACAGACCATTGTAAACAGTAAAAGCTCCAGTAAACAGAAACAAGAGTTAAACCCACCTTCTAATAACACAATGGCTAAATTTTAAAATGGAGTTTCACCTAGCATATAATTACTCTTTAATAGTTTACATAAAATGTAAATAAAGCTAATTTTCTTAATGTTCTTCTTTGTTGGGGATCCAAAATCTAACTATATTTATAGCTTAATAAAAAGGATTAAAATAAAATCTTGAATATTGTTTCTACACTGTTATTCTCATCACAAAAACAAGCACTATGAATTAACCTGTGAGTTACAACTAATTACTGGGTTTTTCCTCACTCGTGATCTAATTTTTTGTTATAAATTTCTTTCATAAATCTAGATCATCAATATGACTTTAAATACAAGTCTTAATATTTCCATTTTCTTTCACTATATTTAGAGTAGTTAAACTTGGGGGTTTTTTTTGCATTTTTACTTATATGGTCAGTTTTACTTGGAAAAAAAAACAAGAAAGAATGGAATCTCAAGCATTATTCAAATAGTCAAACAATATTAATCCTCATTTTGTAAGGAACTGCATAGTCAAGGTACCTTCAACCAACCAACTAGCCACTAACACGTGGAAAGAAAGGTCAGCTCAGATCATAAGCCACTCTTGAGCCTCGCTCCTCTCTAAAGCCTCACTGATCTCAAGTGCCAGCTGAGAACCAGATGTTCCGCAGCTAGCCTCTGTGGACAGAGGTCTTGGGGCATCACAGAGCCAACACCCTGATCCAGGTTCTGGGAGAAACCCCAAATGCCTCCTTGCCACTGTCTCCTTTTTGCCAGCACAGTACACTGCTGATCACCCTTCCTTGTCATTCTATTAGAATTCTTTTAGCACATTCTTCTGGCCATTCATTCTATCTGTAAACCTCATCTTTACTCTGTTAGACTGCTCCACAAGAGGTACACTCTTACACAGTAAGCTCTCTAGTCAACAAACAACACAACAAAAATTACCTTCCCATTCTAAGATTTTCCCAGCAAAAAGTGTAAGAATATAATCTACTTGTTGCTGGCAAATATTCCTTAAAATCTTAGCAATACAGACTGAGCTACTAGAGAGGATGACCTTGAATTCATGGGTCTTCCCACCTCCATCTCCCAGTACAGGGACCACAAGTACACACCACTACAGCTGGCTCCATTAGGTATATTATTATCGAACACTTTTTTTTTTTTTTTTTCTTTTTTTGGTTTGGCTTTTTGGGACAGGGTTCCCTGTGTAGCAGCCCTGGCTGTCCTGGAACTCACTCTAGACCAAGCTGGCCTCAGAGATCCACCTGTCGAGAGCTGGGATTAAAGATATGCACCACCACTGCCTGGCTACTGAACATTTTTTTTAAAGACACTATAAAGAAAGAATGTAATTAAGCATATAAGCATATAAAATATTGTATAACAGGAAGTGTTGTTATAAATGGATTATATATTCTGTGTGTATATGAAATATGGATAGTGTGTCCAATGAGTCTTTTTCTACATGCATGACCACCAAATGTAGGAGTATTATATATAGTATTTAATCCTAACTATCAAAAGACTTTGGAGGCTGAAGAGATGCCTCAGCAGTTAAGAGATCTTGTGACTGTTCAAAGGACCCAAGTTCGTTTCCCAGCACCCACATCAGGCAACTCACAGTAATATTTGTAACTCCAGCTTCAGATGCTCCAGTGGTGTATACTAGCTTCTGACACCACCCTCATGGACAAACAATTACAAAACAGATCTTTTCTTTGGTTTTTTGTTTTGGTTTGGTTTTTTTGTCGGAGCTGAGGACCGAACCCAGGGCCTTGCACTTGCTAGGCAAGCGCTCTATCACTGAGCTAAATCCCCAACCCCAATCTTTTTAATCTTTTAAGAGAATAGACTTTAGGGGAATGGAAAGATGGCCTGGTGGTCCTTGAAAGGACTGGATTTTGGTTCCCAGCACCTACATCTCTAAGCTCACAACTGCTGTTAACTCCAGCTCCATAGGATCTACAGCCCTATTCTAGTATCCAAAAACACACACAAGCACATACAAACACACACTTGTGTGCACACACACACAAATAATAAAATCTTGGAAAAAAACCCAAGTTTTTAAATGTTTAACTACAGACATGAACAATAAAGCCTTTATTGTCTTCCTGATACACTTAAATTTTATAAGCCAGATTTCTAAAGACTACATTTAAAAAATTCTTTAAACCCTCAAATTCACAGAGTATGACTTTCTTTCCAATTCCATTTTAAATGGCACTTCTGCTCATAACCCTATTTATTTATAATTCAGTCATAGACAAAGACTTCACAAGTAGTTGCTAAGCAACAGCAGCATGCTCAGTTTGGGCCTATTGGAAATTTGGCTGTCTGCCACATTAAAGGATTTAACTGAGCCTAGAGCCTCCAGAATTTAAAAAAGCAGATGAGGAGGAAGAGAAAAAAGAAGATCAGAAAGAGACAGAAAGGGAAGAGGAAGAGGTAGAGAAATGAAGAGGAGGAAGAGAGAAGGCGGGGGAAATCTCCCAACAATCTACAGTAAAATGGACAACAAGCCAAGCCCCTTAGCCCATATCCGGGTATTTGTGCAAACTTACAATCCTCAGAAGGGTGTACAGTTCTGAAGCTCCTCTTCTAGTGAACACAGCAACCGCAACAGCTTGGGAGTCTGCAAGCACACTCGCGAGGACAATGTATAGGACTACGATTACATCAGCCCTTTAGGACTAGAGAAAACCAACCGACTCCATTCCCTCAGATCTCTTTATCTCTGTCTGCCTGGCTAACAACTAAAAAAGAATGCTTCCACACTAAACCACACTATTTTTCTCTTTTAACACTGTAACAATTTAAATGTAGTAACAACCAAAATCAATTACAAACTATATCTGCCATTTCTTAATAAAACTAAGAAAGCATTGAGTATTTCAAAATTCATTCATTTATACAAATTAATACTGATAAGAATAAAACTTAGCAATGTCAAGATCACTCCTTAAGCAAACAAGGATAATTTCAATGAGAAATCTTCCTACTGGAACCAGCAGAAACACTGTGACACTGCTATATTCACTACTATAGAAACCCTAAGCCATCAGTAAGAGCTCAAATACCTCAAGATACAGTAAGAAAAACATCCATTCAAAACATCAAGGAAAAGGTATCTAAAAATCATTTACATGGATTTTAAAATATGTGAAACATTAGAACTATGTAAGACATGACTCAATGTAGAAAAATACATCAATCTTCCTTAAAAAAAATTCTAGTCAAAACTTCACCTACATAATTTTTGTATCATAACAGAAATTTTAAGATTAATATGTAAAACAAAAAAGTACTTTATAAAAATTAGGGAAGTTTTAAGAATTAGAAATGTTTTCCCATCAGATACAAAAGCTTACACCAAAGTAATAATTGTTTAAAAAAACAGTGCAATAAAATAATTGTCCAAAACATAAATAAAGACACAGCTTCTTAAATAAATGATTAAGAATAACCAGATTAGATATGAGTACAACACCAAACAGGTTATATGGAAAACAATGGATAATCCAAAGGTTCAGAATGAACATTAAACACAAATTCTTGAGGACCACTTGGAAAAGGGGAATGGCTACAAATGATTCAGAAAAAGAAACATGAACAGAAAATTCAAATAAAAAAAGATTTCAATTTTACTACTGCAAACTACTTCTGACTAGCATTAAGATATAGAAGTTATATCACAGACGGTTAGAACAATTAATCCGGATCCTTTACGAGGACTAACGGCCATTAACCCTGACATTCTTCTCCCGGCTGCTCTGCTTCTCCCTCTATCTCAGGATATGCCTGACTGCTGACAAAGGGACAGAGCAGAGCACACAGCTACACTGTAAACAGCACAGCAGGCCTGGAGGGTCACTAAGAAAAGAGTTTCCAAAAACAATGGAGCATCCCAACTAACCTTAGACAGTTTCAAAGAGTATAGTCGGTATTTTTAAAGGCATGAAAAGTTGTGTCAAAATATGCACCGCAGAAGGCTGGAGAGACGGCTCAGCCGTTAAGAGCACTGGCTGCTCTTTCAGAGGACCTGAGTTCAATTCCCAGCACCCACATGGCAGCTCAAAACTAGCTGTAACTCCAGATCATGATCTGAAACCCTCACACCAATGTATTTAAATTTAAAATTGCACCGCAAAAGTCAGTAATTCATCACACAATCCCTGGGCTAGACTTGCTTGTGAATATTGTCCCTTCCTGACTGGCTCTGCTGCCTGTTTAAGGCATGTTCTTTTCCTTGTGTCTGTATCCTGTGTGATGCTAGTACTATAATAAAGTCTCTGCACAAATATCTGATATCATAAGCAGTCAATAGTTTCCTGTTATAATAACATTACACTGTCTCTCTGTCTCTCTCAAATACATACATACATACATACATACATACATACATACATACATACACACACACACACAGAGTCATCCATGTATATCATAAAAGTTTAGAAGGATAAATGCCAAACCTGTAGCTCACTTGAAAAGAGACAAGGGAATGTAAACACAGACTTTCACTTAGACCAGATACACCACTTTCAATCTTCAGATGAAAACACACTGAATCATCTGTATTTGACCAGCTAATCCTGCTGCACTTACTGTCTTGCACAATGGTACTAAGGGGGTAGGTAAGTGTATGTGACTATAGCTAGGGTAGCTCTAGGCTGAGACAAGTAGGCCACTACTCACAAAACAAGTTAACAGGATACAGTAGCATCACTCTTGCATCTCTTATAAACAAAGAAAGGCACTGAGGAGAGATGGTAGAGCTGGGAAAGTTCTTCCCCTCCAAGCATGTGGACCAACAGTTGGAATCCTCTGGACCTACATAAAAAGCCAGGCACAGCAGCAAGCATCTACAATCCTAGAGCTGGGGAGGCAGAGAAAGGAGGGGCCCCAGAGCTTACCAGCCAGTCTAGGGAAATTGGTAAGATTCAGGCTTAATGAGAGATTCTGTCTCAAATAAAGTCAAACGTAATCAAGGAAGATGTCCAACATTAACCTCCAGCCTACACAAACACAGTGCCAAAACACACAAAACATTAATGAATAAATAAATAAGGAGTACAATGAAAATGCAGATGAAGGGTCTAAGAGAGATGGATCAGTTGTGAAGAGCACTAGTTGCTGCTCTTTCAGAGGACCAGGGTTCAATTCCAATCACCCACATGGTGGCTAACAACTTTGTAATTCCAGTTTCAAGGGAACTCAACACTCTTCCGGCCTCTCTGGGCACTGCACACACATGGTGCAGACACACATGCAAGCACACACATGTACATTCAATAATTAAAAAGAAAGAGGACAAATGAGTTTAGGTCGGAGGGATGGCTCAGCAGTGCATACTGTAATCCAGCACTCGGAAGGCAGAGGCAGGCGGATCTCTGTGAGTTCAAGGCCAGCCTGGGCTACAAAGCGAGTTCCAGGAAAGGTGCAAAGCTACACAGAGAAACCCTGTCTCGAAAAACCAAAAAAAAAAAAAAAAAAAAAGAGTGCATACTGTTCGTCCAGAGAACACCTGAGACTGGTTACCACCTCACAACTGCATGGAACATCAGCTCCATGAGGAGTCCATGCCTCTGGTCTTCACAAGTACCTGTACTCAGGTGCACACAAGACACATAACAAACATAATTAAAACTAGTACATATAAATATGTTAAAAGAAAGTGAACCCTAAATCTTAGAAATTAAAAATGAGAGCCAAGTGAATACAAGTAAAATGACCTGGCTAATCAGAACCCAAAACTTATGTTTTACAAGGGACAAATATTCAGACTAGTAAATATGGAAGAAATATTCAGAAGTCATTTTCACTCCAGAGCATTTGGGGGGAGGGGAGAGCAGGGTCCAGGAAAAAGAAGAAAAATAAAACAAGAAAAACTTTCAGAGCTGAATAAATTAAGAACTACTGAATACCGAAAATCAAAACAAGCAAAATAAAATGTTGATATTCAGCATATCATGGTAAGATTTCATAAGCCCGGTAAGGGAAGACTAAGAACTTCAAAAAGTTTGAAGTAACGCTTAAACTGACATTGGATTTGTCATCAGCAATAGTGAATGCTAAGAGAAAACACCACTCTCAAAGTTCAAGGAGAAAGGGTTGTTTGTTTGGTTGGTTGGTTGGTTGGTTGTCCTGGGAAGAGCGTAAAAGCAATTAACAAGAATAGAGAAATAAAGATGCTACTTCTAAACAAAGACTGAAAAAAATGGATTAAAATAATTATATCAAAATATATTATAAGCACAAAAATGGCAAAAAAAAAATCCCTAAGAACAAAATCAGATAAAGGAAACTGCAATATTTCAAATAACAAATTAGCTCATAGGCAAGATGAAATAACTGCAGATTCATCTCTGAAACAAATATTCAGAACTACAATTAAATCCTAAAGTTCACAGCATAGGGGACAAACTATACAGAAGAGATGAAGACAACAGCAGGCCAGAAAACATCACTCAGGGAAAAAATGACACACATAGAGCTGAATTTCAAGTTATTAAAAGCATTTATTTGCCGGGCAGTGGTGGCGCACGCCTTTAATCCCAGCACTCGGGAGGCAGAGGCAGGCGGATCTTTGTGAGTTCAAGGCCAGCCTGGTCTCCAAATCGAGTTCCAGGAAAGGCGCAAAGCTACACAGAGAAACCCTGTCTCGAAAACAAAACAAAAAAGCATTTATTTAAAAAAAAATCATCATACAGGTATTCCACCTAAGAGACATGTCTTATAATAAAGCCATATAGAAGCTATGAAAATTAGGAATAAAAAAATTACATGCTAGCCAAATGCTGAGCCAAAATTAGAGGAACATAGATAAATGCTATGTACAACATATTTCAAAGATTCAAAGTGAAGATCAAGTAAAGCAGCCAAGGGGTTCACCCGAACAAGGGAGGTGCAAGCCACTGCACCTGCCTATATCAGACACACTCAATAATGTATGTACTTCAAATCACACAGAGCAAGACACAAGTTCAGGAGGAAACAATCCAGCCACAGGCAGTGAGACACACACTTCCTCCTAAAATCTACAGATGTAATAAAATAGTGAGTCTTTTTATTAACAACCTAGGATGCTAGGGAAATATACAGAATCATATACCAATGCAGCCAAAATGTAAAATTCTTACAAATATACCCAACAAATATAGTGACCTCATATGACAATAAAATTTTCATAAATTCAGTAACAAAAAATCCACATAAAATTATATATGCCAGCAGAATAAGATGATTATCTCTAAAATTTAAAAAAAACTCAAATTAAGGAGGCAATTTGTAAAAAATAATAGCAAAGCACTAACAGAATATATTGTAATATATAATTCTACTAAACTAGTCTTAAAAAACTTGATATTCTTGGGCACTCGGAAGTCAGCAGCAGGCGGATCTCTGAGTTCAAGACCAGCCTGTTCTACAGAGTGAGTTCCAGGACAGTTAGGGCTATGTAGAGAGACCTGGTCTCTAAAGGAAGAAATAAATAAGTGAATGGATGAATGTATGTTATCAGTGGGCTTAATAAAGACTCTACGTCACTAGTTGACAAGGTCAGTTTCTTTAAAAAAAAAAAAAAAAAAGACAGTCTTAATTGCACTAATTCAAAAATGTTAGTGCATTTAATTGTACTGACCAAAAGACACTAATTAATAAAGCTAGAAAGGTTCACTGCCAAATCAATACAACAAAAGCAGAAACCAAGAAGAAACTCAAACATGACTGTCAAATAGTGAAAAGATAAAGGAGGGAAATTTAGCAAGCAAAATTCAGAGACAGCATAAAAACAACAGAAATACGAAAGACACAAATGTTAAGAAAACCTACCTGTCTCAAATATTCAAGTCAATTATAGATCATCAATGGACACCAGAAAAGACTGAACAGCTTTAATTTATTATAACTCTGGGCTGGTAAGAGGTCTCGGCGGCGGGCAAAGGCTTTTCAGATCTCCTGACCTAATTCAATCCCCAAAGCCCACACAAGTGAAGTGAAAGGAAAACACGGACTCAAAAGTCGTCCTCTGACCTCTCCACAAATAATGAAATAAACGTTAAAAAAATAATAAAATTAAATTAAATTAAATTTAAAAAAGCCAGGCAGTAGTGGTGCACTCCTTTAATCCCAGCACTTGGGAGGCATAGTCAAGCAGATCTCTGAGTCTGAGGCCAGCCTGGTCTACAGAGGGAGTTCCAGGACAGCCAAGACTACACAGAGAAACCTTGTCTCAAAAAAACCTAAATAAACAAACAAACAAAATCTTCAACAGCACAAAATGGCTACCAAAAACGAAGTTAGACCACAGAACAGAGAAAGGAAGTCAAAGAGAAGGAGGTACACTTTTAGGGCAGTAGGTTTGTCTGAACATCAGAGACAGTCTTTTAGTACCTATAAAATAAAAATCAAGATGCCCATCCTAAAGAATGATCTGGAACAACATGTTGTATGAGGAGAAGTAGTGAAAAATAAAAACTATTTAACCTAGGAAATACAGGGTATTTTAATGGCTTCAGGAATAAAGACATGGGGCAGAGATATGGCAAAAGTCAACTTTGTCTCCAAAACCACTCATCTGTCTGTGGCATCTTTCCCTGATGACAGGGACTACAGGGAACTGCTTTCTAAGCCCGGGACCATTAGAACTCTGACACAGACACAAGAGGGTCCCTGCCAGGAAAGTAAGCTCCTGTGCAGAGAGCAGTCTTCCAACTACTCCAATGTGGCTCCGCTCAGTGCCAAGATCCGTGGTTCTACAGTGTACTAAGTAACTTTTGTCTAAGAGGGAAAAGAACCAAAACTCATACTTTTATCCCTCAAATTTTGCTTGGTTTTTGTTTGTTTTTTTTTCATTCAAGGACTCACTCTGTAGCCCAGGCTGGCTTGAAACTGTTTGAGTTCAGTAAGTCTCTTCTTTTCCTATATATAAATACTAGGACTGCAGAGATGGCTCAGGGGTTAAGAGCACTGGCTGCTCTTCCAGAGGTCCTGAGTTCAATTTCCGGCACCCACATGGTGGCTCACAACCATCTGTAGTGAGATCTGGCGCCCTCTTCTGGCCTGCAGGTAAACATGCAGGCAGAACACGGTATACATAATAAATAAATAAATCGAAAGAAGGAAGGAAGGAAGCAAGGAAGGAAGGAAGGAAAGGAGGGAGAGAAAAAGAAAGAAAGAGAGAGAGAGAGGGAGGAAGGGAGGGAGGGAAGGAGGGAGGGAGGGAGGGAGGGAGAAAGAAAGAAAGAAAGAGAGAAAAAAAATAAATACTAGTATATTAACTACCTTTCCAGTCCAACATTTTCCTAAAATATAATGGCTCAAAATACATGAGAACATTTCCTAAATGTTTCAGATGTCTTTGTCCCCTACACCAATAAAATTATGACCTTCTTCCCATGTAACCTTAAAATTACTAAAAATTGCTTTCTATTATCATTGTAATCATAGTGACTGAGTTACAACATATATGAAAACATAAATTTCTGTACTTTATAAAGACTTACACATTGAAACAATATTGATGAGCAAAACTATCAAAAGACAACAGTCAACAGTCCACCTTGTGAAACATGGCTATACTCTATCGTAGCTAGCTCTTTCAATATATAATGTAGTAATAATGACCAGTTACCTTTCAGAAGCTAGAGAACTAGAACACCCCCCACCCACCCCCCCACCCCCGCAAAGAACATTCTATAGCTGCAGGGAAAGCCCAGTGTTTATCTTCTAGAGAAGAAGACAAAGAAGAGAAAGAATGGCCTACTATAGCATTTTTTCCTATTTCCCTTAGCTGACATCACTACTTTGCACTTTATCCTACTTATACCTATTCCCCAAACATAATGACATCAATTTGAAACATCGAATCTCTGACCATGACATTAATAAACACACATGTGCATTTCTCCACAAACATATACCTTTCTATCTTTATAGTAATTATAGAAAGCCTCTATTATACAAATTTATTTTTATTTCATTGGGACATAGTATTTTAGGTACTACAGTAACAATGCCTGTGTACCACTAGCCAACTTACAAAATAAATGTTCAGAATTCTTAATTAACTCATGTTAAAATTACGGTAAGTTGAAATATTTGGAAATGAAATGATTACAAATACGGAATGAAAAATGTTCCTGTTCTCTTTGTATAAACACCTATTATCTAACACATCATTAAGTCAAATGTGAATGCATAAGCAGTCTGATCTATAATGCTGAACTGTTAAATGTACACTAAAACTTTATAGTCCTTTTTCTTCATACACCAGCTGTGTTGGCTTAACTGATGACATGGTAACTGGCTATAATGAAGAAAGATCTAAAACTGATGCTTATGAAGTATGGATATATTATATACATGAGGAATAGCCACATAAAGCTCACTTCGTTTATTAGTTAGCTCAATTCAAATGTGAAGGAATTTTGTAAAAATGGAAATGATGTCTCTTTAAAAGAAGAAATCTAAATATGTCTCTCAAAACCCTCCTAAATATTAACATTAATAATCTCCCAATCCTGTTATTACTAGAGCTAAAACAAGCGAAGTCTGCCTAAAGGCAGAGACACATACAGTACCTGGGGTAGGGAGGCACAGAAAAGTGACTCTTACCTGAGGGCAGCTTGATACTGTAAAAAGATTTCCTCTTCATTTAAGCCAGTGGAAATTGGATAATCTAGTGAGACTACTAGGTTAGCCTTGAGTCGAAATGTATTTGATTCATACTCATAAAAAACAAAACCCAGGACTCTACTCCACAGTTGGCTACATATTACAATTCCTTTCCGTGTTTCACATCTGCTGTGCAGTGTGTGTGCAGCAGACATCCCATTAACCACGAAGCCAAAAACTGTCATTCAATCTATCAGTGATGCTCACAGAACACAAGAGTTTATCTTCAAAATGACTGCTTCCAGTGCAAATGCCTAGACTCCAAATTCCTTGTGCTGCTTTTCCATGCTGTCAACTGTGGGTCTGCAGCAAAGGCAGACACTTAAGCACCTCTCACCTCTCACCAATGGTTCAGCAGGCAGTCTTGCAGTTTCAAAGGGCAGACTCACAGTTTAAAAAGCTCCTAGCTGCTCTCACACCCATGCTCACTGTCAACTTTGGAGATGTCATGACTGTAACACAAATACTTCAACTCTGCTCTATCAATCAGCCTAAAGGCTGAATTCTCACACATTCCAAAGAGGAAGTCCACGACACATATTATCTACTGCCACTGCACAGCCAGACTGCAGTTCCAGCTAGCTGGCACCAGTAACAATAATTGACATAAAACAGTCCTTTCTTCCAGAGCAACCAAACGGGAGGATTGGTAAGAAAACCCTCCCTATCTGTTCTCCAATAGGCACTGTGGTTCTAGAAGACACTAAAATAGCATCTATCCTAGCGATCCACTAAAATAATTCAATTCCAAGGAACAAAACAAAAGCAACTCTAAATTTTATGTAGCTAAAATTCAACTCCTGCCACATAAAACAATTTATTTCTCAAAGATTTGTTTAAAATCCTTAGCTTACTTGTTTCAGACTAGTAAATAAAATTTATCCCCACTTACTTTAAAAGTACAGATTACCTAAACTACACAGTCAAATCCACAAACTAGTACCATATTCGAAATAAACTAGTAAACTAAGAAGTACTTAAAATGCTAAGAGATTATCAAACAACATGTTATTATTTTTATTATTTTTAATTACCTGTATGTATGTCTGTTTGCATATAGGAATGTCCATGTAAATGCTAGACAGACAGACAGACAGACAGACACACACACACACACACACACACACACACACACAAGGTCTGAGGTGTCAGATCTCTGGAAGGAGGCTGAAGGCATCCACCCGAAGTGGATGCTGGGAACTGAGTGAGCTCCTGTCCTCTGCAAGAGCTAGAAGCACTCTTAGCCAATGAACCATCTTTTAAGCCCATATTCTGTAATTTTAATCTTATTTTTAACTTACTTAAGTTACCCATTATATGATAATGAAACTCTTAAGTGTGAACAAAGAAGTTACTGTTGTATAAATAATAAATGGTAGCCTCCTGATATGCAGATAATTGTAAGTATTACCTGGGAGAGACAATCACTGACAGGAAATGATAAATTCTTCTGAGACAACTTCACTGTCCTCTTGAGATCTGTCCACCTAGCCCATTCCATCCCAGCAGATGAAATGACAGCAAAAACAATGTAACTTCAGGATTAACCATAACTTCACACTGGGCGGGAGTAAGAGGCACAGGTCTGAACACCAAGCACTTGTTAAGTATCTCATTCATCATAAAGCCTTAGGAATTGAAAAGTAGAAATTATCCAGGTTTTATATTACCTTAGTCACCGTTCCATTACTCTGAAGAGCTATCATGACCAAAGAAACTCTTATTAACTACTATTTATCTCCATGAGCATTAGACTTAGTTCCATTAATTCATTGTGCTTTTCTCCTCAAACTGTACATTTTGTATCTCTCTTTGTCTAGCTTGCTCCATTTCATAATAGATCTGTATAAGAATGGCCACTAATAATCACACATCCCAGTCAATATTAAGCTGTCCTGAAATCTCCTCTGCAAGGGTCATTTATCCAAAACATCAATTTAGCCTCAGGCAGATTTTTTTCAGCCAAGGGCAGAAAGCAGCCACATTCTTTGCCAAACGTGAAAATGTCTCTAGGCCATTTACTAATACTCTTCCCCTCTGAAAAACCTCTGGAGTCCAGCATCACAATCTAGATTGCTCTCAGAACCGCTGACTTCCAGGCTCCCACTAGTATGGCCCATTAAACACTGCTTAAAGCATTTAACCACTTTCCTAATCTAAAGTCCCCAAATCTTCCATATTCCTCCAACAAGGCGCATGGTCAGGCCTGTCACAGCAATACCCAGCTCCCTGGTGCCAACTTCTGTCTTAGTCAGTGTTGTATTGCTGTGGAGAGACACAGTGACCATGGCAACTCCTGAAAAAGAATTTCATTGAGAGCTTGCTTAAAGTATCAGAAGTTTAGTCCATTAGCATCATGGTGAGAAGCAGGCATGGCAGGCATGGTACTGGAGAAGTAACTAAGAGCTACTTCCTGATTCACAGGCAGAGAGGAGAGGAGGGAAGTGGATCAGACAGACAGACAGACAGACACACACACACACACACACACACACACACACACACACACAGCTTGGCATGAGCTTTTGAAATCTCAAAGTCCACCTACCTCTCTTCTCCTCTCTTCCTCCAACAAGGCCACACTTACTAATCCTTTCAAATAGTTCCATTCTCTGGTGGCTAAAAATTCATCAACTATATGAACTAAATGGGGACATTCTTATTCAAACTACTACATACAGTCTTTTTAATTTATTTACATTTGAACCCAGGTTGACCTTTAACCATGTATCAGAAGTTCTCAACCTGTGGGTCACATGTTAGATATTTATGACTCATAGGAGCAAAACTACAGTTATGAAATATAATGAAAGTAGTTTTGTGGTTGGGAGTCACTACGACACAAGGGACTGTATTAAGGGGTCACAGCCTCAGGAAGGTTGAGAACCACTGGGCTAGATCCTCCTACCTCAACTACTCAAAGGCTGGGATCAGACTCTGACTCCAGTCTCTAGCTTTTTGGGTGTCTTCTCCCCCTCTTTGCACTTGGTCAAGCATCCAACTTTGAGTTTGGTCCGGCATAAAACATGGTGTCAATAATAAGCAGTTAATAATACTTTGACATCAAATGAGCTCATTAATCACTTGCAGTGAATTAATCAATAACAGCTCAACATTCTTGCTACTGGAAGTGTCTAAAACAGAAGGACAGTGATCTAACTCACAGCTTCTTAAGCCAATCACAGTAGACGACTGACATTTTAGTTCCAATACACCAGCGGATAAATATTTTTGTAATGTACAATAAAAAGAGCTACCTGAGAAGGCATTAAAATAAAATGAACTTAACAACCAGCAAAAATCAGTTGCATAAAATTTATTCAACTGATAAAAAATGTCTAGACCCTCTCACAGCTTGTATGTTATGGTGAACCAAGACTGGGCCCTATAACAAACAGTTCTTGCGTGGAGCTCTTACCTACTCTACCAGCAAAGCCGGGATTCTTGCCTGATAACTTTTATGACAGTCATGCTAGGCTGTCTAAACTAGCCTCAAACTTAGACTCCTCTTACTCCAGACAGTTAACATGTACTTTCTAATTCTTTAATCATCTCTACTGGTTCAAGAATGGCACAAAGAGACTAAAGGATAACAAACTGAACAATAAACAGCACTAGCAGAAAGGACCTCCCCTAACATCTTTGTTAGTGCTTCTCACTATGATGCATGAACTTCATGTCCCACAAAATAGCCAGTCAGAACTCTTCACGGGCTGCATCTGGCTTACTTCAGAGGGGATGACGGCTATCCTCAGGAAACTCAGAACTCTTCAGACCACTCTCAAAGTCAATCCCTCCTCATTAAATTCACACTGCTGCAGTAGTCAACTAATGCGGTTCTCTGAGTTCCGGTAACAAACTATAATGAATCAACAACAAAAACAAAACAAATAAAAACTCACTTGGTAAAGGTCTAACCTGAGCTATTCAGGTTATCTGGACAGTGGTTCTGTTTTCTTTGGGCAGTGTGGGAATAGAGGAATCCAGGGAAGTCTGACTCCTGTACAAGCCAGCCACCTTTTCGTTCTCTACTAGTCTCACTTTTAGCTTGAAATCTGGTTCCAAAGGGAGTATTTTCCTTGGAGTACCTGCCATCCTATGGATGTCGAGAAGCTGCGAGGCCTGCTCACACATGCCTGTAATCCCAGCTCTCAGCAGGTTGAGGCAGGAAGACTTTAGACCAGCCTGGGCTACACAGTAAAGAAGATCAACCCCCTCCCCCTAAAAAAAGCTGGACTGACATTCTGGAAAACCTATATTCAAATTCTCCCCAGCAAGAAAGGTAATTTACCAGTTCATGCACCAGCAAATCAATTTTCACAGCTGAGACAGAGCTGTTAACTAATAAATGTAAAGAGAAGCATTTTCAAAGTAAAGTTTATATTGGCTTCCAATATTATCTATGCAAGAAAAGTACTTTATCAGAAAATATTTTCAACTAAGAAAACTTCCTATTAGAAAACTCATTAATGCGGGGCGGTGGTGCACACCTTTAATCCCAGCACTCAGGAGGCAGAGCCAGGCGGATCTCTGTGAGTTCAAGGCCAGCCTGGGCAACAGAGTGAGACCCAGGACAGGATCCAAAGCTACACAGAGAAACCCTGTCTCGAAAAACCAAAAAAAAAAAAAAAAAAAAAAAAGAAGAAGAAGAAAAAGAAAACCCATTAAGTGTTAAAATTGTTCAATTTTTGGTAGAAACTTTTGACAAAGTTACTTTATACTTACCTGTAGCAAGCAGTACATCAATTTAATGTTTTCTTATTCTACGACACCATCAAGACTGGCTAGAGCCAATGATGTCTTTAACAGTGATACCATTAAGAAACAAAAGAAAACCTCAAGGTCCCTTTATACATTTCTACTTGAGTATTTTAATCTTCTCACTCTGACTCTTTTTTGTTTTGGTTTGTTTGTTTGTTTTTTGAGGCAGGGTTTTTCTGCGTAGTTTTGGTGCCTGTCCTGGATCTCGCTCTGTAGACCAGGCTGGCCTCTAACTCACAGAGATCCACCTGGCTCTGCCTCCCGAGTGCTGGGAATAAAGGCTTACGCCACCACCGCCCAGCTCACTCTGACTCTTAAACTGATGTCACTAAATCGTTCTATTAGGTCCCATAGTACTCTAACGGGGAAAACAAATAGAACAGAGATTGGAGAGATGGTTCAGTGGTTAAGAGCACTGACTGCTCTCCAAAGAACCCAGGTTCAATTCCTAGCACCTACATGGCAGCTAACAACCATCTTTAACTACAGGTCCAGGGGAGACAATGTCCTCTTCTGACATCTGTGAGCACTGCATACATATAATGTACAGACATACACACAGGCAAAACACCCATACATGGCTGAGCGGTGGTGGCACATGCCTTTAATCCCAGCACTCGGGAGGCAGAGCCAGTCGGATCTCTGTGAGTTCAAGGCCAACCTGGGCTACCTAGTGAGTTCCAGGAAAGGCGCAAAGCTACACAGGGAAACCCTGTCTTGTAAAAACAAAAAAACAAAAAACAAACAAACAAAAAAAAAAACACGCATACACATAAAATAAAATAAATCTCAAAAAATTTTAATTAGAAAAAGCATGCTATCAAAGGTACCACATTTTGTAAAGAATAAACTTCTTTTACATATGTTAGGTCTCCCAAGGTTGGGTAGAGTAGACTAGATTTTATTTATGTTTATTTTCTTCTGGGTTAGAAACTGGATTATAGATATTTAAGGATATCAACACTCCCACTAATTGCGTACAAAAAGGATTATAAGGGAACTGGGAGAAGCAAAATAATAATGAAGAGGACAGAGCATCTGAGAGACCTGTCTACTCAAAGTATATTTACTGGGAAGAAATATAGGCATACCATTACCCCATCTAACATTTAAGAGGCAAGACGTGGATTTTTAGTAAAATTTCATGTTAGATGTTAACTAGAAAATGGGCAGTAGTTCAAGGATTAAAAGTAAGTCTAACAGCTGTCACTGTGGCCATTGAAAGAAAACTGTTAAGGTCCTCCCTTTGTACCCGAAGCAGGTAAACACTTGGCCCTGAATTCAAGTCATCTTTTCAAGAGCTATTTTCCTTACAATACATTTAGAAGACACAGCCAGACTACAACTAAACCATTTACCCTAACTCCCAGTTCTGTAATAACAACATTCGATTCAGACTTCATTTACAAGTGTACTGCATCTCAGATTATACAAGAAATTCCCCATCCTTCCCCACGATCTGCTGATCTAGTAACACACGACAAGATGTGTGACATTTGAGAAGTAATAACTGAAGAAACGAGGGAGCCAGTTAGATCAAAAGAGAGCCAAAAGGTAATTTATATTTAAGTGTGGAATCTTGAGTAAATAAACTTTCTACCATGCTGACATTTCCTTTTGAGAATTATATTAATTTTTAAAAAACAGCTTATGAAAAGGGGTAAACAATAAGGAGGAGAAAAAAGAATAGATAATATATGGCCTCAAGAATTCAGTTCCCAGCCAGGCAATGGTGGTGCACGCCTTGAATCCCAGCACTTGGGAGGCAGAGGCAGGTGGATCTCTGTGAGTTCAAGGCCAGCCTGGTCTACAGAGCGAGTTCCAGGGCAGCCAGGGCTACATACAGAGCAACCCTGCCTCAAAAAACCAAAAGAAAATAATTCAGTTCCCAGAATATGTATCATGCCCCCAATTATCCAGCATAAAGTCTAATCTGTAACTCATCACAGAAAATTTGAAAACTGCCACCAACCCAAAATAATCCAAACTCTAGTTTATGTTTATAAGCAATAAAAATGGAAAACGGCAACAAAAAAAAATTACCAATAGCCCAAATACCCACAGTGTTTAGAATTTCCCCATGCAAGACTGGTAAGTATGAGAGTAAATTCTACACTCAGCAGCAGAAGGCAAACGTGAAATAAACTGCTCAATAATTTCAACCTGATGGGTTTTCCTCCACATTGAAGGCCAGTGGCTATCTTAGACAATTTTTTCAACCCTACATTTTTAAATACTGTGCTCTCCCCTCCCTCCGTCCTTCCACCAAAGACTGAACTACCACTCAAACAAGAGAAAGAGTGAGCCAGGCCGGAGCAGTTCACTCTCCCGTCATGCTGGAGCATGGCCTTACACAGAGGAGGGGCAGACTCTCCAATACACACCAATTTTTCAAGTTTCTGTTTGGGGGCAGATTCACATGACTAGATGATTTATATAAATTATCATTCAAATTATGATGAGTCATCATTTTAGTTAAGATTAGATTACCAAAAAAGAGCTACCTATTATATTTAAAAATAAATAAACAACCAAGAGGAGGTACAAATTTAAGTTTGTGACAGGGCAGCAATTTTCAACTATTAAGTAGCAGATCTAATGTTCTAGTCTAAACCTTTAAGAAAATCAAAAAAGAAAAAGGGGGGCTAGAGAGATGGCTCAGTGGTTAAGAACATCTGGTTGCTCTTCCAGTGGTCCTGAGTTCAATTTCCCAGCAACCACATGGTGGCTCACAACCATCTGTAATGAGATCTGGCGCCCTCTTCTGGTGTACAGGCATACATGTATACATAATAAACACTGCATACAATAAATAAATAAATAAATAAATAAATAAGTAAATGAATAAGTAAATAAATAAAAGAAAAAAGGCAAATGCATTCAAGGGTACATTTCAAACAGAATCCCATAGTGCAGTAGAGGCTGATTTCTAAAAATAAGTGAGCTAGATCTGGACACTAAGATAAACTTCTCAAGGTCCTATGTGATCTCATTTCAAAGTTTTGTTATAGATAATAGCTTATTTATTAAATACAATTATGACAGGTAAATTTTATAAATCCATACTATAAAAATAGGTACAAAATAAAACTCCATGTGTAGCTCTTAATGTGTTGGGGCCTCCCCTAAGAATTTAATTTGCAAAAATTTGATCTGCTGTTTTAAAAGTTGCTTTAGAACTAGACATGGTGGTACTTGCCTATGATTCTGGGGGGTTGAAACAGGAGAATTCCAAGTTCAATGCTAGCCCAAGCTACAGAACAAATGTTCAAAGTCCAGCTTACATCACATGAGATACTTTTTTAAAAATGGGGGGTGAGGTGTCAAAAAGAGTAAAAACTTACAAAAATGGAAAATAAAAGTTCAGAATATTCAGAACTAACTGTTCTCTATTGTTTTAGTCAAGAATATATTTAAAATATTCTATTGTCACAGTTACAGGAGTATACTATATACCATTCAGAAAATAATTTAGTAACTACTAACAACTGAAGCACCGCTTAAAATATAACTATTCTCTACCTGAATGATGTGAATAAATTCCATTCAATCTTTTGGGAATACATGGCAACATGTATGCCTGTAAGCCTAGCACTGGAGGGGCAGAGGCTAGAGGTCAGAAGCCCAAGGCAAGCCCTAGCGACTTAGCAAGCTAGAGGCAACACTGGACCACACTGAGACCATGTCTCGAAAAAGAAAGAAAAAATTATTCTCCTAACTTGTGAGGTAACCATGAAATTGTATGTTATAGTAGCTCAGCAAGCATTTCTGCTTTATAATGATAAAAAAAAACTTTAAAATTATAATCCCTTTAGGTGTTACGTTTTAAATGTACATAATGATGTCACTTAATTAACTAAAACATTATTATTTATTCCAGTTCTCTAGTTATCAGACTGCACTAAATTTTAAAAAGAAAAAGGTATGAGGTGTATAAGTAAAATTATTCTGAAATTTAAAATCTTAATTCAAATGTCAATTCAAACAAAAATAAGGAAAAGGTGAGACACTATAAATATATACATTAATTATGAAATAAAAAGGCAGCATGTGAGAAAGCACTGAAGCATATAATAGAAAATGGAAAGACAAATTTTTTCTCTGATTTATATAGCAAATTTGCATTCTTTTTATAAAGCTACCAAACAATAACTCATTTTTTAAAAGCAGAAAATCATATTCTTTCCAAACAAAGCTGATTTATGGCTTCTTAAAAAATACTCAATATAGTGTTTGAATTTCTACAACTGTCGAATGAATTAACTACCCAACACACAATTAGAAGTAAGTTACTCCTGTGGTAGGAAAGCACTGCTTTGCTGAGCCAGTGTTCTGGCGAGGACAACAAAATGGTGAGAAATCACAGGGATTTAACCTTTGACCTCACCATTCTAATATACTGTTTCTGTAATACAGGTTTACAGCTCTTAGAAAACATTTCAACTTCTTCACAAGCAAATTTTCTTTCCTCTACAAAGCTGGTAATATTCAACTGGTTTCTAATTGTAATGCTGAAAGATAAAAGCTTACTGGTTCTTACCTCAGATCCTGGTGCATGTGACAAGTCTCTTCACTGGCATACTTGCTGCTAAGCAGCCTCAGAGATTGGGTCAGCAGCCATTTTGAGACAGCTGCACAGTCTCAGTTGCACAAAAGTGTAATTAAGATGGCTGCAACGTGCACTCAAGAACTCACACAGTGAAACTCAGCTATGTATCAAAGAAAGCCCCTCCCACTTTGTCAGCCTGCAGGAAACTGAACACAAACAGCTAATGCATATACTGCAACAAACAATGCAGTTACTTAGCACATAGAAAAAGAAAACAGAAGACAACAAGCCAGTTTTGCAACAAAATGCCTGTGAATCCGGACTTGCAACAGTTTGGGCACATTCCGATCCAAACAACTTGAAATCCATGCCACATATTAGCAGTAACAGAGATAGAGCCAGATCACACAGAGCAAACACTAGGGAATTCGCCTGAAAGAAAGCCTCCATTTCAGTCCAGAAAAAAAGGGGAAGAAAAAAGTCAAATCCCTCAAACCCAGCTCAAGACTCTTTTTCTTTTACTTTTTCTTCTTTACCTTTAATATAATACATCCATTAAAAGAAGAGTGTTAAATTTGTTTAAATCTTATATTCATTTAATCAAATTAATCTTAATTTTAAAAGCTAATTAAAAATTTCCCCACAGAATCTAAGCTTCAGAAGTGCTCAATCCAGCAGAATGGTTAAGAGTTTACAACCACATTTTTCAATTTTAACAACAGTGTCTTAAAACTAAGGTGGCAACAAAGGCTAGTTTAGTAATTTCTCATAAAATCCAACATTTCTTCTCTTTGTAGTCCAAGTGTCACAAATACGTTCTCAGGTGACAGAACTCATCATTTTAATACTAAAAAAAAGTCCATGAAGAATGTAGTCTCTCTGGGAAGGACAAAGAGAGGACACAAGGGCATCAGCCAGTCTGGAAGAGGAACTCGGCCAACTCTGAGACCAGGGCAGCAGGAGTGGCGGAAACAAGGCGGCTGCGGAAGACCAGGCGGAGGGAGGGAGAGAGGGAGAGACGGAGGGAGGGAGAGAGGGAGAGACGGAGGGAGAGAGGGAGAGACGGAGGGAGGGAGGGAGGGAGGAGGGAGGGAGGGAGGGAGGGCACAAAGGACCTCTTCTGCTTCCATCCCCATCTGCCCTGGAGTCAGCAGCTTCTGACAGTCTTGGATACAGTCCTCAAGTTTAGCTTCCTGTGCTGTGCTTTCTGTCTAAATGCTAGTGTGCATCACACTTTCTAAGGGCAGGAGAGAGGTGACAGAAGACAATTGGCCTCCTGAGATGCTAAATCATGAGGTTCATTGTCTCAGTCTATTTCTCTATAGATTTGAGATATACCATAAAATTCTCCTAATTACTTGGCCTTGAAAGAAGTCCTTATTCAATTTCCCATAAGAAGAACTGGATAACATCTTTGAAAACTGCCTTAAGTTCAAAAAAAAAAAAAAAGAAACATTACACATGATCCAAGCTATATCAAATTACAGCCTGGGGCTCAAGCTTGGGCCTTCAGTATGCTAAGGAAGTGCTCCATACCACTGAAGAACACCACCAACCCTTGTTTTGTAGTTTTTGAGACAGTGTCCCAGTATGTAACCAAAACTCTGTTTTCCCGGTATGCTCAAGCTGCTCTCAGACTTGCAATCCTCCTGCATGTACCCCTGGAATGCTAGGATTATAGGTGTTTGTACCACCATACCTGGCCAACCATACCAGCTCTTAGGCTATTGTGGCTGAGGGTGGCTTCATCTAGTCAGTAAAAGCAAGATGTTAGTAAACTGAAATATTTGGAATAGACATGATTAGTGTAAAACTGGGATGTAAATCTAATGGGGTCAGGCATTACCAATAACCAAAATATATATAGCTAGCTGGTAAATTTTGGGGGGTAAGGGGGTTCGAGACAGGGTTTCTCTGTGTAGCTTTGCACCTCACTTGGTAGCCCAGGCTGGCCTCAAACTCACAGATCCACCTGGCTCTGCCTCCCAAGTGCTGGGATTAAAGGTGTGCGCCACCGTCACCACCGCTGCCACCACCACCACCTGGTGCTTTCTCAATTGTTACTCTGCTCCTAATGGCAGGTTTTATCACCAATTTGTGATAACTAAAACAGGCTCAGAGATTAATAACAGTTAAAAATTAATAAAAGCTGAATGAAATATAACCCAGACTACACTCAGCTTCAATGTATAGAGCTTCACCCAACCCTTTCAGACACTGGGTCTCTTGGTCGGATAAAAACAGGAAAGGAAAATGAAGGCTGTTACAGTGACTGGTGTCACTGTCTACATCTTGCATTATGTGTCTCAAAAAACCAGCCTCCTTCACCAGATAAGTTCTAGTCTGGATTCACATTTATTGTAGGCCTAGATGAGCCTTAAAATTATATCATTCCTCCAGCCTCAGCCTTCCAAAGTCCTGGAATAAGAGGCCTGGGCCAGAACACCGACCATTCATTAACTATTACTCACAGTCCTCTTCTTAACCCCCTTTCTCCTCACTATGTCCATCATCTAAACCTGAACAACTGCTCTCAAGATCCTCGATTCCTATCTTTGCTGCATTCACCACACTTCAGAATTTCTCTCTTCATAGATCATGTAAGATTAGAAACTGCATCTGCTCGTCTTCCATTTTGTTTAATAGTATAAAACTACCTCAACACACAGTAAGTTGAGATTCTCATTATTTTGTTTCTGACACAAAAATCTCTAAAAGTGTTCATTTTCTGGTAAGGTCTCTTTTCTTCCGAATTTTCTCCTACAAGACTGCAGTTCAGAGTCCAATTAAAGATGCCTTTTGTAGAGTACACTCCAGTTTTTAGGAGTTTGACAGGGACTGCACAGTGTCTACTGTCTGTACACAATAGTTGAGCTCTGAACCAACTATAGTAGATTGTTTGCTTTTGTTCAACCTTATTATTACACACACACACACACACACACACACACACACACACACACAGTTCACACAGGGAACACAACATGCACACTGCCAGTGGCTTGTGCTCAGACAGCAGAGGACAACTTGTAGGAGTTGGTTCTCTCCTTCCAGAGTGAATTTCAGGGACAGAACTCAGGTCAGGATTGTGCAGCACCCTGAGCCTTCTTCCAGGCTGGTTTTAATTAGAATATAATGTAACAGATTTCATTATGACATTTTCACATAGAACTTAATTATTTGTTTTAAAATTCTGTTAATATTTCTAAGTCCAACATAGCTATGACTTAATGTCATAAATTATCTTTTAGGAAATTTTAGATAAGATCATTTATAAAAAGCCCCATCATTTATTTGAAAAAAATAAATGATTTGGGAAAAAAACATTTTAACATTAGGTAAATAGTTCTTTGACAATCTCACATTTAATCTCCTCCAATGAGAAACTAGCATGCTTTGGCACATTCTTCTCAATCATTATTACAATGATGCAGCCATGTCCAACGCTCCCAGGATGTCTCGGAATACCAGTCTAATGCATTTGTAAATGACAAAGTCATGTCGCAATGTCAGTGTCTAGATATCCCTGAGAATAAGTGTCACTTTCACCAACTTTTATGTCCCGAGAATATAATCTTTTGCCAAGAATTACGAGTAGTAATGAGGGAATTAAAAGAATTCACTTGAGTCAACTATTGTATTTTTTTGTTTACCACATTAGTGAAATAACAATGCATGTGTAAATTATTGAAAACTACTTAAAGTCTTAACTGTGTTTTGGTAGGCTGTTCCATTTACTTAGTTATGACATGCTACTCAAATTATTGTTAACATCATATCTTGGGCGGGGGACAACATAAAAGGGCACTAAGGTACAAACTAAATCTTCACTAGCTTTTCTGGGTTCTGCCTCAGAAAGTGTAACTTTTTCTTTTCTCTGTTTTACTTCTTAGATTACTGACCAATTCCTAAACCTGCTTGCCCTTTTCTGGACATCCTGCCCCTCCCTTGCAATAATTACAGAACTCCACAGCTCAGTCTGCTTGCTTTCTGGAAATGCAACAACAAAGGCATGCATTTCCCTTCCCCCTCATCTCCTTGGAGGCAGCTTGGGGGGCGGGGGTGTTTAAACCCTGGGACCCACATAGTAGAAGGTAAGAATCAATTCCCTCAAGTATTTCTATGACCTCCATACCCATGCAAAGAAACACATGATCCACCCTACAAAACAGAATAAACTTGTAATTTAAAAAAAATTAAGATACAAACTGAAAACACCTCACTTCTCCACATCTCACTAAGTCTAGATGCCCTTATCAAGCACAGTCCAGTGAACAAGAGCTTTCCCTAAACCTAGCAAAGGTCTGAAAATAAGGTTCCCCAACTAAAATGATAGTTCAAGGGTCAGCGATGTAGCTTTATAAGAGGGCTTGTGTAGCTTTTACAAGGTGTTGGATTCCAACTCCAGCAACAATAGAAGTTTAAATCTATCTAAATTTAGATATTTCAGTTGACTTTTATCTACAACATCATATTATGCAGTAAGCCCAGAAAAAAGAAACCCAACTAAGGTTTTAACATGGAAGACAGAAAGCAAAAGCCAAAAATACTGAGCAAATCATTATGCATCAAGAAGAAAACTTCAAAACTTATTATTGTATGAAGGAAAAAGTTGCACTTTTATGACCAGAACAGAATAGTACAAGCAGGAAATGAAAAAGAAGTTAATACAGAAAATAAAAAAATTCAATAAAACTATCTGATGAAATTGAAGAAAACTGCTTCAGCAGAAGACAAATTATAGAAAGAAAATGGAGTTAGAATATATATGTAAATACAAAATTATCTATACAAAAAAATCTATATAAAAATTCAAAATGAAAGAGCAGAATGGCAGAAGATCTCACCAATGAAATCATTTAAGAAAGTGCTCTAGGATATGGTTCACTAGTGAGTACCTGCTTCCTGTGTACAATCTTTCATTGCAAAACAAAGGAAAATGACTTCAGATTAGAGTTCTATACCCAGCCAAACTATCAATCAAACATTAAAATACTGAATGATATTTTTGATATAAATTATCTTTAAAAAACAAAAACATCTCATATATCCTATCTAAAAAGTAAATAGTACATAATAGTTTCCTCCTCCTCAGAGACAAAGTCAATCAAAATAATGGCATATGGAAAACAAGGGTCCTACAAGAAAAGGAAGCCTCCACAACTGTGAACAGAAGCATTAAGATTACACCTGCATACAAGAGAGGCCAAAGAGGCAGTTGCGGGGGTGGGGCAGCCTGGGAAAGTCAGCAGTACCATGGCGAGAACCACAGCCCTGGAATCTCCCAAGCCTTCATCCAGTAACTGAAGCAGATGCAGCAAAGCATCCACAGCCAAGCACCAGGCTGAGCTCTGGGAGTCCAGGTAAAGAGAAGGAAGAGGGATTCTATGAGCAGAAGGGGGGGGGGGGGGGCGCGTGTCAAGATCATGATGAGGAAATCTACAGAGACAACTGAACCAAGTTCATAGGAACTCACAAACTTTAGACTGACCGCTGTGTAGCCTGCATGGGACCAGACTAGGCCCCTAGGCATACAGGAGACAGTTGTGTAGTTTTGTCTGTTTGAGGAGCCCCTGGCAAGTGGGATCAAGATCTATCCCTGGTGCATGAACTAGCTTTTTGGAGCCCATTACCTATGGTGAGATGCCTTGCTCAGCCTTGTGGAGGGGGGAGGGTCTTGGTCCTGCCTCAACTGAATGTACCAGGCTTGGCTGACTGCCCATGGGAGGTCTTACCCTTTTGGAGGGGATGAGGGTGGGGAGAGGGGGTCAGAGGGGGATCTGTGGTTGGTATATAAAATGAATTAAAATTTTCTTAGGGAAAAAAAAAAAGAGAAGTCAAAGAGAGTCATTGTGACATAAATGAGTTATTTATTACCCTCATGAATCAACATCTGTATCTAGGAATTAGGTCAGGACTTTTCATGGCAGTATTAATACAAAGCAGACAACTTTGTGAAAGCAGTATTTAATATTGATAAATTTATTCAGAAAGCCCTTACAGATAAGCTAAATTATCAGAGACATTTTAAGAGTAGTTCTGTAGAAAAAATACTGCTCAAAGTGATTAAACACTGCATAAGGTATGATTCTTTGGTTTTTTAAATTATATTTATTTATTTAGGATGAGGGCAGAAGCTACGGGCTGTGTGTGGAGGTCAGAGGGCAACCTGCAAGGACTCAATTCTTTCTTTCCACTTTGTTAAGTCCCAGGCATTGAACTCAGGTGATAATAATGCTTGGCAGCAGTTTTACCCAGGTTACATCACAGACCATCTCTTACTTTTTATAAATCAGTGTATATGTTTTCAGTAAGAGGCTTACATTGGTCACACAGTGATAAACACAATTACCTTCAATGATAATATGCTTTCTGGACAAGCAAGACAGCTTAGCAGTGGGACTTGCCACAAAGCCAAGACCTGAGTTCAATCCCCAGAATTCAAAATGAGAGAACCTTCTTGAAAGTTGTCCTCTGACTTCCACATGCTTCTCTCACACACACACACACACACACACACACACACACACACACACACACTTTTTTTTAATTTTTAAAGACTCTAATTTCCTATGTGTAACCATAACCACACTAAAGTGTGACATTTAAAAACAGACCTCACGTGGTTTAGTATGACAGCAAACAAGGAAAATCAAGTGGAGTGATGACTCTTCAGAAGAAACCAATTTCCTATCTCTTCTGCAAGTCATATATTCCGAGCTTCAATAAAACAAAGAACTCAAAATTGATAACCGTCCACATGATTCTCAGCCATGTATTTATCAAAACCTGATAAAATCTAACACTTCATAAAGTATCTGGCCAGAAGTGGCTATCTCATTAGAACTAAGTAAATTATTAAGTGTCTGGCACAGTAGCACATGCCTATAATCCCAGCATGTGGGAGATAAAGGCAGGGGGATGAGGAGTTCAAGATCACCCTCCTCGCTGGGCGGTGGTGGCACACGCCTATAATCCCAGCACACAGGAGGCAGAGGCAGGTGGATCCCTGTGAGTTCGAGGCCAGCCTGGTCTACAAAGCGAGTTCCAGGACAGCCTCCAAAGCTACAGAGAAACCCTGTCTTGAAAAATGGAAAGAAAGAAAAAAAAAAAAAAAAAAGAACACCCTCCATTCTCCCCCCCCCCATGTAATGTGGGTCAGCTTAGCCTATATGAGAACTCATTTCAAAGCATCAAAAATTAAAAATAATCAGAAAATACACGCAATAGTTAAATCTATGTCTTATGGTCAGGGCCCGCTTAGAAGTCTGGATATGGAAGAAACAGGATTATTTTCTTTTGCCTCAAGAATCACTATCCAGCCTGGTATGGTAGCTCTCAGCATGGAAGGCTGAGGCAGGAAGACTGCTGTGAGTTAGTCAGACTGGCCTACAGTATGAGCACCTGCCACAAAAACAAACTAAATTGCACTCAGCTTCAGCTCAGCCTCCCAAGAACCAAAACTGGAAGGGAGGGTTACCACGCTAACCTGCTTTAGTTTTGGTTGAGCATGTCTGGCAAGCCCAGAACTGGAAGGAAAGGGGAGTGGAGAAAAGGCAAGCTTTGTGCCCTGAGCTTTTGCAAACAGTGGAGGAGATGGGGTAATCCTGCATGGGTCCAGTCCCTAAAATACATTATTCCATCCCTAACTTTGGAAATGACAACTAGATGCTGTTGAAATAAATGTGAGTATCTCTACAAATAAGATTACTATTGGGAAAAAATCTGCTTGTCCAACATGAACAGGTTCACTGTAAATCTAGTGACCTTAATAATCACGTGGTTTATTTAGTTTTTATTTAATTGGTCCAAAAACCAGATTCCCACAAATTTGCAAATATTTTTTCTAAATGTTTAGATTTGTTATAAGAGTATATTATTAAATAATGTTTTCTAAATTACTTTTCAAATACATTTAAATTCTAGTTGTAGTGTCATTATTGTCCATAAAATTTTAAATTTTATTACGTGTGTCTATGTTGTGTGTGAGGAGTGACGACATGCCACAGCACACATATATAGGTCAGATAACAACTTTGAGTCAATTAACTCTGTCCAACTTTAAGTGGAATAATACACAATTAATACACAAATAATTAATTGCATCCTTCCATCTTGTCTTCAAATCTTTACATATATATTTTTTTCTTTTTTCTCCAGAGCTGTGTTTTAGGATCTTAGGTAAGCAAAGGTAGAGAAAATGGAGCATGAGGGTGATGAACTTGTAGCCAGCCTGAGCTATACCAGGACCTTAGCTCAAGAAAGTAAACAAAGCCTGCCCTTTAATCCCAGCCCTATGGAGGCAGGAAGAATGGCTCTGAGAGAATTTAAAGCTAACCTGGGCTACATCTAACAAGTTCCAGGCCAGCCAGGGCTACACAGTAAGACTGTCGCAAAAACAAAACACCACCAACAACAAAACCCGAAAGAAAGACAATAAACCAAAGAGATTAGCGATGCAGCTCAACTGGCAGAGAATGCCTGCCTCACATGAAGCCTAAGCTCCAGCTCCAGGACACCATGACCCAGGCCTGTGACACCAGCACTCAGAAGGGGGAGGAGAGAGGGCAGGGCGAGAGGAGAGAAGGGAAAAAGGAGGGGGGGGTTGATGAACAGAAGAAAATAAAGCAGGGAAGAAAGGAAAAACCGGAAGAAGAAAATGACAACTTTTTGTTTTTAACACTTCAGCGGTGACTCCCCTGTTGAGCCAACCTTTGTGTAACTGCCCCTACTCACAAGCCCTTCTCTAGGGCACCTCTGTGGCAGGCTAAGGAAACAAATGCTAGAATCCACCAGAAAGCAAAAATTCTCATCCAAGGTCAAAAGTAACATTAAAAAAAGCAAAATACCTAAGTTTTTCTAAGTAAATTTCCTTGAAAAAGGCCCCAAAGCAGACAGGATTAAATGCCTAACAAAAGCCAGTATCTTAATGCTTAGTATCTGTTTCCTAGGTTCATTTTCACAAAGCCAGTAAGATTTTACTATGAGTTCTCTTGATTTCTTTTCTTCTTTTCATGCCTCCACATGTTCAATAAAATAATATCTGGGCAATAACCAGACTTTCGATATTAAAAACATAAAAAGTAAAATGTCACTATTACTTAAGTACTAATAAATGAACAGGCACTTGGGAGGCAAAGACAGGAGGATCTCTGTATGAGTCCAAACAACATAAAATTTAATGAATGAAGGTATACAAAATAGGAAGAGTATATCAATTTAATGAATGAATGGTATACAAAATAGGGAGAGTATATCAATTTAATGAATGAATGGTATACAAAGTAGGAAGACCACCATAACAATTTGATGCCACCAAGGAAAGTAAAATTGTGTTTATATTTATTATGTGTGAAGGTTTGTTCCATCCTGGCCAAACATTGAGTTACATAACTTTTCAAAATTCCACCAATCAAAATAATAATAATAATGGTTTCAGGTAAAATACTTTCTTTTGAAATCTACTTTCGAACCTCTAACTTCCAACTGGCTTACTTTCTTATCAATATGTCCAAAAACACAGGAACTTATTAGCCTTATGCCCTCTCCTCATCCATCCTCTTACTATCACCACCCAGAAAACACTAAAATTAAATCAGGGGGATCATAAGTTTTCCAAACATTTCCTAAAACAGTCCATTTTAGGAGTCAAGAAGTATACCCTAATTCATGATTTTTAAGAATATGATTTAAAAATTCCTCAAATAGACTTACTGTATATAATTCTAGTCAAAGAGTATTATTGTTTTAATTTAACCAAAACAATCTAATGTTCATCCAAAAAACCACACATTAGTTAATACAACTGTGAAAACAAGTTGTGGGTATTGCAATTAAATAGTATACAGCATTATTAAATATATTCATATAGTATTTTATATAGCATCTGACTATATAGTGTCTGGCCCTACAACGCCTTGCAAACTATGAGGACCTTAGTTCCAGCCCCAGTACCCACATAAAAACACTGAATATAGTTGTAACCCCACTACTGCAACTGCAAAGTTCATACAGGAGGATCCCCAGAGTTTACTAGCCAGACTGTCTAGTCTAATTGGTTAGCTCCAGTCTAATGAGAGACCCTCTCTCCAAGGAGGCAGATAACACTCAAATGTCTGTGAGCATACACACACATAAAATTAACTTTAAAAATCAATGAAAAGAGAGCTGGAGAAATGAAGAACCTGAGTTCAAATCCCAGAGCCCACAGAAAAGCAGACATGACAGTACATGTATCTGTAATCCCAGAGCTCTCACAAGAAGAGACAGAAGGGGACCCAGACACTCACAGGTCACCTAGCCTGGTGTACACAATGCAAAGCAATTAAGATATCTGCCCCAAACAAAGTAGGTAACAAGGACAGGCACCTGAGCCTGTCCTCTAATCCTACTTCCTCGCAGACACCAAGGCAGGAGTATACTCATACTCACATAAACAAAGACACAATTATATGCATGCACATCATACACAAAAATATTATTTTTAAATAATTAT
Source organism: Onychomys torridus (assembly GCF_903995425.1). Lineage (NCBI taxonomy): Eukaryota > Metazoa > Chordata > Mammalia > Rodentia > Cricetidae > Onychomys > Onychomys torridus. The sequence goes on along the minus strand of NC_050445.1, from coordinate 147,692,429 downwards.
AAAGTTCTAGAAGAAAATGAAATGGATAAATTCATCTCGCAGCTCTGGAATAAATCATAAATTAAAGAGTAATGCTGCCAGGCATAGCAATACAGGCCTATCTCAGGGAGGAAGAGGCAAGGGGATTCCTGTGAGTTCCAGGACAGTCTGATCAACATAGTTCCAGGACAGCCTGGGGCAGGCTACACAGTGAGACCCTTACTTAAATTAAACAAAAATACAAATAAATAAATAAGGCACTGTATTTCACTAATAGAAACAAAAAAAAAATCTCAAGACATAAAACCAAAAGCGATTTGAAAGGTTAAAAAAATAAGAAAAAACAGCGACACTAAGTTGCCATAGCTGCTGCTGACCAGCAGAAAGGACAACATCCATAATGAACACACACAAACACCTGAAAATATTTCGTTCATTTCACAGAAAAAAAATCAACTTCACCACTTCAAGTAAGTAAATACCATATATTCAACCCATCTAATTGGTGGCAATATGAGAAATCTTCTGGAAAAACAAAAAAAACAAAACAAAAAATTGGTCTATTTTGTAAATTACTATGCTATCAAAGCCCTTAAAAATACTAATACTTGTGTTTGTTTTGTTTTGTTTTTCGAGACAGGGTTTCTCTCTGTGTAGTTGTGGCTGTCCTGGAACTCACTTTGTAGACCAGGGTGGCCTCAACTCAGAGATCCAACTGCCTCTGCCTCCCCGAGTACTGGGATTAAAGATGTGTGCCACCACCGCTCAGCCTAGAAAGTCCACTTTCAAATAACTGCTGTTATAGATTATGACCTTGTGTGGAATGTTCACCATAACACAATTTCTAGTAGAAAAGTAAGCACCAGCTAACCTGACTACCAACACCAGCAACCAGCACTAGGGACTCAGGCAGGACCATCTCAGGTCCAAGGCCAGCCTGAGCTCTATCTGAGAAGCTGAGGAGAGGAGAAGAAAAAGAACAGAGGAACAAAGTGAGTGGGGTGCTGGAGCGAAGCAAAGCGAAGACAAATAATCTCCAGACTTTTGAAAACATTTGAGCCAGGCACAACAGAGTGCTTTTAATCCCAGCAGAACCAGGTAGAGCTGAGATTCTAGAGGCCAGCCTAGTATACACAGCAAAGTCTAGTCTGGCCTGGGCTACATAAGGAGACTTTCTCTCCCTAAATGAATAAATAAATTAATTATATCTGATAATTGAGATTTTCATAACACAGTATTGTGTAATTATTTTAAAAATAAATTTTATAATACTAAAATGGGAAGATATTCATACTGTAACACAAAGTTAAAAGAGTAGGAACGGGCTGTGGCTGAACATGAGAGTAGCTGAGGCCCTGGGTTTGATCCATAGCACCACCAAAAAGGGAAAAAAATTAAATTAAAAATTAACTGGTAAGTATTTATAGGCTGATACACTGGGGCAAAAGTGAAGTCAGAAAAATCACCAGAACAGTTAAGAGGGCTTATTCCTAACAATTAACTGAATACTTTCTAAATCTCCTATAATGTGTAAGTTTAAAATATTTAAACATACTTAGCACAAATTCAAATAATTTTTAAAAAGTAAAATTTTAATTTTATAACTTAATCATTCCAGTCTGTTTCTTCTAAACTATATACTTAAAATTTATAAAACTACAATGATTTTTAAATAACTCCAGTAATCATTCATGCTTCAAGGAACCTAGTTCTTATCTATCAGATACTGTACACATAAACATATGCAGGGCATAGGTCATAGCTTTCTTCATCACCCAACTAAAATGTCAGAATTCACCTATTTCTGACAAAACACTAAAGAACAAACCATTGACATTCAGACAATCCATTAATTTTTGTAAATTTAAAATCACATTTACCTTCTAAGAAATATGATAGCAAAACCGTCCCCTCAATATTGATTGAAATTTTTATTCTTCCAGTACCTCTTATGATCTCCAATATTAACCCAAGACACAATCATCTGTGTATTCAAACAAAAGTATAAATTTAAATATATAAGCCAAAATAATAGGAGTACAAATACAGGGTGAGGGGAGCCACGGCAGAAGCATGAAAGTCTCAAGAACGTAAAAACTGCCTTCCTTCATCCAGTGTACAAGACAACAGAGGTTCACGAATCACATCAGACCCAATTTAGATCTGTTGAGGGGACACTCTTCACTATCTCCCTCCATTCTATGCCAGGTCACATCATTTCAAAAAACAGAAAACGATCAAAAAACAAAAAACAAACAAACAAAAAAACCAGTCATCCAAAAGTGAAGTGCTCCTTTCAATTATTTCTAAGAGTATATAAGAGTATAACCTTATTTCTAAGAGTTTATTTCAGGTAAAAAAGTTATCCCAAAATCAACCAATATTCTATGCAATCGCACTTCTTCGTTTGACAACACACTGGTTCAAACGAGTTACATAATCAACCAAGAAAGCAACTGTATATATAAATAACAGATGAAGTTTATGAAGCCATTTACAAGTTTTTAGACTAGTAAGAAACAAGTGGCAGAATAAGAAAACCATACTAAATCATATGTGTCTTGACCCAACTGTGCCATAGAAAGTTTAAATTTAGTGGCATTAGTATTTTAAAGAGATCAGTAACAAACCAGTTATTTTAAGAAACTAAAACCAGAACATATAGAGCTAAAAAAATTTAAACAAGTGTACATACACACATACTACGGTGCACATATTTCTTTTTAAAATTCAAAATTTTTCAATTGGTTCACTTTAATTCATAAAGGCCTCAATGTAATTTGAAATATTTTGAAGAATTCTTCATCACAAAAAGGTATCAGGTATAATAACTTCTACGTCATCATAAAATGATGTCAAAAAAGTTCATTAGTTATTTTTAGCAATTATCTAACTGAAAAAAAATAATAAAATTAAAAACATGCAAGACTGAAATGTTTTAACAAACTGTTCAATATTAAAACTTCATTGATTTGGAATATTTCTATAAATATTTCTTTAAAAAAAAAAAAAAAAGACCTGAGAATATTGAGATTTCAACTTAACTAACTTGAACATTCTTTTCTTGTTCTTCTTGCAAACTATCATTTCAAATAAAATCGTTTCTATTTTGTAAACGTTGCACATCCAAAAGCGAACTGGTAAAAACAGGGTTAAAAGTTATTTACAAAAGTGCAGTCAAGTACATGCACTTCCCCTGAGAACACCACTAGGTGCCGATCTTATCTCCCTAACCAGCGCATGAATCCAGAAATACCTAACTAAACGCGAAATTATAATGGAGAACCACAAGAGGCAATTTGTATACAAAATGAAGTCTGCAGCCTGGAGAGACGAAGAGAATTAAAGGATTTTAAGGTCGGCTAAGTGTAAGACATGAGAGGAACGTTTTCCTCAGAAAATGTGAAAAAAGAAGGGTAGCGAGATGAAACCCCCTCGAGAATGAGAAAAATTAAATCTAGAACCCAAATGGCGTCCAACAAGAACATTAGATCTTGAAAATGAATATTGCGCTTGCGCAGCCACCGCCCGGCCAGCTGCTCAACTGCAGCTAGAGCCCGACCCCAAACGATCACGTGCTCCCATGCAGCGCCCGCCCGCAGCTTCGCAACCGCGCAGGCGCAAACTCAACTCCCGCAGCCGCCATAATGCGGTCTTGACTCTTCCGAAATACAATAGTCATTTCGCCGACTGTAGTTACAACAGCCCCTGGCAGTCGCATATACCTTCAGGGGCGGGAGGTGAGGGACGGGGACCCGAGTTCCTTCCTACACAGCCGTCCCGCGCAGCCGTCCCGGACGCTGCCGTCTCAGCCGTGCGCTCCACTCCGCCGCCTCCGCAGATTCAAAAACAAACCCGCTTCTCCCCTGCACGCGCCGGGGCCGTTATGCAAATAGGTGGGGGCGGAGCTCCGCGAGCGCACTGGGTACTCCGCCCACTCTGCCATCGGCCAATGAACGCACGCGGTGCCTGTTCGCCATGCAAATCTCCTGGTTTTTTATTTGAATGAGGGACTTTGGCCACGCCTCCTGCCTTGAAAATGAGAACCGAGCGTGCTGTGGTGGCGCTGCCGGCTTTGCTATCGCATCCGGAGGTAATTTTTTTTTCCGTTGGTACACACACACACACACACACACACACACACACACACACACACACACAGACACACACACACAGACACACACACACACACACACACACACACACACACACACACACCTCCGAGGTATTTTTTGCATGGAGATTCCTCAGTGAGCACCCTCCGTGAAACTTAAGAGAGGAAGTAGGTGAGTGTTTAAAAAGCGGATTTTCCACAAAGTCTAGAATCCTAGAGTAGGATTTATTCAACATTTTTTTAAATTTCAATTTTTACCTTTTTTTGTTTTGTGGAGTCAGATTCATACAGTTTAGCACAGTCTAGCCTTGTAAGTAGTTATGTAGCCCACGTTGGTCAGGAATTTGAAATCATTCAGTTCTCAAGTGTTGGTTACAGGTATTATTTATTTTTAAATTCACCAAATGAATTGTATTAATTGTCAGGATGTGGAGAAAAACAAAAACAAAAACCTCCTTTTTTCAGGTAATCTGCAACAGAGCAAGCAGTACCAATCATACCTTCACACTTCATACCATAAATTCACTTATCTGAAATAGTGATAATAATAACTGATAAACAAATTGAGAGAACTAGAATGTAGAAAAGAATCGAATTGTGTTTTTAACAAACCAGGAAGAGCCAGAAAAATATTATATGGAAAGATTAATCACTATTTAATTAACTAAATGTAATTTCTCCTTCAAAGTATTTAATAGTAACTTAAGTAATCACTGTGTTCCAGAACTATGTTATGACTGTCAGTGCTGAGGAAATCTATACTCTCCTAGCCAGCTGTAGTAGCTCATGGGTGGGATCCCATTGGCACTCAGGGAGGTTGGGTGGGACAGTACCTTATGCCAGAGGGAACAAGGACAACCTGTGACCCCGTGCTTCCAGATCATCCTGGGCTTGAGACTCTGTCTCCAAAAAAGCTTTAATTGTTGTCCTGTACTTAACAGTTCAACTAGGGTGTTAAATAGGCAAACCCAAAGAATTTTAAATTCAAGAAACAAATGTGGTACAATATCCATAATCTTTCCCATGCCAGGCCTGCCACGTGCTAGTGCTTTACTACTGAGAGATGGCAGCAACCCAAAATGGCCAGAACCATGGACAAACCCAGAACCCTCATCACTAAGCTTACTTAATCCATGCCCTGCATAATGTGGGTGGAATTTGTAATTATCTTTTTGAGTATAGCAAAGGTGAATGGGCCTAGAGGTGGTGGCCCACGCAATTAATCCCAGCACTGGCGGCAACAGGCAGGCCTATCTGACTTTGAGGACAGCCTGGTTTACAGAGGGTTCCAGGAATGTTTACACAAAGAAACCCTGCTTGGGGGATGGGAGTATGCATGTTTTTTCTAGATATAATTAAGATCCTAAACTGATTTTGAGTTGAGAGAGAGATTATCTTGAGTAACCTAATTTAATCTACTTTAAAAAAAAAAGAAAAAACCTAAATAGACCAGAGGTGGTGGTGGTGCACGCCTTTAATCCCAGCCCTTGGGAGGCAGAGGCAGGCGGATCTCTGTGAGTTCAAGGCCAGCTTGGTCTACAGACTGAGTTCCAGGACAGCCAGGGCTATACAGAGAAACTTGTCTCAAAAAAAAAAAGAAGAAGAGGAAGAAGAAGAAGAAAGAAGGAAGGAAAAGAAAGAAAGGAAGGAAGGAAGGAAGAAAAGAGGAAAAGGAAAAAAAAATGTGAGTTCCCATCTTCCTACTCCAGCCCAGCTCCCTCCCCCCCTCCCATCCCCCATGTCGGAGGAGTCTTCAGAGGTATTGTTTTTGACAGACCTGAACATGTTTGGGGAAGGATTGTGGAAGGGTGTTCAGAGTTTGGTGAGCTGTTATGTAGGAGCTGGAAGATAAGAATGTTGAAAGCAGTGCAGACAATGGAAGCCTGGCTTGTGAAGTCTCCAAAGGAAGCAAAGACTACTGGGCAATTTTTGTGAAGAGATTATGGTGTCTGGTCAGCTGGAGAATCAGCTGTGCTTAACAAGAAACCAGCAAGACAGGTGGATGTGACTCATGCCTCTAATTCCAGCATTTAGAAGGCAGAGGCAGAAGAATCTCTGAATTTGAGAAGACCAGCATCACTGAGATTAAATCTTCTGGGAAGTGTTTCCTGAGAGTCAACACACAGAAACTGTGTTCCAAGGTGGCCAAGGTTGTACCTTGTGCTGAATTTGGTAGTGTAAGAGTTACCCAGGTGGTGATGGTTTTGAAGGTGTAAAGGGGTTACAGACAGCAGCTGAGAAAGGAAGAAAAGACAGAAAGAAAGTAATAAAGAGGCATAGCATAAAACGCAGACAAGACACAATTCTTTAACAATGAAGTTTTTAAACTTTTCTGAGATTTTTTTTAGATGTGTGTGAGTGGTTCTGCTTGCACCAGTGTCTGCTCACCATGGAAGTGCAGTGCTGGTGGAGACTCAGAGATAGTGTTGACTCTCTAGAACAGAATTACAGCCATGAGCCTCCCTGTGGGTGTGGGCGATCAACCCTTAACCACTGAACCATCTTTCCAGCCTCGAGTCCAAACTTTTAGGAAGCATGTTGCCTATTTTACTCCTGTATAGTGCTACATCTTCTGAGAACAGATAGTGCACACTATCCTGCTCTTTATAACATCAAAATCCATGGTGTCAGCAGGATCAGATTTCATTCATGAACCCTGAGCAGCACCAACTGTCCCTGCCATGGAGACCTAGGGCAGCTGCAGGGCTGGAGGTCGCTCTAAGGCTGACTTCTGCAGGCTTCAGCCTTTCCCTGAAAGAAGGAGAGCTAGCCCTGATCCAGGTGAATGCAGAGGGACAAAAAGCAGCCCTGTTGAAAACTCAGCAGCCATAGCACCTTGAACTGCTTGCATCCAGAGCATTTCTGGGAATAAGCGGAAGTTGTAGGAGAAGTTCCGCCTTCAGAAAAAGGACTTCTCCTCAGCAGGAAGCCCTGAGGTTCTGGGTTCTACATCTGGACTTCTGCAGGGCTGTGGGCTACTGAGACAGTCTTGGCTATTTCAGTGGGTGACTGTATAAAAAAGGAAGTGAATAAAAAAAGTCCTGCAGTGGAGTTGTAAATTTATGTGGGTTTTTCTTTGGGGGGGGAGTTAAATTTTTAAATATTTCATGTATGCTCTGAGCCTGGAGCACACACAAATGTGCTCTGCACCTTGGCTGGGTAGAAGGGGCTTATGTTTTAGTTTTTAAATATTATCGTTATGACCACTTTTGTGAAGGAAACCCTGTATTACCTTGTTTTTAATTTCAAGGCTGTGTTTATGTCCTTAATCCATTTTGCAGCTATTTGGTTTTGTTTTCTACCATTAAGCCATGTGCCCAGCCCTCTCTTAACTTTTTATTATTTTTGTTTGATCTTTGTTTTGTTTTTTCTCCTTTAATTTTTTTTTTTTTTAGTTTTTTGAGACAAGGTTTCTCTATGTAGTTTTGATGCATATCCTGGATCTCACTCTGTAGACCAGGCTGGCCTCGAATTCACAGAGATCCGCCTGCCTCTGCCTCCCAAGTGCTGGGATTAAAGGCGTGTGCCACCACCACCCAGCCTCTCCTTTAATTTTGTACAAGTTCTATCAAGTTATCTGAGCTGGCTTGAACTCAAGGAGGCCCAGACAAGCCTTCAACTTGAAATCTTCCTACCTCAGACTCCTAGGTATCTGGGATTACAAGCATGTGCTACCAGTCCTGCTGAGTTGAATTTTTTGTATGTAGTGTCAGGAGTCTTAATTTTATATTCTGTTTGTAGATCACAGTTTTCCATGGTTAAAATCGAACCGTTTTGCCCCTTTGTGCAATGAACAGCCATGTTATTACTGAGAGCAGTATCAAACAATTCTTTTCTGTTTAGGCAAATCAGAGAACGAAACTGAAAGTCTTATCATCATGCTTCTGTTTCCCTGGACCCACTTCCTGTACCAATAATATACCACTAGGGGTTTGGTAAGAAAACTGGACAGCCTCATGAGTTCTGGGGTTAAGAAATTTACTTAAGCCCCATATACCTGCAGTTAGAACTGATGAAAATAGCAATCCATGAGAGTTAGCTAGAACAAAAGGAAAGGAGTCCCCAGCTGATTGCCAAGAAACATCAAGCATATTCATTGCTTAAGTGTGATTACAGAGGAGCCTCTGTCCAGTGGTCGCCACTCCTTGTGCACAGTCATGGTTCTGTTGGTTGCTTAGGGTCTTTGTTTGGAAAACAAATTTGGCAGCTAAAAAAGCTAAAGGTGAAACAAAGGAGAGAATATGACCCCAGAAAGTGTCATCCTCTCTGTTACTACATATGAGTAAGAGAACTGCCAGTGTTTTGCTTCTGCCGTCCAAGTTTCCTCAGATCCTCTTCTAGCACTGAAAAACAAAGGGAGAGAAACTAAGAATTCATAACTCTAGATTAAACAAGTTGAACAGGATCCAACCACAAGTACTTAGACCTGACCAGATTTCACTACCCAGATGTTAGGCCTTAACTTATGAATGAGGCCAATCTGATCATATTCACTACCGCCTCATTCTGTAAAGATAGTCATAACCCTTAACATTGTCCTTTCTTAAAATCCTAATGGATTCTTTGAGGTTCCACTGTATATGTGCTTGGAAAAAATAATCAGCAGAAACTAGCTGCTCTTTCAAGGACTTCATAGTTGCTGTAGTGATTTAAATGAGAACTCATAGGCTCATACATTGTTATGTTTGGTTCCCAGATAGTGGAACCGTTTAGGAAGGATTGGGAAGTGTGGCCTTCTTAGAAGATGCATATCATGGGTGCTGAATTTTGAGACTTTAAAACCTCTAGCCATTCCCAGTGCATTCTCTGCTTCTTGGTGGTGACTAGAATGTGAGCTCTCAGCTGCTGCACTAACTCTATGGCCATTCATCTGATGCCATGCTCCCAACTATGATGGTGACAGACTCCTATCCCTCTGAAACCATAAACCCAATTAAATGCTTGCTTTTATTAGTTGCCTTGGTCATGGTGTTTTATCATTGCAATTTAAAATACCTAAGACAGTTGCTGTTGTGGTTTGAATGAAAATAGCCCCCAAAGGCTCATAGGGAGTAGCACTAATAAGAGGTGTGGCCTTATTGGAGTACATATGGCCTTATTAGAGGAAATGTGTCACTGGGGGTGGGCTTTGAGGTCTCAGAAGCTCAAGCCAGGCCTGGTGGCTCACTGTTTCTTCCTGCTGCCTATGGATCCAAAGGTAGAATTCTCAGCTAGTTCTCCAGCACCATGTCTACCTATGTGCCACCAGGCTTCCTCCTATGACAGCAATGGACTAAAACCTATAAGCCAGCCCCAATTAATGCTTTTATGCTTTTCTTTTCTTTTTTTTTTTTTTTTTTTTTTTTTTTTTTTTTTTTTTGGTTTTTCGAGACAGGGTTTCTCGGTGTAGTTTTGTGCCTTTCCTGGAACTCGCTTTGGAGACCAGGCTGGCCTCAAACTCACAGAGATCCGCCTGCCTCTGCCTCCCCAGTGCTGGAATTAAAGGCGTGTTCCACCACTGCCCGGCAATGCTTTTCTTTATAAGAGTTGCCTTGGCAGGGCAGTGGTGGCACACACCTTTAATCCCAGCACTGGGGAGGCAGAGGCAGGCGGATCTCTCTGAGTTTGAGGCCAGCCTGGTCTCCAAAGTGAGTTCCAGGAAAGGCGCAAAGCTACACAGAGAAACCCTGTCTCCAAAAACAAAAACAAAAAGAGTTGCCTTGGTCATAGTGTCACTTCACAGCAATAGAAATTCTAAGACAGTTGCCAAGGATGTTCTTTTTTCATGAAATAAGAAAGAAATAAAAGGGAGCATTTGAGGAAATGTCTTAGTTATTTTCTGTTGCATGATGAAATACCATGATTATAAGTGACTTAAGGAAGAGTTTATTTTTGCTTTCAGTTCCAGAGGGCTAGATGTCCATAATCACAGAGGAGGAAGGAGTTAAAAGTTAAGATATCACTGGGCAGTGGTGGCACGCCTGTGAGTTCAAGGCCAGCCTGGTCTACAGAGATAGTCCAGGACAGACTCCAAAGCTACAGAGAGAAACCCTGTCTCGAAGGAAAAAACAAAAGCTAAGATATCACATCTCAATTGCACACAGGAAGCAGAAAGCAAGCAGGACATAGGGCAAAGCTGTAAACCCTCAAAGTATGTCCCAGTGGTATACTTCCTCCAGTATAGCTACCCTTTCTACAACAGTACCACCAAAAGTCCCAAATAGCACCACCAGCTTCAGACCATTATTCAAAAAATGAGGTTATAGGAGACATTTTTCATTCAAACTATAACAGAAAGCCTGATGAACACCAGCATTCATTTATTCATTTTCTGTATTTCCCAACTGATTCAGTTTGAATGAGAATGACCCCCATAGCCTCATAAATTCAAATCATTGGTCCCTAGTTGGTGGAACTGTTTTGGGAAGGATTAGGAGGTATGGCCTTGTAGAAGGAGGTGTTTCACTGGGGAGAGGCTTTGAGGTTTGAAAAATCCACATCAGGACCAATTCCTCTCTTTCTGCCTCCAATTTGCAGATCAAGTGTAAGCTCTCAACTATTCCTCCAGTCGCTGCCTGCCAGGATCCCAACTGTAGGCAGAAGTTTCTCTCTCTCCCACCTGCCTATTTCCAAATACCTGACAGCTGCTTTCCAAATAATTGACTGGAGGCTTAAAATTACTTATAACTGCTTGGCCAGTAGCTCAGGCTTATTACTAACTAGCTCTTACACTTAAATTAACCCATAATTCTTATCTATGTTTTGCCATGTGGCTTGGTACCTTTTCTCAGTGCAACATCCTTTTTTTTTTTTTTTTTTTTAAACTGAGGATTGAAGCCAGGCTACCACTGAACTAAATCCCCAACCCCTTTTTTGGTTTCTCAAGACAGCATTTCTCTGTGTAGTTTTCATGCCTGTCCTGGATCTCACTGTGTAGATCAGGCTGGCCTCAAACTCACAGAGATCTGCCTGGCTCTGCCTCCCAAGTGCTGAATTAAAGGTGTGCGCTGCCGCCACCACTACCGCTGCTGCCTCCACCACCACCTGGCTGTCAGTGAAACATTCTTATCTTGCTTCCTCTGCATCTAGCTGGTGACTCCTTGACTCTGCCTTCCTTCTTCCCAGCATTCTCAGTTTGGCTGTCCTGTCTAACTTCTTGCCCAGCTACTGGCCAATCGGTGTTTTATTAAACCACTTCAAGTGACAAATCTTTACAGTGTACAAGAGTATTATCCCACAGCATCCCACTGTGATGGTCATGGACTTACCCTCTGTCTCAGTCACTGTTCTATTGCTGTGAAGAGACGCCATGACCAAGGCAACTCTTATAAAAGAAAGCACTTAATTTGGGGGCTTGCTTACAGCTTTAGAAGGTTAGTCCACAATTATCATGGCAGGAAACAAATGGGTATGGCCCTAGAGCCGTATCTGAGAGATCTACATCATGATTGTAGAGAGCAGACAGAGACTGGGCCTGGCAGAGGCTTTTGAAATCCCAAAGCTAACTACCACTGGTACACCTCCTCTAACAAGGCCACACCTACTAATCCTTCCCAAACAGTTTTGCTAACTTGAGACCAAGCATTCAAACATAAGAGCCCATGGAGGTGTGATATTCTCATTCAACAGACTGCCACACCCTCTGAAACTGTAAACAAGCCCCTAATTAAATGCTTTCCTTATAAATTGCTTCAGTCGTGGTATATCTCTTCACAGAAATAGAAAAGTAACTAAGACGCCAACTGCAGATAAAATGTGACTAGCCACCTGATATTCATGCTGTCATTCTCTGTGGACTACAGTTCTCAAACCATGAGCCAAAATAAGTTCTTCATACTTGAAATTACCTTTTGTCAGACATTTTGTTATAGCAAAAAGGAAGTAACAAATACATATATCATCTAATTGAACAACATTTAAAATTTAATATCTTGGGGATGGGTGTATAAGCTCATTACTAGGGTACTTGTCTAACATGAGACCCATGTTCATAACCAAGTACAATTAATTACTTAATAAATAAAAGTTTCAAATGTTAAATAAGCTACAATAAGGTTATCTGGCAATGTTCAAAGCATCTCTGGTTTAAAGTTCCTCCTTTTATGAAAGACACTGTAAATGCACAAAGAACTCAATTAGAAATACAAAGTTGGTAGTTTATAGCATAGATAAACTTGGAAACCACAATTATCTTTTGAGGATAATAAATAATAAAATAGAAGTCAGGGCAGACCTTGGGGAATACCAATATTTATGAGCTTGAAAGAAGAAAAGAGCTGTTAATTTCATTTATTTGCTTTATTTAGTTTTTGCCTTTGCTAAAAATTTTAAGAGAATTGTCTCATTTGATCCTCATAACAACTTGATGAGGGGAAACTGCTGCTACTGTCAGTTTACATCTCGCCCAAGGCTGTGCAGTTATTTAATGATAGAATAAGGTTTAAAAAAGTCTGCCTGCAGACTACTGCATCCTTCAAATTAAATATGCTCACTGGAAATTCAATGAGCAGTGATACAACAAATGTCACTTTTGTAAGGTTCTCAGTGTACTCTTATTTTTCAAATTGGATAAGTGGTACTTTCTAATTTTTTTCTTGATAATTTCATACATGTATACAGTGAAATATGGTCACATCCATATACACCCCATTTCCCTCCTCTAAAACCTTCCATGTCTCCCCCAAAATGTCCACCTTCCAACTTCATGTCTTCTTCCTTTCTGATTTTTTGTTATTATTGTTTTGGGGGGGTGTTTGTTTGTTTGTTTGTTTGTTTGTTTGTTGGAGCTAAGGACTGAACCCAGGGCCTTGCCGATTGCTAGGCAAGTACTCTACCACTGAGCTAAATCCCCAACCCGATTTTTTTTAAAAAATAACCTACTAAGTCCAGTTAGTGCTGTCCATTTGGGCCTGGGTGTGGACCACCCATTGGAGCATAGAAAACCTAACAGTAGGAATACCCACAAAACAAGAAAAGAGAAGAATGATTCTCCCTCCTCTAGCAGCTGCCATGCAGACCACCAACAGCTCCCCAGGAAGTGATGGGGCCTGGAGAGACCCTTCCCCATTGTTCTCAGTCATTTGGTTGGTTGCTGTGGCAAAACACTCACCAAAAGCACCCTGGAGGAGGAAAGGCTAGATCTGGCTTCATTGCCGGGTTATGCTCATCTAGCTTCTGTGGTGATATTTTATTTGTACTGAAATGTGATTTTATTTGTATATTAATAAAGTTGCCTTGGGGTCAGAGCAAGCCATAGCAGAAGCCAGGCAGTGGTGGCACATGCCTTTAATCCCAGCACTTGGGAGGCAGAGCTAAGCAGATCTCTGCCAGCATGGAGACACACGCCTTTAATCTCAATACCAACCATAGAAGACCTGGAGATCTGTACAGACAGGCAGTGACCAGGAGGTCATGTGGTTGGTTTTACAACCAATGAGAAGGCAGAACAGAAAGTCTATAAAAAAGAGAAAAACACAGGAAGTAGGTCTCTTGCGAAGAGGAAGGACAGCAGAAGCAGTGAAGGGTATGGTTTTCAGCTCTTGCTCTGACCTCTTGGCTTTTAACTCTGCAATTGGCTCTGTGTTTCTTATTTAACAAGATGGTTACATCTACAAGCTTCCTTATACAGCCCAGGATTTCCTGCCCAGTGATGGTGTAGCCCACAATGGGCTGTTCTCTCCTGTATGAAATCAAGACAGTTCCTCACAGACATGCCCACAGACTAATCTAGTAAAGACAATACTCAATTGGAATTCTTTGTTCTGGTGATTCTAGACTGTGTCAAGTTGACAGCTAATGCTAACTAGGACACCCTAGGTTGGGATTTTGGTTGGCTTGATCTTTATAGGTCTTATTTAGGTAACCACAGCTGCAGTGAATTTAGGAGAATACTAGCCATGTTATGTGTAAGTGTTGCAGCTCGGATAGAAAGGGAGCCTGGCAGTCAGGAGCCAAGGAATACCACAAAGTCACCATAAGTGTAGCAGCTTTCAGCCCTGCTCCAGGGAAAGGCCTCACTAATGTAACAACTGTGCTTCGGCAGGGGATGGTTTCCCCAGTGATGTTGTGACAGTTCTGCTCAGGTCCCCTGGATTGTAATAACTCTGATGCCCAAGGGGAAGGTTTCCCAGCAAAAGTGGTATAGTTCTGCTTTGTTCTTCTCCACTTCAGCTTGGAAAAGTTATTATTTTTCTGCTCCTCTACATTCTGGCAAAAGAATGTCTCACCCAAACCTCATTCAAGAGATCTATTGGGAGAGAAGAATCCAAGAGACTGGCTGCCTCTGCCATGGTGGATAAAGGCAGCAGCAAACTGAACAGGCACAGGGCTTATACAGGGCTTCTTAGGGGCAGAGTTTTTCCAGGGTGAAAATTTTCAGGGAGGGAATTGGTTAGATTTCAACCCCTGAGCTTGGATAAGCTCTGAGATTGGCCAGATTTCATGTTCAAGAATTGGTTGGTTTTCCTGCTCAGGGATTGATTGGTTTTTGTACTGAGTTAGTCAGGGACAGAGTGTGTTTCTTTCACTGGCCCCTTTTAGCTTTTTCGATCTGGTTTCAGGGCTAGGGTGGGTTTATTTCAGTGGCTCTGGTTTCAGGACCAAAGTGTGTTTCTTTGGCTCTGGTTTCAGGACTAGGGTAGGTTTATTTCAGTGGCTCTGGTTTCAGGACCAGGGTGGGTTTATTTCAGTGGCTCTGGTTTCAGGACCAGGGTGAGTTTATTTCAGTGGCTCTGGTTTCAGGTCCAAACTGTGTTTTTTGGCTTGAGTTTCAGGGTCAGGGTGTGTTTCTGTCACTGGTCCTTTTACCCTACATTATGTCCACAGCATTTCAAAACACTTGTCCCCATCCTCTGGCTCTTACATTCTTTCTGCCTCTTCTTCATTATTCTAGGTGTCTTGGGGTGAAAAGGATTAATAAAGTTGTCCTGTTTAGGGTTAACACTCATGGGTTGGGTATTTGGGGGAAGGTTTTGGTTTTGGTTTTGGTTTGCTCTAGTCCACATCTTGGCTTGAGAACACTTGACTCTCATTCTTCATGCTGACTCTGAGAATATAATGTAGCCGTTGTGGTGGCCCATGCCTACTCCCAGCTCTATGGAAGGAAGCAGAGACTGGATCTTCATGAAAGCTAGGCCAGGTTAGGCTGTATAGCAAACTCTCTCTAGACAGATGACAGACAAAGGGAACAGGGAGAGAGAATGAATTAGTGTTAGATAACAGAAGGTTTACTTGCTCAAGGCTTAGGACCAGGCAAGTATGATCCTCACTGTACAAAATTTATATATGAACTCACTCTCAGGACACACATTTGTGGACCAGCAATGAAAATGTGTACCTCCATAAATCTTCCCCCTTGGGCCACTCTTAGTCATGTACACAAAGCAGAATGTTATGAAAAGTGTTTAAATTTTGTGGTAAGAAACAAAGAAGTGTCTAACCTTGTTTCTGTCTTCTCTATAGAGTACACATTAATTTGGCAGACAGGGAGAAGACTGATAAAATATGAAGTTTGAGGAGGTGTGAGACTATTTGAAATGTATTTTTTCAATTCTGAGGTACTTAAAGAATTTTTTTTTTTTGCATTAAGTTTTTTGAGATAAGGCCCTACTATATAACCCAGGCTAGACTCCTAAATCCCGGTTTCAGCTGATCCTGTTGGCTCAGCCTCCCAAAAAGTTAGGCAATAGGCATTTAGCACTCAGTGGTGCCTGTTTGGCTGTTTGGTTGCTTTTAAATTACATTTATTTATTTATTTATTTATTTAGGGGGTGATGCCATGACGTGTGCGTGGTGGTTGCTAGTCTTCATTGTCAACTTGATGACATCTGGAATTAGCTAAAGCCAAAGCGTCTCAGTATGCCTATGAGGGATTTTTCTTAATTGAATTATTTGAAGTAGGAAGACCTACCCTTAATCTGGATCTTTGGAGATGGGAAGATCTGCTTTAAATCTAGGCCATACCTTCTGCTGGCAGCCTATATAAAGGACATAGAAGAAGGAAGCTCTTGTTATTTACCTGCTTGCCCTTACTCTCATTGAAAAGTCCATTCCTTCACTGGCATTAGAGCCTACTTCTTCAGAATTCCGACATACACTGAAGACTCACTGAGACATCCAGCCTATGGACTGAACAAGTAGTGGTTCTCAAACTTTCCACTGATAGAAGCCATTGCTGGACTAGCAGGATCACAGCCTAGAAACTGTTCTAATAAACCCCCTTTATTTATTAATTACACACACACACACACACACACACACACACACACACACACACAGACTAATAAATATGTATGTCGTAGTCAGAGGACTAATTGTACCAATCGGTTCGTTCCTTCTGCAATGTGTGTTCAGACAGAGACAGGTGGATCTCTGTGAGTCTGCCTAGTGTGTCCCAAGCCACCCAGAGCTATACAGTGAGTTCCTATCTCAAAATGATAAAGCCAAAAAGAAATTCTGTCATATGTGCCAATGTAGATGGACTTTAAACTAGAAAGGTATAACGTAAATATGCAAACTAGAAATATATAAAGAAATAAAAAAAAAATTGCCAAAAAAGCTTTGGCAGTTAAAAAGGAGACTAAAATCTACCTCCTACAGTCAATCAAACTGTGTGCTTCTTTTAAGACATACATGATCCTAGCTTACATGGGTGGCCAAGTCTCTGCTATGTTTTCACATCTCTGCTAGGTTTAAAGTTTTGGGGGGTTTTTTAGTTTTGGGGTTTTTTGTTTGTTTGTTTGTTTTGTTTTTTTATTGTTGTTGTTGTTGTTATTTTTCCAAAGATGAGGACATATTTAAAGGGAGAAAATGCCTTTAAGACTTTTGGAATCTTACCAGATGGTGATGGTACACACTTTTAATCCCAGCACTTGGAGGGCAGGGGCAGGGGCAGGGGAAATCTCAGGGTTCAAGGCCAACCTGGTCTGTACAGTGATTTCCAGGACAGCCAGGCTACATAGAGAAACCTGGGGGAGGGAGGCTGTGCAGAGCAGGGCAGCCTGGCATGGAGTGGCTATTGGGATCTTAGGTGCTTTCCAGAATCACTTGACAATCAAAAGGATTTGATATTTTATCTTACTAACATTCAAATTTAAGTTAAATGTTCCATATTTTATAAGTATTTCAACACTATTTTAAGAGTCATAGAACCAGACCTTTGAAATGACTTAGCAGGTAGGCATGCTTGATCTCCAGGACCCACAAAGTATAAGGAGATAACCAACTTTTGTAAATTGTCCTTTGACCTCAATGTATGTATTCACACTGTAGAACGTACACAAACATATACCATAAATAAATAAGTGTGATCCAGACATAGTGGCATATACCTTTAATCCCAACACACAGGCAGAGGCCAGAGGAAGTCTAGGTTTGAAACCAGCCTGCTCTACATGGCAAATTCCAGAACAGCCAGAGTTATGGAGAAAGACTCTGCCTCACAAAACAAACAGATAGATAGATAGATAGATAGATAGATAGATAAAGCAATAAATGCACATCCTATGAACCCTGAGATCAAAACAGAGTATTTTGAGACAGGATAGCATGTAGCCCAGAATGGCCTCACACTCATTTTGTAGAAGATGGCCATGAATTCTTGGCCCTCTGCCTCTTCCACCTGGGTCCTGGGATTACAGGTAATGTGGTACTACACCCAGTGTCTGTGGTGCTGGGAATTGAACCAGAGCCCTGTATGTGTTAGGTGAACATGTTACCACTGAGGCACGTCACCAGCCTCCTCATTTAACTTTGAACTGGAAGGAAAAAAACAACATAATTAAATATTATGTACACAAGTTTTAGGAGAAGATCTTTGCTAATTATTTTACCCCAATATATTCTTTCTTCAGGAAAACTGATCGACATTTAGCACAATTTCAATAATGTTTACCCTATAAATTTTTGGTTTTGAAACAGGGTTTCACTGTGTAGCCCTGTCTGACTCAGAACCCACTATATAGACCAAGCTGGCCTTGAACTCACAGACATCTGCCTGCCTCTGTCTCTCAAGTTCTGAGATTAAACATGTGAATCACTATATCCATCCCCCTTATAATTTTTTATTCTTTGTACTGTCATAATATTTGCTGTTAATAATCAGAGCCGTTCAGCATCTGTCCTCCTGTTCTGTCGGATTTGCTATGATAATTAGGGTTTCTATTGCTGTGATAAAGCACGATGGCAAAGCCAGCTTGGGGAGGGAAAGGGTTTATTTAAGCTTACAGCTCCACATTAGACCATCACTGAGGGAAATCAGGGCAGGAACCTGGATGGAAAGCCAATGAAGAGGCTATAGACGAATGCTGCTTACTGACTTGCTCAGCCTGCCTGCTTTCTTAACGCACCCAGGACTGTCAGGCCAGAGGTGGCACCACTCACATTGAGCTGGGCCCTCCCACATCAATCATCAATCAAGAAAAAGCACCACAGGCCAATATGGTGGAGCATTTCCTCATGTGAAGTTCCCTCTTCACAAGTGACTCTGGCTTGTGTCAAGTTGACATAAAACTAGCCAGCACAATCACCTACAGGGTCTAACATACCACATGTAAACCCTAGGTTTTTGTCTGGCATGGCCACACATTTGTCATACTAGCATTCAGGAGGCTGCAGCAGGAAAAGGGGCAAGGTCAAGAGAAAGCCCAAGATCCTGCCTAATTACTTTTAATTAAACAGGTCTTGGACAAGAGCTATGTAGCTGCAGAATGTTTGTGCTCCGCCATGCTCCACCACAGCCTATGTCAACCTGCGTCCCTGGAGCAGCTGCAGACACTGGCGTGCACCATCACAGCCAATCCTTCCCAGTTGTAATATCTGAATAGTAGACTCATGAATATAGGCCCCGCACACTGCATCACTTCTACCCTGTCCTACTGCACCAAGGAACTCAGTTCTGAGTCCCACATTTTCTCAGTCACATTGCCCCCTTCTGATGTTGAGGAACCTCCTCTGAGTGTGTCATCATGTGTGACAATATTTACTATTGATTGGGACCTATTTTGTAAAGTGGCAGACTAAGTTGTAAGTTTGTTCCAGAGAAGGAGACAAATCATTTCTTGCCTGTAGAAACATATAATACCCCCTAAATTTTGTCACAAACCTATCGAATACATTATCATTGCTGTTTTGAAACAAGATCTCTGTTGCACTGCTCAGCCCCAAACGTATCATGTGTAGCTGGAGAGTTTTCACCAGGTCCCACCAAGCCCCGGCAGTCCGACAGCCCACTTACAAAATAAACACACCGACGCTTATATTATTTAAACTGTTTGGCCTAATGGCTCAGGCTTCTTGTTATCTACTTCTTCTATCTTAAATTAACCCATTTCTATTAGTCTATAAGTTGCCACGTGGCTCATGGCTTACCAGTACCTTACATCTTACTTGTCATGGCCGCGTCTGGCAGGTCTCTCTGCCTCAGCCTTCCACTTCCCCGTATTCTCTTCTCCTTGTCCCGCCTATACTTCCTGCCTGGCTACTGGCCAATCAGTGTTTTATTTATTACCCAATCAGAGCAACACATGGAACATATGGAACATCCCATAGCAATCATGCATCCCAAGCTAGCCTTGCACTCCTGATCCTCTTGCCGCCAACTCCCAAAAGTGCTTTTGATTCCAGGTGTATGCCACCATGATCCCTGCAAATGTATTTCTGTGTGCCTTTCCAGCTGGATTTGTTAAACAATTGCCATTGCACATGTTCATTCTCTATTTGTAGGAAAGCTGTGCTTTTAGAAATGATATACTTAGGGGACTGGAGAGATGGCTCAGCAGTTAAGAGCACTGAAAGCTCTTCCAAAGATTCCCAGCACCCACAGGCAGCTCACAACTGTCTGCAACTACCTTTCCAGGGGATTCTTCACTCTCTTCTGGAGCCAGGAACACACTCTATGCAGACAAAACACCATACATAAAAATTAATTAAATTTTAAAATAATACCATGACACATCTCACCAGTTCTGATGCTTTCTCTCTTCTGTTCTGTGGTCCACTGGGATTCCTAAAACACTGTTTATGCCATTTATTCCCTTCCTTGCTGAACTTCCAATCAAGATAAGTTTCCCCAAGTCATTAGCCTGGCATCCACAGTGCTTCCTGTTGAGCTAAACAACCTTCACACCTTATCATCTGAAAACTCTCAATTTTGCCTAACAAAAATAGTCCTTATTTCCTTTTAAACAATTTGTCATTGTAATATAAGTCTCATGTGAAATGCTTTCTTTGTCTTTCTCTTATTTAACAATTTCTTTTCCCAGACAGGCATGGAGGGTTTTGACTGTAGTCCTAGAATTTAGAAGAGTGAAAAAGAGAAGGATTGCCATAATTCAAGGTCGGGCTAGGCTATAGAGTAAGGCTCTGTCTCAAAACAATAACAACAACAACAAGTACAATTCCTTTCCCTCAAGGTCAGGCTAGGCTATAGAGTAAGGCTCTGTCTCAAAACAATAATAACAACAAATACAATTCCTTTCCCCCAAGCCTGCTCATTCTATATCAGCCAAGGTGCCAGATTCTTTTTAAAAAGTTGATATGACGTGAAGATATAGCATGTATTTTATATATATATATATATATAATTTTCCCTTAGCTCCTGTCACAGAACTTCAAAATCCCTTTGAACTTCCAGGGAGATACATCTCTCTTATGCTGCTGAAGTGACTCATCTTGGACCCCATGAAAACCTCAGAAAAAACAACCACGTGATTATTGGATTAGGTGGTTGGGACTCTGAGTCACATTAACCACTAAAGAGGTCAAGGGAGAGGGAGACTGAATTTAATAATATGGGCCATGGTTTTATCAGTCATGTCCAGGTAATGAAGCACCAATAAAAACTGGACACCCAAACCCAGTGGGAGCTTGCTGGTTGGTGAACACAGTGATGGCCAGGAGAGCAGCTCGTCTGGAGCCACTGAGCAGAGGGCACGGGAGCTCGTGGTGGCCCTCCTAGCCTCTGCTCTATGCACCTCTTCCAGTTACTTCTGAGAGTTGTCCTCAGCAAGAAAACTGACCCCAGGAATAGCATTTTCTGTGACTGTTGTAATGGTTCATCAGAACTGAGGCAATTATGAGAACTCTGAATTCCTCGTCCTCTTGGCCAGATGTAAGGGTGGCAAAAGGGATATGAGAAATACAACCCTCTGTAATAGATTCAAAAGACTGGTGAAGAAAATCAGAAAGGGATGCCAGCATAGAGAAAAGGCAAACAAAAAAAATGGCAACATTGTGGTTCTCAAGTCCCTGATTATGAGAAATTCTACCTCTCTTTTTCCCATCCGCTGGAATTCCAGAGTTAAAATTTTCATGTTCATCTAGCACAGTCCTCTTTCAAATCCCCACTCTGCTGCTTCAGTAAGCAAAGCCTTACCTAACTACTATCCCAGAGTGTGTAAATCAGGTTGGCCTCAAATTTGCCTCAGTTCTCTGGCCTTGGCCTCTGGAACGCTGGGATTACAGGCACGCACTGTAGGTGGGCTGGGTTTCTAGTTGCTGTTGTTGCTCCTTGAGACAGGATCTCAGGTAGCCCACAGTATCCTCAAACCTACTAACGGAAGCTGACTTCGAACTCCTGCCTTTCTTACCTCTAACTTCTCAAACAGAGGTTGTAGGTGTACACCACCACATAAGAACTGAACCTCTCCTAAACCACAGTGCCCCTCCTGTCTTTACCATTTATTTTCAAGCACTAGAGCACTGCAACTGGGCTAGCTCAACTGTCAGGAGGATGCTAAAGCCAGGTATGGTGGTGGCCCATGCCTGCAATCTCAGCACTCAGAAGGCCTGTGCGGGCTAGTGAGTTCCAGGCTAGACTGGACTACTGAGTGAGATGTCTCAGAAGGAAAATAAAAGTGGGGATTTGCTTGTGCCAAATGCCAGGGGGGCGAAAAATGGGTCAGCCTCAGGAAACTAATGTTGATATGATAGAATAAAAGATAGCTATTAGGGTTGGGGAGATGGCTCAGTTAGTGGAGAGTTTCCTATTACGTGCCAGGGCCTGATTTGATCCCCTGCACCCCCATAAATTGGGTATGGTGGTACACACCTGTAATCCTAGCTCTGGAGAGGTAGAGGCCGGAGGATCAGAAGTTCAAGGTCATCCTCAGCAGCAGCAGAATGAGCCTGAGGCCTTCTCTCAGAAGCGGAAAAACAAATCAACAGAATCTGATACTGTCAACTTTAAAAACTAGTTTATGTAGCTAATCATGAGACCTTGAAAAATGAGGGTGGAGTTCTTCCTGGATGCCGACTGTGGGAGGCAGGAAAGCTTGTCCTCCACAGAGATTAGCTGACCTACTTTGAGTGAGAAGGCCAACACTGACCTTGGTTCCCACACCTTTAGCTGAGTGAATGTTGACTCATGCTTGAGAAAATGACTGTAAGCCACAGGACAAACCATCAATTTAGAATGTTTACGACAAGCCATGTGGTAACTCAACCCTTGTAATACCAGCATTTGGGAGGCTGAGGCAGGAGAGGTGCTGTGATTTTGAGTGCGGTGTGGACTACAAAGTGAGACTGTATCTTGAAAACAAAACTCCAGCATACTTTGAGAACTAACAGAGAAGAATTCTGGGGCCCACTCTCCCTGTACAACTCCAGGTGGTTTTTTCTTTGGGGGTGAAACCTGTCTCCCTAAAGAAAACCAATAATAAACACATTACTTCAAAATATGCTTCTCTTAAGCAAGGAGTGGTGGCAGGTGCTGTTAATTCCAGCACCAGGGTGGCAGAGGCACAGGTAGACAGAGCTCTGAGTTCTAGGCCAGCCTGGTCTACACAGTGAATTCAGGACAGCCAGGACTACACAGAGTAGCAGTTTCTCAACCTGTGGGTCACAACCTCTCTAGGTTCGAAAAACCCTTTCCCAGGGGTTGCATATCAGATATCCTGCGTATCAGATATTTGCATTACAATTCATAACAGTATCTAAATTACACTTATAAAGTAGCAATGAAATAATTTTATGGCTAGAGGTCACCACAGAAAAAAATCTAAGAATATTGAAATTGTTAGGGTCTGAGAGAAGTCCCTAAGAAAGACTAACAGTCATGTATGCAATTTAACAAGAGTGTTTATTTCCAGCATGTTAGGGCAGCAAATAGCGACCCCAAAGGAGGTCACAAGCTCTTTTGAAGTGGCGTTAGGGGAATTTCAGGGGGAAAGATTAGTCTGGAAGCTGATTGGTTGGAGGCTATAGTGGTTAGGGGTCTGTTGACAGGAGGGTAGGAAAAGCTATCTTTAGCTAGCAGAAGGCTGGGGGTGCGGGGGTGGCATCTGCTGGCAAAAGGCTGTGGGGTGCCCGCTGACTGGTTGCCCCTGAGTTGTGGTCTTCCCAAGAACTGCTTGCTCAGCTCCAGCCAGGTCCAATAAACGGAAACTAAGGCCGGGCCCCTGGCAGAGCTGTTAGAAACATGTCATGGCTCTGCCCTGGCTCCCCAGCCTCTCAGAGATGAGCTAAATGCTTTACTGTAACTCTGCTTTAACTAAGGCCTTATTCTTTAGTCTCTTTGAAGTCCTGATTCCACTTTGTGTCCACCTAGAACTTTCTCAACCCTCTATCAACCCCTCAATGCCACATCCACTTTAGCAACACATTTGTGATTGTCCTTGACTCTGATCATGCTCCAGATGTATTAGCCAAAATAGTGTATGTACAAACTAAAAATAAAATACGTGAAAAGGGTATAAATCAAAATTAATCGTCATGTTGTGAAACTACTATGTTCTGCTCAGTGTTACAGGATTACTCTGACCATCATTTAAGATTGATGTATGTAGTTGGTGATAGAAATTCCCACCACGCCCCCACAGTCAGGCATGGTCGCACATGCCTGGCAGGACACTTAGTTATCTCTGCCTAGTCATTTCCAGGTCATACATCCCGAGTGACCCATGCCCCATCGTTACACAGTCACATAGTTGCAAGGACATGACCACGTGATCTCTGCGCATGGGCCTGTGTGCACAGGTGTGTCCTGATCTTTATAAGGCAGCGCCATGTTCCCCTGTCTGTCTGTCTCTCTCTCTCTTTCCTCTCTCACAAGTGTCTTTCCACAGTCCTGATTGCATCTGTCCCTTTCTCTTTGTCATGATAAAACTCTTGTTAGTGGATTCTGTGGTGTCGTTTATTTTCCTTTGGGGCAAGAGCACTGCAAAAAACCAACAGTTGTCTTTTTCTTTGGGCCACCGGCTCACAAATAATGAGAGGGAGACTTACTGTTTATGAAAGTTCAGCCTATAGCGTAGGCCTGTTCCTAACTAGCTCTTAAAATTTAAATTAATACATTTATATTAATCTACTTCCTATGACGTGGTATTACCTCTCTTCCATCTTGCACATCCTGTTTCTTCCCCATGTCTTTTGACTTCTCTTGCCCCTCAATTCCTCTTCCTTCTTTCTCTCCTTGGAAATCCTGCCTATACCTGCTGCCTACCTATTGGCCATTCAGCTTTTTATTATACCAGTCATGAGCAAATATATCTTCATACATTGTACAAATATCCCACAACAGATATAATTGTAATCTGTATGATCTTTTGCCTTTAAAAACCCTATACCCTAAGCTTTGGCATCAACAGTCTTTCTAAGGCACTAGCCCGTTCTTGGTCACTAACTGAAAATAAACGACATTTATCATTAGCATTCAGACCCACTCCTTGGGGACCCAGCCAATAAGCAGGTAATACCTTGGCCTGCCCAGCATCCTGACAATGTCATCCTACAGAAAGTCCCCTTTAAGAGAAAAACCCTCCCCCTTCTCTTTCTCTTTCCCCATGAGGTTGAGTTTGCATCTCCTCTCTTCCCCCTTTTCTGTCTCTTTTTCTCTTCTCTTCTTCCTCTTTTCTCCTCAGCTCCACTCTCTCCCTTTCGCCCAATAAAATCCTCTATGGGAGTGCTGTCTTATGGTATGAGTGACTTTCTGCCATGCCCCTTGGATCCACCCACCAGGGACGAAGTGGCAACATTTTTAAAATACAACATTTATACTTTTAGTTGGCTTAATAATTGTGGTGGTCAGTAACTTTCTTGAGTCAATTATATCATTGCAAAGTCTTCATGGGTTTAATGTTTCAGTTATTGTAGGTTGGTAGAAGCTACAGATGCAGAATCCACAGATAATGGAAAGCCAATTTATTCACATGGTACATACACTCAAAGATGAAGCAAAAATACTATATTGAAGGGCTACAGCTCTGAGGAAAAAGGTAGCCTGACAGGAGCCAAAGAATACCACAAAGTCACACTGAACAACAAAGCTCACAGAAGAGATTTATTGGAAAAGACCCAAGAGGGTGGCTGCCTCTGCCCAGCAGAGAAGCAACAAAGAACTGAGCAGTGCTGTGGGATGTTGGGTATGCTGTGAATGTGTTGTTCTAATTGGTTGATAATTAAAAAGCTGATTGGCCAATAGCCAGGCAGGAAGTATAGGCAGGATAAACAGACATAAATAAAAGAGAATTCTGGGAAGAGGAAGGCTGAGGATGAGACACCAGCCCACTGTCCAGGCAGCAGCATGCAAAGGCACACAGGTAAAGCCACAGAACATGTGGCAACATATAGATGAACAGAAATGGGCTGAGTTTAAGTGTAAAAGCAAGTCAGTAGTAAGCTTGAGCTAATGGCCATGCAGTTTTAATTAATATAAGCCTCTGTGTGCTTACTTGGATTACACAAGTGGGAGAGATTTGTCCCGACCACTGGCCAGCCGGGACACAGGAAAACTTCCAACTACAGAGCAGGAAGCAAGATTTTTTTTTTTTTTTTCAGAGTCAGGAGTTGAGCTTTCCAGGGTGGCCTGATCTTGGGCATTTTTTTTCCTCTGTAGGGCAGAGCTTGACCACCTGCATGTCAAGGAGCTGAAATGGCAGTTAAATCAGTTAAATAGTCTTGGGAGAGGGGCCTGGCCACTTAAGCACCAAAGGACTTAAACTGTTGACTTATGCTTACCTAATATTGTTCAAAGTTTTTTTGTTGTTTGGTTTTCTTGGAGGTGTTTGTTTGTTTATTTGTTTTTGAGATATAATCTCTCTACATATCCCTGGCTGTCTTGGAATTTATTATGTAGACCAGGCTGGCCCTGAACTTATAGAATCCTTCCTGCCTGCCTCTGCTTCCCAAATGCTGGGATTAAAGGCATGTACCACCATACCTGGTTGTTTAAATATATTAATCATATAAGCATAGGAAAATGTACAGAGCATTGGTTTTTGTCTTAGCTTTGTGAGCCTGACACAGCCTAGAGTCATCTGAATGGAAATTCTTAACTGAAGAATTATCTGGATCAGATTAGTCTGTAGGCATGTCTGTAAGAAACTGTTTTAATTGTTTATTGATGGAAAAGGACTCATCCCATTGTGGGTGGCACCATTCCCTTGGCAAATGGTCCTAAGCTACATAAGAAAGCTAGCTAGGTATAAACCAAAGCAAAGTGTTCTTCTATAGTTTCTGCTTCAAATTTCTGCTTGGATTTCTGCTCTGACTTCTTGCATCCCTGGACTGCTATCCTGCATCCTGGACCCACATCCTGCATCCTGGATATGCTCTCAGTGATAGACTGTGGCCTGGAAATGTAAGCCAAATAAATCCTTTCTTTCCCAAGTTGGCTGGTTTGTTTTGTCACAGCAACAAAGAGGAAACTAAGACAATTTTATTCCCTAAAATCCACTGTGCAGCTGGGTGTGGTGGGATGAGATCACCGTCCCAGTTCTCAGGAGGCTAAGGCAGGAAGAATGCCCAGAGTTCATGGCCAATTTGAGCTATATATCAAGTCCCTGTCACAAACACCACAGAAAACAAAAAAGGGCCAGGAAAATGGCTAGGTGAGTAAAGGTGTGACTGTACGAGCCTGGCAACCTGAGTTCCCCGCTAGAACCCATAAAAAGGTAGGAGAGCATCCCCTCCACAAACTTGTCTTCTGACCTCCTCATACCTTTAGGGACAAACACACACCCATTATATACCTATGTCTACAGGATAACAATATATAAATTAACATTTTCAAGTGTATGCACTGTGGTGGTCTAAATGTAAATGGCCCCCATAAACTCATAGGGAATGGCATTGTTGGAGAAAGTGTGTCACTTGGCAGTGGGGATGGGTTTGGAGGTTTCAGAAGCTCAAGCCAGGCCTAGTGGCTCACTGTCTCTTCCTGCTGCCTGGGGAACTCTTAGCTACTTCTCCAGCAACCTGTCTGCCTATATGCTGTCTTACTTCCTGCTGTGATGATAATGAACTAAACCTCTGAACTATAAGTTACGCCCCAATTAAATGTTTTCCTTTATAAGAGTTGCCATAGTCATGGTGTCTCTTCACAGCATTAGAAACCCTAACTAAAATATGCACTAAGGGCCAGCTTTTATTTCATTGTCTGGGACAGAGACAGATCTCTGTAAGTTTGAGGCAAGCCTAGTTTATGTAGCAAGTTCTAAGCCAGTCAGAAGTACATACTAAGACTTGTTTTTGTTTGTTTGGTTTGGATTGGTTTGTTTGTTTTGAGGGTTTTTTGTTTATGTTTTTCAAGACAGGGTAACTTAAAGCAGCTAGAGTTATTTAAGAGGGGGATCTCAATTGAGACAGCCTTGTAGCTGGATTTTTCTCCAGTCCTGCCTGGCCCACAGTCAGGACAAATCTCTCTCACCAGCCAGTCCCGCAGCCACTCAGACCCAACTGAGTAAGCACACAGAGACTTATATTGCTTACAAACTGTATGGCCGTGGCAGGCTTCTTATTATCTGGTTCTTCTATCTTAAATTAACCCATTTCTATTAATCTATACTTTGCCATGTGGCTTATGGCTTACCGGTACTTGACATCCGGCCCTCTGGGGGCTGGCAACATCTCTCTGCCTCAACCATCCACTTCCCAGAATTCTCCTCTCTCTTTGTCCCACCTATACTTCCTGCCTAGCTACTGGCCAATCAGTGTTTATTTATTAACCAATCAGACAATTAACACAATTAACATACAGAACATCCCTTAATGCCTCTATTACATTAGTATGTAGGCAGGCCTGTGGGCATTTTCTTAACAGATGACTAATGTGAAGGGGCCCAGCCCAATGTGGGTGGTGTCATCCCTTGGTTGGTGGTCTTGGATTCTATAAGAAAGCACACTGAGCAAACCATGGAGAACAACCCAGTAAGTAGCACCCCTCCATTGCTTCTGCATCAGCTCCTGCCTCCACGTTCCCGCCCTGTTTGAGTTCCTGTCTTGATATCTTTCTTTGATGAATAGTGGTGTGGAAGCATAAGCCAAACATCCCTTTCTTCCGCAGGTTTTTGGTATGGTACTTTTTCACAGCAGCAGTAACCCCGACTAAGACACTTGCTATGGTCTGCACCTGCTAAGGTCTGCACCTGCTAAGGTCAAGACTGTGAGTTGCTCATATGTATTTTTTCTGGTCTTGTCCACAATGATAAAAGTCTCCTTTAAAAACAATGCAACTTCAATATATATCATAGGTTTGGCCATGAACTCATAGTCCTCTTGAATCAGTCTCTTAACTATGGAGATTATGTATCACCATGCCTACCTAATTCCTCAGGTTTGAGTCAGACATTTGTTGCTCCAGTATGAACATCTTCTCTTTTTAGCCACTCTTTCTTTCTTTTTGGCTTGTTTGTTTGTTTGTTTGTTTTCAAGACAGAGTTTCTATGTTTTTCCCCTTTTCACTGGGAAAATCCTTTTTTTCTTGATTAAAATTTTCTCCCTTTTCTATTGGGAAATTTCCTTTCCTTCCCTCTTATCTATTGGGAAGATTTCCTTTTTCATTCATGAAATCTTTAGCTGCCATGCTCTTAACAGTGATGCCCTGCTGCTTCAGCAGTCCAATTAACCATTCTTCAAGGAGTGACTGCTAGCTAGCTGCACCCATATCAATCCACCTGTCCTTACCTTCTCTTTTCTTTAAAATGCTGGCCAGCCTTACTTTCGGGTGTCCATCAGCAGCAGCCCTTCTTTCTCAGATCTCGGTGGAACCTCCACTTGTATCAGTAATGCCCTCACTACCACCACCCATTCACCATGTCTGAGCAAGGGGTTGAGGATCAAAGAACAGAGACAAGACAGTGGGGCATTTGTCTCAGCAGAATGCCGAATGCCGTTTATTGAAGGAGGGAGGAGGCCTTAAATACAGGCTTACAGCACAATGGGAGAACCCCAGAGGGCAGAATTTCATGACAGATGGTTTACATTCTTGCATTCTAGCTATTTACGCCAAATGCAGGATACACAAACAAAGAACCTCCAGTGAGCATTCAGGAAGAAGGAAACCAGCAGGGAATAAGCATAGGGAGGAAATTTGGTCAAAGTCAGCAACAAGAGCAACAGCTACCCAAAAACGTGGGGGGGGGGGGGGGGGGCACCACAGCCCAATATAGGTTGGCCTTCAACTCAGAGATCCTTTTGCCTGAGTGTGGGGATTAAAGGCGTGTGCAACCACTGCCCAGCCTTTCTTGCCACTCTTATAGCAGATACAGTAGTGACTAAATTTCTGGCATAGGAATAGACCATAACTGGAATGGATAAGTATCTTCCTGGGCATGAGGGAAAGAGGGTATGATAGCAAATCTCCACTGTCAACTTGACTAAATTTAGAACCACATAGGAGACTCACTGTGTACATGAGGGCATTTTCAGAACAGGAAAGAACCACTGTAGTATTTCCTTCCCTGTTGCTGTAATAAAATACTGTTTGAGTAAGGCAGCTCCACAGAGAGTTTATTTGGGCTTATGGCTCCAGAAGAGTAGGAGTCCAGCATGATGGCAAGTGGCAGGTGTAAGGATTCTGTATATCCCAGCTGAGGTCTCCTCTGGCACCTTATTACATCAGCAGCAGGCGACTGCATCCCAGCCTAAAAGCCAGACGTGCACTCCCATGTGCTCTCTCAGTCTCTGTGTCTGTCTCTCTCTCTGCGTTTGGTCTCTCTCTGTCTCTCTCTTTCTCTGCCTCTCTCTCTCTCTCTCTCTCTCTCTCTCTCTCTCTCCTATCCCCTCTTCTCTCTAATAATATTTTTGGTTGTGAGCCTAGCCTTTAATGGCTGAGCCATCTCTCCAGCCCTTCTCTCTAATAATAAAGCCCATTCTAACTCTGGTAACCATGGCTCGTGAGTTTTTCACCAACAACCAAACCAGTGCCGCTGTGGCTGCCACGGTAACCAGTACTAGCCAAACCAGCACCATATATGCTTTTAGCAGGCATGGCAGCAAAAGCAGGAAACTAAGAGATTACATCTTTTTTTTTTTTTTTGAGACAGGGTTTCTCTGTGTAGCTTTTGGAGCCTACCTTGGATCTCACTCTGTAGCCCAGGCTGGCCTCAAACTCATAGAGATCCTCCTGGCTCTGCCTCCCGAGTGCTGGGATTAAAGGCGTGTACCACCACCACCTGGCAAGAGATTACATTTTACTATAATTCCAAAGCAGGAAGGGCAAGCTGACACTTGGACGAGGCTTTAAAGGCTCAAATCCAGTCTCCAGCAACGCTGAACCACCTAAGCCTCCTCAAACAGCACCACCAACTTTAGACCAAGTACTGGAGCCTATAGGGAGTGAGGGGGTATGGGGGATTCCTCATTTGAGTCCCACACTCACCCTGCAGTCAAATGCTATACAACTGAGTTACATCCCCTAGATGCACCTGAATGGTGCCATCCCATGAGCTGGGGATCCAGAAGGAGGAACAATTAGAAAGTGAGCTGAACAGCAGCATTCATTACTCTCTACTTCCTAATTGCAAACACATGACCAGCTGTCTCATACTCCTACAGCCATATCTTCCCAACCCTGTGTTCCCTGAAACTGTGACCCCAAACAAATCCGGCCTCCCTGAAATTATTGTTGTCAGGCATTTTCTTACACCCACAAGAAAAATAATGACAGTAACCTTTTACCTTTCTTACTGCTCGCTTATAGTTTAGCAGTGAACTTTTATTGCCACAGCACTTGAAAGCACCCCTTTAAGCTACAGGTTGCTAAACTAATGTTTAAGCAGTATCTGTGTGCACATGTGAAAAACAGTCTTGAAAAGAGTTTGAATAGTATCTGTTATTTATTAAGTGGCACAATGTTATTCATTAAGTGGTACTGCTTACCATGGGAGAAAAGCCATGAGGTAAAACAAAACCCACTATATGTGTTTTTTAAGGGAAGGGAAAAGAAGGGGATGCTTAGGCCTATGGAAAGATCATACAGGAAGAAAGAGAAAGGATAGGTTTCTTTCTTTCTTTCTTTCTTTTTTTTTTTTTTTGAGCTAAGGATTGAACCCAGAGGCTTGCACTTACTAGGTAGGTTACTAGGCAAGCACTCTACCACTGATATAAACCCCCAACCCCAAACCTGCTTTTTTTTTTTAATTTGTTTGTTTTGTTGTTGTTGTTGTTGTTTTTGATTTTTGAGACAGGGTTTCTCTGTGTAGCTTTGGAACCTGTCCTGGAACTCGCTCTGTAGACCAGGCTGGCCTTGAACTCACAGAGATCTGCCTGGCTCTGCATCCCAAGTGCTGGGATTAAAGGCGTGTGCCACCACCACTTGTTACTTATACGTAATCTGCTTTTCATAGGTTCCCCCCACACAAACACATATGGGCTTACATAGCTAAGCCATGCATGCGCATAGATTGTGTGATCATGCTGCACACAAATTATGTGATCACGCAACGCACAGATTACATAGGGCGTAAGGCCCTGGGATGACTAAGAATCTTGCCTGGCTACTAGAGAGCACATGTGTAGTCATGTAGCTGGGAGAGTGGCTAGGAATTCTAACAGTCTTCAAACACTCTATCTTGTTATTAGCTAGAAACTGCAAATGTTAAAGATTCTATTTTTCTTGTGTTTTGTTGGTGTTGAGGATTGACTTTAGGGTGCTTGCTATTCTAAATTCCATGTCCAGCTCCAGAATGGATTCCTAATGGATATAAGATTAAACACTGTTGATAACAATTCCCTCAGAATGGAAACTCTCTCTAGGAAGTAGGGAGGGCAGCTTGTTAGAAGTCAGCAAGCAAACAAACTTCACAAGTCTGAGAAAGATAAAATTTACAAGACTTCCTAGGGCCCTTATCCGAGGTTGTGGAAGCAGTAAACAGCTGCTGTCTAGGGGAGGAGACTGCCCTGCCAAGCTGCAGCTGGAGAAAAGAAAATGTATGAGCTGAGCTGCATAGAGGATGCTCTGACTTGACCAGCTACCTCCAAGTTGTGCAGAGAGCTCCAGGGCTGTAGCTCTGCAAGCCCCTTCTCTGTGTTGGGGTCGACATTTTGATGGTCTAGCTGCTTTTCACTGATCTTTGAAGTAACCCTCCAAAAAATCATTAGGTCACTGTGGCAGGGTCCTTTGCTGTTGTTCCCTTTGGGGGAGGGGGCAAGTAGGAGCAGAGTTACACCACACAGACCAAGGGAGAATGTCAAAACAACATGCTCAGTTTATTCAGGAAGAGGCGAGCCTTATATACCCTCCACCCCACCCTGGGGGAAGGTCTGATGAATATGCATCAGCTGGTGTGACATGACTGCCTCTCATTGGTCCAGATCATCTCCAGATCATGTCTCAGCTGCTGTTGCTAAGGCCCTTAGGCAGACCCAGGTTGGCTCTCAGAAAGCATCTTTTTTACTGGTTTGGGCTAGCTGGTCCACCAGCCTTTTAGAGATGAGTCATCCCACAGGTCACTAAGTTGGATTTTGATATATTCATTATTTTGGTCTGTTGTGGGTTCTTAATTTGGATGAGTGGACATGTGTTGTGGAATATTATTTTAAGATGTGTTACATTCTTTATGCTGTGGAATATTTGTTTAATGATGCAAAGATGTATTGCATTATTTTATGTTGCATGTGTTTAACTCTGGTAAGTTGTGTTGCTGTGCCTTTCTGAAACACCTGAATGGTCTAACAAAGAGCTGAACAGCCAATAGCTAGGCAGGAGAAAGGATAGGCAGGGCTCCCAGGCAGAGAGAATAAATAGAAGGAGAAAAAGAGAAGAGGGGTATCGAGAAAAGAAGGAGAGGAGGCCAAGCAGTGATAGCTCATGCCTTTAATCCCAGCACTCAGGAGGCAGAGGCAGGCAGATCTCTGTGAGTTTGAGGCCAGCATGGTCTACAGATCGAGTTCCAGGATAGCCAGAGCTACACATAGAAACTCTGTCTTAAAAAAACAAAAAGAAAGTACAGGAGGATGCTGGCAGGGTTGGGGGGCAGCCACCCAGCCAGACATGGAATAAGAAGGAAAGAAAAGAGATACAGAAATACAGAAAAGTGAAAGCCAAGCAGCAAAAGGTAGACAGGATAATTTAAGTAAGAAAAGCTGACTAGAAATAAGCCAAGCTAAGGCTGGGTATTTATAAGTAATAAGAAGTCTCCATATATTTATTTGGGAGCTGGGGGATGGGCCGCCCAAAGAGCAAAGTTTAAAAAAGGAAAAAAACAAAACAAAACAAAACAGCTACAGGTGTATGTGTACGTGTGTATTTTTTCTTCACCTCAAACATACTTCAAAGTAGGGTACTACACACTACATGTGACAAACCAAATAAATGGTGCAGTGGGTGGTATAGTATCAATGTCAGTGAGCTGGTGATGTGCTGGGAAGTGTTCACCCACTTCAGCATGCAAAGGAGACCACATGCTGATTGAGTTTGTCCATTCAGAGGAAATGATAGCAAATATCAGTGACTTTTGTCTGTAGCATCTGCTTCATCACATTAAAGCTTAAATGCTAGAAAATGACAGGACAGACGCAAGAGAACTGCCACTTGGCTATAAAAGCTGCTATTTGAGGTATGCAAGTGGACCTGGTCATTTATACCCCTGCCAGCATAAAGATTGGTACCTCAAAGTGGAATTAATTCTAGCCAGCTGCTAAAAACTGTGGTCGTAGCAGGATAAAAATCAGTGCTTCACATCATCATACAAAAACACTGAGTCCTGGAAACTCATGGATATTTTGTTTCACTCAAGTCTGTTCTCAACAATTTTAAAATGATTGCCCTTTTACTGAGAGCAAAATGGATGAATGGCTGGAGGGAATACTATTGTGAGAGACTTATTTTTTCCAGTCAAAGTTAGTCTGTTAAAAACTCATAGTCCTTTTCCTTCCTCTTCCACTTTGTACCAATTAGCCAATCAAATTGTGAAGTTGAGTTCCCACCAATGCAATGAGACATGGTGGCCACCTACATCAGGGATAAAAGATGGAAACTATCTTGGCCAAGTGTGCTTGCTAACTGTTTCGGTCTTGGTGCTCCCTTTTAGCAGAGAGAATTTCCGTGCCAAGCTACCTTCACTTAGTTCACAAGTTTGTGTTCTGTGGCACTAAAATTAATCTTTGATTTTAACACTACAATAAGTAAAACATCAATTTTCTGCCTTAAAATTATACTTTTAGCTCTGAATAGGATGAAGAATTAACAGAAAGTATGTTAAAAAAAAGTAATTCTACTTGACATAATTATATTGAATGCAAAAATTTATGAATGTATTCAGACTTAAAGCAATCCCCAAGTCTGCGTAGCTAGGAAGTGAAAGGGGTTTGTGGCTGAAGAGTACCTTGGCAGACCAGGGCTAGAATACAGCAGAAATTACAACAGATCTAACCCAGGAAATTTGGAGGGCGGTGGGGAGGGAGATGGCAAAAGGCTGCCTCTGAGCAGGGACAAGAGAGAGACAGATGCAAAGGAGGCCATGATGGCAAAGACTTTATAAAGCAGATGCATGCCACACTTGGTGGCTGGTGATGACATGGCTGCTGGACCTAAGTTGAGAAGCACCTGGTTCCATTAGGTTCCATTTCTCCCTTTTGTTTATTTTAAACGGTCAGGAAATAGGAAGGGGTGATGGTGAGGTAGGAATAGGGGTACTGTGCTCTTCAGACTGCTTCCTGTTGTTTGGGGGCATCAACATCTTTGGGGACCCAAAAAAGCTGGGATGCTGGCCAAGTCCTGGAAGAGCAGGGTATTTCACTTGTTGTCCAGGCTCTGCAGGACCATCTGGAGCTAAGGAATTACTGGCAGCATCTGTGAGGCTGGACTGCCTGGAGCTAGCCACCTGGAAGCTCTTCAGGATGAAGTTTTTTAGGGAACATCTAGAGCTGGCAGGTTGCTGGAACAGATATATATTAGGGACAAAGGGTAAAGTTGAGTTAGGGGGAAATTTTTTCTTAGGTATATTTGAAACTTTTTTTTTAAACAGGCCTAGTCAGTGTCATTTATTGTACATGTTGAACAGTGTCTGAGAACCAAAGTCTCCCAAAGTTTGTTTGGTTTTAGGGTTCTTTTGTCTTGTTTTCATTCTTTTGTTTTTTTTTTTTGTTTGTTTTTTGTTTTTTGCATCAAACAGGTTCTTCCAAGATCCTGTTCCTGAGGAAGACAAAAAGAGAAATCCTCAGTGAA
Organism: Onychomys torridus; assembly: GCF_903995425.1. NCBI lineage: Eukaryota > Metazoa > Chordata > Mammalia > Rodentia > Cricetidae > Onychomys > Onychomys torridus. Next base: position 147,656,976 of record NC_050445.1, on the reverse strand, counting down.
GTGAAACAGAAGAAACAAGGTTAAAAACTTGCCAGACACAAGCCACACCAAACACTCATCCTGTTACATGCACCGAGGAAACCAAAACATTAGGCCCCAGGGCAGCAATGCTCTGAGATTCTTGCTCAGGCCCCTCTTTGTGACATCTCATGCACACATACCCACACACATGTAGACCCAGGCAGAAGTCACATGCATGCACAGGTGGCTAGAGAACCGCTGGGCAGGATGGGAGGAGGAGCTGGCCAAGGCTAGGCCAGACAACTCTCCTGTTGCGGGCAGAACAAGAGTCAAGATGAAAACAAAGGCAGAACACAGGATAAAGGAGGATGTTCAGACAAGAGGTTGGACAGATGAAGAGGGAGAGATGCAGGGGAATTTGGGGAAAGCAGCCTCAAAGAGGGAGGACTTTCTTTATTGGAAACACAGATGGGCAGAGGTTCTGTGACTCCAGTAATATACTGAAGCTGACAGAATCTGCCACAGCATCACCTCTACATCCTGTGCCCTCTCCCAACGTAGAGGGAAACCACAAAAACCCACCCTCCAACCCTGCCCATTAACACTCTTAAGGACTTTCTCCAGTACTCAAAAAAAAGAAATGACACCCCACCCCACCCCAACACACACTCAAAGTTAGGTCCAGTATAGGCCAAAGTTAGGCCCAAGAGAATGCCTCAGTAACTCTTCTTGGCGGAGCCAAAGCCAGAGAAGCCCATCACAGCTGCCATCTCGTCATCCTCCTCAAACGTCAAGTCCTCCTCAGCCCTCCTTTTCTTCTCCTTCTGCTTCTCTTTCTTGTATGCTTTAGCCTTTTCCTCCTCTTCTCTGAGTTCCTTCATCCTTTCCTCAAAATCATAATCTTTCTGCTTCTCTTCCATCTTCTTCTTGTTGACCTCAAAACATTTCTTTACCTGATCCAGAGTGGAGCGTTCTACACGCATAGACATACCCAGGTTTTGCTGATGTTTCTTTCCATTAATGTGGTCCAAGAAGTTGATGGAGTCTTTCACCACACAGTCACAGACATTGCGGTAGTAGCCTCCCATTTCAGACTGTGGGGTTGTCTTGGTAATGACAATTGTCTTCCCAAGCTTGGACTCCAAGTCCACCTTGTAGTCTCTGTGCTGAAGAAGCTCCCGCTTGACGGGCTGCACTGGTTTTCCATCCTTCTTTTCTCTCTCTTCTGTGAATCTCTTCTCTGCGAGCTTCTCATATTCATCTTTGTCCCACTTTCGGCGAAAGTCCAAGGTTTTGTCCTGCTGCCGATGCCATCTTCACAGCGAAGTGAATGGAACGCCCTATATTTGAAACTTTTAGACCCATAGTCCTGGTAGCTGGGGGAGGGGAGCCCCAAGACCATGGAAGTGGGGTTGGGGGAATCCTACCCTCAGGAATAAGCAAAATAGACAGGTGGGGAAACAGGCTGTTGATTGACAGTACTTATCTGGAGTCCATTTGATGCATGAGAGGTTGATTCAAGTCAATTCACTGAAACTTATAAGATTGTTCTTTTAAGTTTATAAAAGAGATACAATTTTTAGATATTTTACCATTACCACTGTTTGTAACCTGTACTGAAATTCAGTCTCATTGTAGAAAAGGCAATAGATTCACACCTTTGAGTCACAGTAAAACCCAAAATGGTTTTGGGTTAAAAGCATAAGCACACTTTCCTCTATACATCCTCTGGATGTATATAGATTAGACAGATGTTTTAGCACAATGCAAAGCACGTTTAAGTCTATACTTACACAATAGCTAAAGGAAATTTAAAATCTTGAGTTTGTGACTATGGTAATAGTAGTCAGTGCTCACCAGAGTTAGATGAATAGCTTCTCAGAACTCCATTGATTAATGTTAAATTTCTGAATGTTTGAAGTCTTAATATAACAGTAGCATATAGAGAGAAAGAAATGTGGAACATTTTTATATACTTTAAATCACTTTATTATACCATTACAAGTCGCATTTACACACCTTAAGACACCTTCTTAGACACTCACAACTTAAGCTTTCATATCCTTAGACCTTTATAACTTGCATTTACACATCTTAAAACATTTCCTCAGCCCTTTTATAGCATATATATGTGTATGATATATATATATACGTTAGAACACTTTCTTAGGTCATCAGAACTTACAATTTAAGCTTTCATATCCTGAGACCTTACATAAACTTTACACCTTTTTTCTATCCAATCATTCTCCATGAGACACAGATGGTTGATTACTGAGAACAATCATTGTAAAGCAAGGTCCTTTTTTTTTTTTTTTCCCAAGACAGGGTTACTTTGTGTAGTTTTGGAGCCTGTCCTGGATCTTGCTCTGTAGACCAGGCTGGCCTCGAACTCACAGAGATCCACCCAGCTTTGCCTCCTGAGTGCTGGGACTAAAGGCAAGCACCACCGCCGCCACTGCCAATAAGTAAACGTTTTGAATGCTATATTCAGCAGATCTCTGAAAATTTGAAGACCATCTATCTATTAAGTACATCTAAACTAAACAAACTTTTGCTTGTTTCTAGTAACTTGTTTTTAGGCTTCAGTTTGAAAATATATACAGGAGGCTAACTGAAGCTTATTTCTGTAATTAATTGCATTAGTACTTAACATTACTAGAAGTATAGTTCTGAAGATATTTAGACAAATATTACTGTGAACCTGAGTAGACCTGAATTTATAAATCTTTTTTTTTTTTTTTTTCCGAGACAGGGTTTCTCTGTGTAGCGTTGCGCCTTTCCTGGAACTCACTCTGTAGACCATGCTGGCCTCGAATTCACAATGATCTGCCTGCAGTGGTGGCCACGCCTGTAATCCCAGCACTCGGGAGGCAGAGCCAGGTGGATCTCTGTGAGTTCGAGGCCAGCCTGGGCTACCAAGTGAGTTCCAGGAAAGGCCGCAAAGCTACACAGAGAAACCCTGTCTCGAAAAACCAAAAAAAAAAAAAAAGTATTTATAAATCTTGATTATAAAACATAGCTTATTTATCAAACATATGTTGTTACCTATCTAAATTTTTTAGAACCTTGGTGTTGAACACTTAGCAAAGACCTAAGTAGTTAGGTGTAAATCTCTAAGTCAGCTTTAGTTAATCTGAGTAGACCTTTATAACCTTAAAATTGTATAATCATGTAGAATATATTCTAAACCAGAGTTGAATCACATATATAGTATGTTGTAGCAAATATAGCCTTAATTTTTTATCATTATAGAAAAATCTATACCAATCCAAAATATTTGAAATTTGTTTTGCTTCCTTGGTTTAAAAGGAGATACAGTGATAAACAGAGAGGGTATTAGGACTAAGAAGTTTTCCAATTGTTGTTCTATGCTACATTGCTGGGGATGATTGATTGATAAATAAAACACTTATTGGCCAGTAGCCAGGCAGGAAGTATAAGCGGGACCAGCAGAGAGGAGAATTGGGAGAATTAGAAGGCGGAGGGGGAGGAGACACCAGCCTGTAGTCCAGGTAGCAGCATGTAAAGGCAGAAGGTAAGCCACGAAACACGTGGTGACATATAGATTAACAGAAATGGGCTGAGTATAAGAGCTAGACAATGGTAGGCCTGAGCTAATGGCTGAGCAGTTTAAATAATATAAGCATCTGTATGTTTATTTTATAAGTGGGTTATGGGACTGCCGGGGCTTGGCGGGACCCAGAGAGAAAAACTCTAGCTACACTACATAGTTATCTGATGATGATGATTCTGTCACATGTCATGTACTCTTTAACCTTAGTTAAGATGGCTACCAGCCTTTAGTAAAAATGGCTGCTTACATTTTGATGAGGTCATCAGCCAAGATGGAGGAAAGCCACATGGCTGCTACTTCAAAACATCTGTTTTCCTTGTAGATCTATTGTTTTTAATTGGTGTTGAATCCAAATTACATACATATACACACACTGAGCAATGTAATTTACATACATATACACAGACACAATTGAATCCAAGTTACCTATATACACACATAGAGTTGAATCACACACACACACACACACACACATATATCCATGTACATATTTTTAGTTATAAGCATTTTATGTTTAAAGCCAAAATTTGTTACAGATTTAATACATTTTAAACCATAACCAATGCATTCACAAACCTGAGATAGAGTTTACAGCATAATTTTTTAAATAGCGGAGTACAAAGAAACCATAGAGAAGATTCTTTAACAGTGAAAAGTAGAGAATGTGTAGAACAGAGCAAGTTTAGATATGTTTGTGGATCATTTGTCTGTGCAGTAGCAGATTTATGATTTGTGAGAATTTGGAAATCAAGTTCACCACTTTTTGGGCATTGATCTTTACTGAGGCCAAGCTAGTCTATAAAAGCTGAGTCTGTGGAGGAAAGGAGAGAGTTACAAACCGGAAAAGTGCACTCTGGGGAGGGTGTTTTCCTAGAAGCTCCACGAGGGATCTGAGAGTTGAAGCTGCAGGACTGCTTCAGAAACAACCAGGAACTCCACCTGAGGGAGGGGTCCAATTTCATAGGGGTCACAAAGCTGCAGGACTTAGCAGGCAGCATCTGGAGAAAGGCAAAGAGATCCATAAAGTCTAGGCCCGGGAAGGCACAAAGAGAGAGAGAGAGAGAGAGAGAGCAGGTCAGAGCGGGAGGAAGCAAGGAAAGAGTCCCAGGCTGCCATAGGTGAGAGTGCAGCTCCTGGTGGAGGGGAGAAGCGAGAGAGTTGGAGAGAAGGGAGAGAGCAGGGGAGAAGGGAGATGGCCACATGGGTACAGCAGGCCAGAGGCCCAGCATGTCACAGGAGCCAGAGAAGTACACAGATGCCCACGTGGAGGGCACAGCAGGCCAGAGGGAAGGAAGCAGCAGCTGATGAGTCAGGCTCTAGAATTTGGAATCAAGTTCACCAATGTTCAGTACACACCTTAGGAGAGTTAGACCAGCAGCTTGGTTGGGAGTTGGCGCTGCAGAGAAAAATGGGTGTGTGCATGCTGCAGCTGGCCTATATACCTTTGCTTTTTCCCTTCCTGCCAGGTACGGATCCAGGTTCCTACTTTGCAGAAAACTTACAGATCCATCCACCATAACTTAAGTGAATAAGTTTGGAGCCTTTCAGGTCGGGTGCCAGGAGAGGCTGGAGGTTTTCTATGGATGACTTCTTTCCCATAGGTGAGGAAAAGGGGAAGGTCTAAGGCCTGAAGTCCGAGGCATCCCCAGGACTCAGGAGGACAGAGGCAGAAGACACAGCTGGTCAGTGGATCCTCAGAGCACTGGCCAGGGGTCAGGGCTGAGACCCCAGGAGACACAATGCCTGGTACCAGGACTGTCGGGTGAAGCCAGAAAGTGAAATAAGAGCTAAAGAATGAAGCCTTGTTGAAGGGAAAGGGTCAGAGGTGGGCGCCTCTGTATCCAGGAGTACCAGAGACTCAGAGAAGCACTTACACCAACTGAGCGACCACTCACCATTGCCAGTGATGGATAGAGGGCCAAGTGTTTGGTGGACCAGAAGACAGATCTGTTGTGGGTGGAGTGGAGATAAGGGATAAGGTCCTGGTATGGCTTAGACCCCAGGTGGGGAGCACAGGCACCAGGATGTCCTATCTGAGTCATTGGCAGCACCAATGTTAGGGCTTAGCAACAGAAGAGTAACTTGGTGGATTAGGGCCAAGAATGCCGCAGAGATCACACCATGCTACAGATATCACACAAGAGATGTATTGGGGGTGTATGGGGGACAGGTAAGTCTGCCTCTGAGTGTGGATGAGAGGTTGGAAGGAACCTGGTTCCTTACAGTGGTGACAATGGAAACAGTTCCCAGTGGTTGTGCTGAGTCATTGAAGGCATAGAGGATGGGGAGGCACCTAGTTCTGGAATGTGGGCGGTTCTTAGTTGACTAGCAGGAAGTAGGCTAGATAAACAGTGCATTCCTCAAGATAAGCACAGTTCTTCAAAATTAGTCCTAGATATGGTCAAGGAAGGTGTTGCTCAAAGAGGAACTTCTGAAACAGGAAAATATAAGGGAGTGTGTTAGTCATCCATGCTCGTCATAACAAAATACCTCTAGCCTGTGGTTCTGGAGCCTGGGAGTTCTGGATAAGGTATTAGCAGACTTCATCTCTCCCAAGATGATTTTATTCTTAATGTGTCTCCTTGTGGACTCTCTACTGTGTACACATCCCTGGAGTCCTTCCTCTTATAAATCAGTCATGTTGGATTCAGTACCCACCTTTATGACCTCATCTAACCTTGATCTTCCCTAAAGCTCCTGTTTGAAAAAGTAGTCACATGGGAGCTTAGGGGTTCAACATAGTTCTTTCTTCCTCTTCCTTCCTTCCTTCCGTTCTTCCTTCCTTCTTTTTTCATTTTCTATAGTACTTCATGTAGCACAGGCTGGCACCCAACCTAGTATGGCACCCTGGATGACCTTCCATTGCTGATTCTTCTCAGTCTACTTCCCAGGTGCTGGGCTTACACTCAAGTACCACCACATCCTGCGTCAACATGGGAACTTTCTGTGGGGAGATGACTCTGTAGATAAAAATGCTTGGTGCACAAGCCTGACAACATAAATTTAGGTCACTGGAGTCCTTTAGAAGCCTCGTGCTATGTGACGTGCATTTGCAGTCTTAGTTTTCCTAGGGTGAGATGGAGCCAAAGTCAGTAGGGTTGCTCAGAAGCTCATAGGCCCGATGACCCAGACTATTCAACCTAGCAGTAGAACAACGAGAGACCCTGCCTCAAAAATAGATGGAGGCTGTGCTTGCCTGCCTCAAACTGGCTCCTGAAGCTTATCTTCACACTTCCATTCTCATGCTTTAGTTCACACTTGAGGAATTTTGAATGGACACACTTTAGTTACCAACAAGATCAATAAAATGAAGGGCTCTAGCAGGCCCAAACATGGTAAACATGGTACTGGCAGGGCCTGCTTTCCCTTGCCCCATCTTTTCTGCTAAACCACTGGACTTCGCACTAGGCTCCTTATTTGGTCACTTCCTCATACCTGACTCATTCCTGAGGCTGACCACCATTATTCAGCCATGAAAATTCCTTATTTGACTACACTGACCAGTGCCCAATTGGGACTTGCCAACTCATCCTAGCATGGACTTCCTCTTTTTTCTCCTTAAAAACCACTCCGCAGAACAACCTGCTGCCATTTCTGCTGGATTTGTATTCAGCCACCCTGCCTGACGATCTGGCTTAATAAAGGATCTCTTTGTGTTGGAAATGGTGTTTGGCTGTGGTCTGTGCCTAATCCATGGTCCAGAAGGGAATAGCCTGAAAGTCAAGATGCGAGGGTCTCTTTAATAATTGAAATAATTCCATATGCAATGGAAGAACCAAGGGCAGGTTAACCGGTTAGTGAAGGAAGTCCCTTCCTTCACACACCAGGAAGTTGCTGCCACTACTGCTGAGAAGGGGGTGGCAATTTAGAAGGCCCACAGCCAGTAAACACTGTTTCCTCTTTTCCTTTGTATGCTTTTCCCTTTCTCCTCCTCCTTTCTGGCTATCTTTTTTTGTTTGTTTGTCAAGACAGTGTTTCACTGTAGCCCTTGGGTGGCCTTGAACTCAGATATCTAGCAGCCTCTGCCTTTCTTTTTTTTTTTTTTTGCCTCTGCCTTCCTAATGCTGGAATTAAAGGTGTGTTCTCCTACACCTGCCCCTCTGAAAAACAGACTAGTTTTTCAGCATGTGCAAGACTGAGTGCCCTCTCCAACACTGCAAAATAGAATAAACAAACAAATACATAGTAAGCACACGAAAAATAAAACAGATCCAAGTCTTATTTTAAAGATAAAGCAGTCCGCCGGGTGGTGGTGGCACATGCCTTTAATCCCAGCACTCAGGAGGCAGAGCCAGGTGCCAGGTGGATCTTTATGAGTTTGAGGCCAGCCTGGTCTACAGTGCAAGATCCAGGAAAGGCGCAAAGCTACACAGAGAAACACTATTTCAAAAAGCCAAAAAAAAAAAAAAAAAAAAGAGAGAGAGAGAGAGAGAGAGAGAGAGAGAAAGCAGTGCTAATAGACTTGGTATGCAGGGTGTATTATGAGAGAGAGCAGTGCTGATATACTTTGTGTGCAGGGTGTATTATGCAGGGTATATTACGCATTGTTCCCATTGCTCTGACCAAATATCTGACAGAAGGAACTCCTTTGACTCACAGTTTGAGATGTGACAGTCCGTGGAGCCTGGGAAGATATGGTGCAGGCATCTCTGTGGTGACACAGCAAGAAGCCTGCCATAGGCCATACAGTTTGCAAATAATATTAAGCCTCTGAGTGATTATTTTATAAGCGGCAGAGGGACTGCGGGACTGGGTGGGACAGGAGGAACTTGGGACTGGAGAGAGTTCAACTACAGGGCACTCTCCTGTAATCTCAGCACTCAGGATCTAGAGACAAGATTCAAAATCATTCACGTTCTACATAATGAGTTAGAGACAAGCCTGGACTATCTGAGACCCTATCTCAAAAACCCAAACAAAACACTAACAGGTGCTAGAGAAATTAGTTATTAACAGCACTGGCTGCTCTTCCAGAAGTTCAGCTATAATTCTTAGCACCCACATGGCAGCTAACAACCATATATATGCAAATCCAGTCCCAGAGGATTCAACACCAACCCACTTCTGGCCTGATGGGCACCAGGCAAGCATGTCATACACATGCATACATGCAGGTGAAACACTCATACACAAAAAACAAACAAACCCACGACAAACAACAACAGAACATTGCTGCCACTTTGTGTGACTTTGATTCTGTACCCCAAGGCAAGTGCCTGGCAGTGGCTGGCTCCTCTGCAATGGAAGCTCTGAGCAAACACTTGCTTATCCTCATTTGATTGGCCTTTGCAGTAATTTGAACAAGAATGACCCCCATAGGCTCAAACATTTGAATGCTTAGTCACCAGGTGTTGGTAGTGGTGATGGTGCTCATGGCTGGCCGGCACTTGTGGAGGCCATGCCGATGGAAGAGAGTGCTGGAGGAGAGTAACGAGCCATAGTTACCTTTTTAGAGCTTTATTGAGAGAGAGAGAGAGAGAGAGAGAGAGAGAGAGAGGGAGGGAGGGAAAGGGGGAGGGGATAAAGAGAGGGAAAGGGAGAGGGGAAAGAGAGAGAGAGAGAGAGAGAGAGAGAGAGAGAGAGAGAGAGAGAGAGAGAGAGAGGAAAGGACCAGAGAAACAGAGAGGCCACACGGAGGGAAGAAAACGGAAAGAGAAAAGGGAGCGCACTGAGGGCCCGCCTGCTTTTTAGGCTGGGACACTGTCGCAGGCTGACGACATAATTAAGGATATAGTCCTTACACCAGGGAGTGGCACTTGAAAGAATTAGAAAAATAAAGAAATATGGCTTTGCCAGGCTGTGATGGCACACTCCTTTAATCCCAGCAGTTGGGAGGCACAGGCAGGTAGATCTCTATGAATTCAAGGCCAGCCTGAGTGAGTTTCAGGAAATCCAGGACTGCACAGAGAAACACTGTCTCAAAAAAACAAAAACTTTAATTAATTTTCTTTTTTTTCTTTTTTCTTTTTTTTTTTTTTGAGCAGAGGATCGAACCCAGGGCATTGTGCTTGCAAGGCAAGCACTCTACCACTGAGTTAAATCCCCAACCCCTAATTAAGTTTTTAAAAAGGGTTGTGTCCTTGTTGGAGGAAGTGTGTCCCTGAGGGTGGGATTTGACTTTACACGAACTCGTGACAAGCCCAGAGCTTCTCTCTCAGCCTGTGGATTAGTGTGTAGCTCTCAGGCACTTCTCCAGCACCACATCTGCATGCTGCTGTGCTCCCTGCCATGAGGAAAGTGAACTCAGCCTCTGAAACTGTAAGCCAGCCCCACGTCAAATGCTCCTTAATAAGAGCTGGCTTGGTTGTGGTGTCTCTTCACAGCAATAGAACAGGGACTTAGGCCGGGTGGTGGTGGTGGTGACGCCTGTAATCCCCCACTCGGAGGCAGAGCCAGGCCAATTTCTGTGAGTTCGAGGCCAGCCTGGGCAACAGAGCGAGATCCAGGAAAGGCGGAAAGCTACACAGAGAAACCCTGTCTCGAAAAACCAAAACCAAAACAAACAATCAAACAAAACCAGTGACTTAAGATAGTTTTGATTCATTGCCTCTTAACTATGCGGAAATACTTGAAATGGATCTTTTTCCTGTGGAGGGGCCTCAAAACACCTTGATCACACAGCTGCCATGACAGGTTAGAGGCCCAGGCACAGCTTCTGTGACAGGCTTACCCTCAGGCAACACCCAAACCCTGGAAAAGCCATAAGCTGATCCCACCCAGGAAGGGCCTACATCTAAGGGAAAGTATCTGACATCATAAACATTCCAACCACTACATAAGATGAGCAGATGTCCCTGAGTCTAGCACACACCTATTTTTGTTTTATAGAAACCCCTAGATAAATGTCAGCCAATCAGGGTTCTGAACCCTAGAAATCCCCTCCGCCCAACTACTGCTATGATAAAACTCTACCCTGCCTCGGCTCAGAGCTCTCTGCTCTCACCGCTGTGTCAGACAGACAGAGAGACCAAGCCCCAGAGCTTGAAAACAAAGGCTCTTTGCTTTTACATATAGGGTTCGGTCTCCATGGTGGTCTTTTGGGGGTCCCTGTGATCTGGGCATAACAATTCCCTCAGCACCCATAGTTATAATACTAATGACAATTATGAGCACCCAAATATGAAGACTATAATACACTCCTTGTTGTGATCAAACACCACTCACAAGGGAGGAAGGGTTTATTATTCTGTACAGCTCATTACTGCAGGGAAGGAGTAGAGAGAATGGAGGAAGTATTATGATGTGTGGTCACTTTGTACCCACAATCAGGAGACAGAGATGAAAGCCAGGGCTCAGCTCCCTTCCTCTTCCTTTTTAGTTAGTCTAGAACCCCAACCCATGGAATGGTACCACTCACAGCTCAGCTGGGTCTTCCCACCTCAATGAACCCATTCTAGATATCCCCTTACATCCACATCCACCGAGTTGTCTCTTGGATAATTTTGGATCCTGTTGACAATCATCATAACCTGTATTCTGCTCAGAAGGCTGGGAGTGTATATGGTTAATAGCTTGGTGACCTCTCACTATGTAGCTCTGGCTGGCCTGGAATTCATTACAGAGAGCAGGCTGGCCTGGAACTCACAGAGACCCACCTGCCTCTCCTTCTCAAATGCTGGAATTAAAGGCCAAAGGCATGCACCACTACACCTGGCAACACTGGTGGGCTTTTTTTGGTTTTGGGGGTTTTTTTTTTTGGTCAGAATCTCAGTCTGTCATGTCCCCCCACCTTTTAAATATATTCAACACAAAACTGTCCTCTGACCTCCCTGAAGTGGCTGATCATGTCCACAACTAGAGTGGCGTCGGAATTGGAATTTTATTGTTTGAGCCAACCCCAGCCTCAGCTCTCTTATCAGCCCAGAGGATGCAGTGATCCTTCTGTAGGAGTCTCTATCAATGCCCCACCCCTGTGACTCTTGGGTCTCTCCCTGTAGTGCCTGCTACTACCCATTCACCATGTCCAAGGGGGCGGGGCTGAGGATTAAAACAGAGACAAGACAGCAGGTCATTTGTCTCAGTAGAATGCCCTTTATTAAAGGAAGGAAGAGGCCTTAAATATAGGCTTACAGCACAGTGGGAGAACCCAGGAGGGCAGAAGTTCACTACAGATGTTTTACATTCTTTCATCCTACCTGTTTACACCAACATGCAAGACACAAACAAGGAACCTCCTGTAGGCTGTTCAGGAGGAAGGAAACTGGCAGGGAATTAGCATAGGGAGGACCTCTGATCAAGGTCAGCATCAAGGCAACAGCTACCCAAGGAACCCAGGTCAGGGTCCAGCTTCTCACCCTGTGGACCTTTGGGCAGAGAACTGCAGCACAGAGTGGCAAGTATGATCTCAGGAGGTGAGTGCATGTATCGAATGCATCCATGCATAAGGTGCCAGTAGAAATGTCTCCAGGCAAACTGCTCCTTCAGGTAACCACTCGAGGCTTGATAGACTATGTGGCTTTCATTACATGCAGGTTAAAGATAGTCTTGTCCAGCAACTAAGGGTATTTGAGCATATGGACACTTTTCGTGGTGACTATCACTCCCTCCTTAAGAAGCTTATCAATGGGAACCCAGAAATTCTTAGGCATTACTATTGTGAGGCTATAGAATCTGAAGCAGAGGCTAGAAAGTCACTTTGTAGCTTAGGGTAGCCTCCAACTTGCTATGTACCCAAAGACCGAGGTGGTCTCTGCAAACACCATGGCCAGAAGTAATGATCCATGAAGGGCAAGAAGCTAGTTCGGCTCAACACAACTCAGTAGCTGGTGTTGGTTCAAGCTTCGGGAGTCAGACCCTGAAGAGTTTATTTTAGGCATATTTAAGCATAGCACAATTTTGACCAAAAAATTTCCTGGTGATAAATAACTATATCTCATGTACACAATAGAGTGTAAGACACAAAGATGTCAAAGCTCTTTATAAAGTGCATGTGACATCCTGCATAAAGATGGGTTCTATAGATTGAGTCCATGTGACACCTGCAATGAAAATGGGTTCTGTAGATTGACAAGCTCATGATAAGGGTCTGTAAGAGGACTGTGTATGGTCTGGGCCACACAGATAATACAAGGTCACTAGGCTATTAATCACATTTGCTCCCAGCCTTCTGGGTGGAAAATAGGTTGTACATTTATCCCTTTGAAGAGACAACACTGTGTTTTTTGTTGGTGGCGGTTTTTGTTTTTTTGTTTTTTGTTTTGTTTTGTTTTGTTTTGTTTTTTCGAGACAGGGTTTCTCTGTGTAGCTTTGCGCCTTTCCTGGAACTCGCTTTGGAGACCAGGCTGGCCTCGAACTCACGGAGATCTGCCTGGCTCTGCCCCCCCCCCCCAATGCTGGGATTAAAGGCATGTGTGCTGCCAGAATTTCATATAATGAAGGTCTCAAATTATGAATATAGAGGAGGGTAACCTTGAACTTTTCATCTTCCTGACTCCAACTCCCAAATGAGTAGGCTCGGCTCTCTGTGAAGTCTTTATTGAAATCACCAGGGTAATATTTGTGTATGAAAAAGAGCAAAGCATCTGGTGTGGTCTGCATAGCTCATTTGCTCTCCCTTAGTGCAGATGTGCCAACATTCTCCAGAAGGGCACTTGGCTCCTAGAATTACACTGTTGTCTCAGTCACTTTTTTATTGTGAAGAGACTCCATGACCAAGGCAATGCTTAGAAAGCATTTAATGGGGTGGGGGGAGGGGTGTTGCTTACAGTTTTAGAGAGTTAGTCCATGATTATCGTAGTGGGAAGCAGACAGACATGGCACTGCAGCAGCAGCTGAGGGCTTTACATCTTGATCCACAGGCAGCCAGTAGAGAAAAGGACACTGGGCCTGGCATGGGCTTTTGAAAACACACCTACTCCAACAAGGCCATGTGTACCCCAAAAGGCCACAACTGCTTCAATAAGGCTGCAGCTCCTAATCCTTCCTAAACAGTTCTACTAACTGAAGACCAAGCATTAAAACATATGAGCCTATTAGGGCCATTTGAATTCAACCCACCACACCCTGAAGCCCAGGCATTACAGCACTTGGCTATATAGGGAGTTTGAGGCCAGTGTGAGCTATATGAAATACCTTTTTGCTGGGCAGTGGCGCATGCCTTTAATCCCAGCACTCAGAAGGCAGAGCCAGGCGGATCTCTGTGAGTTCTAAAACTACACAGAGAAACCCTGTCTTGAAAAACAAAAAAACAAAAGAAAGAAAGAAAGAAAGAAAGACCTTCTTTATTAAAAAAAAGTGAGGGGGTGGTAGCACATGCCTTTAATCCCAGCACACAGAAGCAGAGGAGGCAGGAGGATCTATGAGTTTGAAGATACCCTGGTCTGCAGAGTGAGTTCCAGAATAGCCAGGGCTACACAAAGAAATCTTGTCCCAGAAAAAAAAAAAAGTGTATGTTTTGGGGTGACACTTCCCCCTTTTTTGAGACAGGGTGTCTCAACATGTAGCCTTGGCTATAGTCTTAGAACTTGCAATTTAGAACAAGCTGGCTTCAAACCCACAGACCTGCGGGCCTATGCTTCCTTAAAAGTATGTACCACCACACCCAGCAAGAAAACCCTTTCTTCAAAAATAAGCTGTTTATTTTAAAACCAGGAAGGAGTCACACCATACAACGGGGCCCACGTGGGGGGTTTATTGAGAGGAGGGTGAAGAAGGGGAGAGAAGGGGCAGAGACCAGGTTCTGGGGACGAGAGTGAAGGAAGAGAAAGAGACTGGAGGTGGACGAGGCCCCCTTTTATAAGGAAACAGCTAATGCACAGGGGGTGCTCTTAGTGGCTGCAGCTGAGGATGTATCCTGTCAGGACCCTAAGGGCAGGCCAGTACAGACGCCTGAATGCTAACATTTCTCCCTTTTGTTTATTATAAAAAGGTGAGGAGTTAGAAAGGGGTTGGGGTGGGGGATGAGGGCACTGTGTTCTTGAGACTGCTTCCTGCTGGCCTGGGGGGAGCATTGATCATCTTTGGGGGAACCTGAGAACCCATGTCCTGGGGTGGCTGGCTGGCTCACTTCGCTGTCCAGGCTCTATGGAAGCATCTGGCGACACTTGGATCTGGCAAGATCCTGTTTGAGGTGGATCCAAGTCGACTCCCTGGAGCTCATAAGAAATCATGATGAGGTTACCAGCCAAGATGGAGGAGAGCCACGTGGTTGCTGTTAATAGTTACATGCACGTACATACAGAATTAAAGAGTTGAGTAAATAGAAAGGGAGAACTGGTGTGTGTTGAGCAAGACAAAGCTGGCTTCTCCGTCTCTGATTCGCATGTTGCAGCAGAGAACGTTTAGAAAGAGCAGACACACACAAGCAGGTCTTGGAGCAAAGAAAAAGAAAGTGGAGAATACTTTCTCAGTTCTTCAACTGCCTGGTCCAAAGAATGGTCAGTGGGTCTCCAAAAGACACCCCAATGGGAGGGAGGAGGTGTATGACACTGTTCCCAAGGATGAGGCAGAGAGAAGAAGATCCAAAGGCCTGAATGTTCTGGCAATCCCGGGGATCCAGGGATGATCAGATTAAGTGGGCACAAGCTGTTCAGTACATTGTCACGAAAGAATAAGGGCCAATGGCTAAGAGCCTGAGAAAGACACAATGGCCTGGTACCAGGACTTCGAGAAAAGCCACTAGGCAAGGAGAGGACTGTGCTTGAGAAATGAAGCCTCACTTCTAGGGAAATGGTCAGAGGCGGGTGGCCCCACCTGAGACCCTAGTATTGAATGGAAGGCTGTTGTATGAATCCTAAATTGTCTTATAATAAAAGAAAAAACCCGGAGCCAGTAAATACTGAAAGATCAGAGAGACAAAGTAACAAGCCACTAGAGAAACTAATCACCATTACTGAATCCTCAGGCCAAGTGGAAGGCAAAACAAAATCCTCTGATTGAAAACCTGAGTCCTTAGTGGAAAGGCTCTAGTTCCTGTCTCCTCACCCCCTATATGCCTTTCTCTGCTCAGTCATTTCACTTCCTTCCTAGTGCGGGATTAATGGCGTGTGTGCTTCCCAAATACTGGTAGCAGAAGCATGAGATCTCAAGTGCTGGGATTTAAGATATGTGTCACCATTGCCTGGCTCTGTTTCTCTCCTAGACGGAATCAATCTGATGTGGTTCAGGGTAGCTTTGAACTCACAGAGATCCAAATGGATCTCTGCCTCCCGAGTGCTATGATTAAAGGTGTGTGCCACCACTTCCTGGCTTCTATGTTTATCTGGTTTTTTTGTTTTTTTTTTTTTTTTTTTTTTTTGGAGCTGAGGACGGAACCCAGGGTCTTGCGCTTGCTAGACAAGCGCTTCTACCACTGAGCTAAATCCCCAACTCCAGGCTTCTATGTTTAATCTAATGGCTGGCTCTGTCCTCTGATCATCAGGCAAGCTTTATTTGATACACAATATCTCACTCCAGAAGGCAAAGCTATCAGTGAATGAGAAAGCAAATTTATTTATTGCTGGTGGAAGAGAACGGATCTGCTGTAGGTGGAGCAGGTAGGTAGGGTCCTAGCGTGAAGTGGGGACCTTTGGCAGATCTTGCCAAGGTATGCCACTAAGCAAGCATGCCAAGTGCAACATAATTAGTGCACGAGGCTTACTGGGGGGGGGGGGGGGGGCTGAAAGTGAAAGGGTGAAAGGCCACATCAGAGTGGGGACTTGGCAGAGGCAGGCAGACAAGAGGGAGAGACGCAGGAGAGAGAAGAGGCAAGACAGGAATAAGAAACAAGGAGAGGAGGAAGAGGCAAGAGGCAAGGGAGGGTGCTCTGCCTGGCCAGGTGCACATCTCGCCTAGCTGATGGGAAAGGGACCTGGCAACAGGTCATGCTGTAACTGCTGTAGCAGGCAGCACAGGCAGACTGCTGCCGCTGCTGCTACAGGAACCCACACTGGGGTTCTTTAAGCAGAGTTAGATGTGTAAGACCCCAGCTGTGGTGGTATTGTGTTCCCCACAATATTGTGCACCCTACTAAATTTATCTGGGGTCAGAGAACTGACAGCCACTAGAACTCACAGTCACTAGCCAAAAATGGTGACTAGAAAATGGGTCAGAGCAAGCCATAGCAGAAGTTGGGCGGTGGTGGTGCTCGCCTTTAATCCCAGCATTTGGGAGGCAGAGCTAGCCGGATCTGAGTTCAAGGCCACTTTAGAAACAGCTAGGCGTGGTGACACATGCCTTTAATCCCAGAGATCCAGCCTTTAATCCCAGGGAGCGGCAGTAGAAAGATATAAAAGGTGTGAAGACCAGAAACTAGAAACATTTGGCTGGTTAAGCATTCAGGCTTTGGGGCAGCACAGTTCAGCTGAGAGCCATCCAGTCTGAGGAAACAGGATCAGCTGAAGAACTGGAGAACTTTGAAGTTTCCCGCTACATCCAGTTGTTTTGTTTGTTTGTTTGTTT
This sequence comes from Onychomys torridus, assembly GCF_903995425.1. Lineage (NCBI taxonomy): Eukaryota > Metazoa > Chordata > Mammalia > Rodentia > Cricetidae > Onychomys > Onychomys torridus. The sequence goes on along the minus strand of NC_050445.1, from coordinate 147,640,061 downwards.
GTTTGTTTGTTTGTTTTTTCCCTCTCTGTGTAGCTTTGCGCCTTTCCTGGATCTCATGCTGTAGACCAGGCTGGCCAACCCCAGCTTTTTTAAAAAATCTATTTGAGAGAGTTTACTTAATGAAAGGGGAAATGCCGCTTAACAGGCTTCCTAGCTAGCAGGAGGTGAGAGGAGCAGGTGGAACAGGCAGAAAGAAAGAAGGACAAAACTTGAAAACAGGGTACCCCCTTCCATCTGTTGGCTCACTGGTAGAAGTTGCAAAGGTCCTGTGGAATACCGGGATATGGGGTGCCGGTAAGCAGCAATTTGAATTGATATCTAAGGAGTATTGAGGCAAAGACTGATACGTTTGGGCCTTAATTCGAGTGGTAGGTGCATTTTCCCTGAGTGAGGTAGAGAAGATCCAAGAGCTGGACTCTCTAGCATCCCAGAAATTCTTCGAGGACCAATGAGGAGACATAGGCTGCTCAGTGGATCATCATCCAAAACAGCAGGGGCAGATGCGCCAAGAACCCGAGTGAGACACAGTCACTGGAACCAGGACTTCAAGAAAAGCCAGAAGGCGAGGACTATGCTTGAGAAACGAAGCCGAAGCCTCGCTCGCTCGTGGGAGATGGCCAGGGTGGTGGTGGTGGTGGTGGTGGTGGTGGTGGTGGTGGTGGTGGTGGTGGTGATTACCAATTATGCTGGTATTGGAAGAAGGAGCCTAGCAATTCTTTAGTGGGAAAAGTGACGCTGTTGAAGGTTCCAGGGTCCCAGCGAGTCTCGGACTGCCGGAGGGCAGGAGAAACTGCCAGGAGAGCCTGCCGAAACTCGTGGTACCAAATACTGTATTTTTAAAACGAGGAGTCAAATCATACAACAGGGCCCAGGTGGGCGGTTTATTGAGGGGAGGGAGAGAAGGGGCAGAGAGCTGTCCCCGCGGATAAGAGTGAAGGAAGAGAAGAGACTGGAGGTGAGCAAGGCCTGCCTTTTATAAGCAAACAGCGAACACGCATACAGCAGCTGAGGCTGTATCCTATCAGGACCCTAAGGGCGGGCCAGTACAGATGCCTAAATGCTAACTCAAGCAAACTGCATCATGAATAACAGTGGCATGGGAAGACAAACTGAAAAGCTATTTAGTGTGAACTACTTAAAGATGGTCACTTTGTTAGGCTTCTAGCTGAGAATGAGCGCTTTGAAGGCTGTTTGAAAAGGGCTCCTTCCTCTCAGGAACCACACTTCCGGTTTCCGGGGCAGCACTGAAGGAGAACCTTCACAACTATACCTCTTAAGATTTAAAATACCACAGAAAAAGTGGAGGTTTCAAGACTTTGTTGAGGCGAATTAATGGAAAATTATTTCTTCCTTGCCTAACAAATGGAATCTGAGTTCAGCCTCAGGCATTTTGCTCTGCTCCAAAAAATATAATATCGCATACTATCTTCCTCCTTTAAAAGTTAGTGCCGCTGGGCTTGTAGAAGGCTGAGTCAGCTGGAAGGCACGCTAAGAGAGGAGGAAGAATTACCCCTTATTAAGACAGGTGTCCTCCCATAGGCTCCTCCCTGGTGCAGGGGTGGCACATCCTTCCTGATAAGCCTAGCCACTTTGCTGAGTTCTGACTCCAAGAACCTAACTTTTCCTTCTTCCTATCTTTCAGATCAGACCTTCCTGCCTAACCTAAAAGGCATGACTCACCAGGTGTGGTCATGCTCACCTTTAATTCTGGTACTCAGATGCAGAAGCAGGTTGATCTCTCTAAGTTTGAGGATATCCTGGTCAACACAGCAAGTTCCAGGCCAACCAGAGCTACAGAATGAGACTCTGTCTCAAAAAAGAGGGCGTGGTGGTTTAAAAGGAATGGCCCCCAAGAGTGGCACTATTAGGAGGTGTGGCCTTGTTGAAGTAGGTGTGGCCTTGCTGAAGTAGGTGTGGCCTTGTTGGAGGAAGTGTGTCACTGTAGGGGGTGGGCTTTGAGTCTCCTTTGCTCAAGGTTTTTAAAAATAATTTTTATTAAAATTTTTTCCATTTTACATACCAACCCCAGTTCCTGCTCCCTCCCCTTCTCCCACCTCCTCACCTCACTCCCTCTCTAACCCCATCCCTCCTCAGAGTGGGTAAGGCCTCCCATGGTAATCAACAATGTCTACCTTACCAAGTTGAGGGAGAGCCTAGCCCCTCCCCATTGTATCAAGGCTGAGCAAGGTATCCCACCACGGGGAATGGGCTCCAAAAAGCCAGTTCATGCACCTGGGATAAGTCCTGGTTCCACTGCCAGGGACCCCACAAACAGATCAAGCTACACATCTGTCACTCACATTCAGGGGGCCTAGTTTGGTCCCATGCAGTTTCCTGAGCTGTCAGTCCAGAGTCAGTGAGTTCCAACTAGCAATGGTCAGCTGTCTCTGTGGGTTTCCCCATCATGATCTTGACACCCTCTTTTTTTTTTTTTTTTTGAATGCCGAATGCCATTTATTGAAGGCAGGAGGAGGTCTTGAATACAGGCTTACAGCCAATGGGAGAACCCCGGAGGGCATAAGTTCACTTCTGATTGGTTGTTTGGTTGTTTGTTTGTTGGAGCTGAGGATTGAACCCCAGGCCTTGCGCTTGCTAGGCTAGCACTCTACCACTGAGCTGAAATCCCCAACCCCACTTCTGTTGTTTTACAATCTTGCATCTAAGCTGTTAATGCCCAACATGCTGGATACATAGACAAGGAACATCCCTTAAGCATTCCGGAGGGTGGAATCCGGCAAGGAATTGGCATAGGGAGGATATCAAGGTCAAGGTCAGCAAGCAAGGCAACAGTTACCCAAAACGGGGGGCCAGGGCCCTACAGGTCCCCCCCCCCCTTTTACTAAAAAATGAGCTTCTAACTTAGGTTGTGTGGGACATCAGCAAGTCACCTTACCCATCATGGAGACACCTGTCCAGGCCACACAGGCACTCTGTCTTAGGTTGGTGAGCACCCCCCAGGCATTACCCGTCTCTGAATACTCATTATCATACAGGCTCAATAGTGTGAGAGCTGCAAAGTTAACTGTTGCCAAAGATCTCTAAGTGGCGCTGGGCTTGCAATCTGTTTGTTTGACACAGAAAAGACCAACAGAAGTCTTAACCCACCCATAGTCTGTAGGCTAGAGGCAACTGAGTCATTCCCTTCTTTAATGAGCCTTACTGCAAATTGGAGTCCTTGTAAGATGGTATCCCAAGAGCAAATGGAACTTGAGTTTGTAAATTTATAACTTTCAAAACCAATCGAAATGTATATAACTATTAATTTAAATTTGTCATGCCCAATAGAATGAAATATTAATTAACTGTGGTAGCTACTTTTGCTGCCAGGGCTTCCACTGTGCTAACTGTAGTAACCAATTATGAAATGGCAATCCCCGAAACAGTAGTAGTGGTGGTCATCACTGTTATAACAGCAACAATGGCAGCAGCAAGATTAAATTCTCTTCTGGAGCGTGTGGGCATTGACTGGCATGGACGCAACTCCAGGAACACGAACTGCCGAGACCCATTTTTCTTGATCCTAGCACAACTTAAGCTGGCAGCTCTTAATAGTGTAATGTTTCATTGAGGGTTGCTCAGTAATTGAGTAAAACCAAATCTTATTACAAGCAACAGTCATCCTAGGGTCCCTCATGCCATACATATAGCCTTATGGTTCTGTGGGTTGCAGTCTGATTGTTTTTTGTTTTATATCTAGAATCCACTTATAAGTGACTACATACCATGTTTGTCCTTTTGGGTTTGGGTTACCTCAATCAGGACAATCTTTTCTAGTTCCATCCATTTGCCTGCAAATTTCATGCTGTCATTGTTTTCTCTGCTGAGTAGTACTCCATTGTGCATATGTACCACATTTTCTTAATCCATTCTTCAGTTGATGGGCATCTAGGTTGTTTCCAGGTTCTGGCTATTACAAATAATGCTGCTATGAACATAGTTGAGCATGTATCTTTGTGGTATGGTTGAGCATTCCTTGGGTATACGTCCAAGAGTGGTATGGCTGGGTCTTGAGGTAGTTCGATACCCAATTTTCTAAGAAACTGCCATACTGACTTCCACAGTGGTTGTACAAGTTTGCACTCCCACCAACAGTGGAGGAGTGTTCCCTTTGCTCTGCATCCTCTCCAACATTGACTGTCCTTAGTGGTTTTTGTTTGTTTGTTTGTTTGTTTTTCAAGACAGGGTTTCTCTGTGTAGCTTTGGTGCCTGTCCTAGATCTCGCTCTGTAGACTAGGCTGGCCTCAAACTCACAGAGATCCACCTGCCTCTACCTTCCAAGTGCTGGGATTAAAGGTGTGCGCCACCCACCACCCACCCACCCCCTTTTTTGGGGGGGTTCCTTAGTGTTTTTGATCATAGCCATTCTGACAGGTGTAAGTTGGTATCTCAGAGTCATTTTGATTTGCACTTCTCTGATGATTAAGTATGTTGAGCATTTCTTTAAATGTCTTTTAGCCATTTGTGATTCTTGTTTTGTGAATTCTCTGTTTAGCTCTTTAGCCCATTTTTAAGTTGGATTGTTCGGTATTTTGATGTCTAATTTCTTGAGTTCTTTATATACTGTGGAGATCAATCCTCTTTTTTTAATTATTATTATTTCTTTCTACCATTAGCTTGATACAGTACAGATTCTTATCCTAATAGTGAAATGTTTTACTGAATCTTGCCCCGTGATTGAGTAAAACTAAAACTTATTATAAGCCAAAGTCATTCTAGGGTTCCTCCTGCTATGTATGTAGCCTCCCTGATCTGTGGGTTGCAGTCTGATTGTTCTTTGCTTTACATCAAGTATCCACTTATGAATGAGTATATACTATGTTTGTCCTTCTGGGTCTGGGTTACCTCACTCAGGATGATACTTTCTAGTTCCATCCATTTGCCTGCAAACTTCATGGTTTTGACACTGAGTCTGACACTGAGACCACATTCTGTTGCCTTAGAGATGTAGGACCTTCAGCTCCAGCTCCAGCACCATGTCTGCCTGCACACTGCCATGTCCCACCATGATGATGATGGGCTGAACCTATGAACTGTAAAGCAAGACAGCCAAAATGTTCTCCTTTATAAGAGTTGCTGTGGTCATGGTGTCTCTTCACAGCAATAGGAACCCTAACTAAGACATGTGTGTGTGTGTGTGTGTGTGTGTGTGTAAAGGCAACTCTTCCATCTTTTCTCTACCTTCCTCCTTCCAGCATCTGTGAAGATTTACAGTCTTGTTTTTAGTTAGTTAGTTAGTTAGTTAGTTAGTTAGTTAGTTAGTTTACCCTGCAGTTTTTCTCCAAAATACTACAAAGTTCTTCTAAGATGGTTCATTGGGTAAAAGTGCCTGTTGTCAAGCCTCACACCTTAAGCTCAATCATCAGGACCCAGGTGGTGGAAGGAGAGAACTCCTAGACACCATTGTATATGTGTATACACACACATAAAGTAAATAAAAATATAATTTAAATTTTTTGAACTAATAAAATTGTTCTTGAACTTCCTCTAAGTCCATTTCTAAATTCTTTTATTAACAAAACTAAGAACCTAGATTTTCCCAGGAGAAATTTCAATGGGATGTGTCAGTAGAGCTTTTCACCTTTGTGTTTATGAAATCCTGGCTCAACTTGGCATATCATTAAGCTAGTGTAAACTGGGATAGAAAATAGCAATGGTCCCTGGTGTAGCTCCATACAGAATGCCTGCCAAACACTTGCAGGGCCCTGTGATCGCCCAGAAGCAAAAAGCTAGGACAAAACAGAACACCAAAGTGTTTTTCTTTCAGCATTACTATGGATTGAATTGAGGGCCCTGTACATGTTACACAAGACCTCTAACGCTGAGCTGTATCCTCTGCTCATGCCAATGATTGCTTTTAAAAATCATCAACTTCTTCACATTTAATCAACTGTGTAGGTGCTGTCTTCCGCAATGGGGCCTTGTCCTCAGTTTGTGGAGAGCAATCTATAATCTTGACAACAGCCTAGGTTGCTTTGGGGTTCCCATGGGAGCCCTTTGGACAACAGCTCAATTAGATGTAACCCAATTCTGGTACTAGAAACTTCACTTGGTGATGAGATGGCCAGTTGGGGCTGTTTCCCCCATTATTTGGCAATTTCATTTAGATTGCCTTCATACATACATACATGTGTGTGTATGTATGTATGTATGTATGTATGTATGTATGTATGTATGTATATTGTAGGAAGGTTCCACTGTATTAAGGTTTCATACTAATTTTTAGTATTCCCTCCTTGGTCTCCTTCCTCCCTCTCCCTCCCTACTGGATCCTCCCATTCCAGTCCCCCCCTCCATCCATCCATGACTATTCATTCTATTTTGTTTATCTTTTTTTTCCTTTGGTTTTTTGAGACAGCATTTCTCTGTGTAGCTTTGGAGCCTGTCCTAGAACTCACTCTGTAGTCCAGGCTGGCCTTGAACTCACAGAGATCCGCCTGGCTCTGCCTCCCAGTGCTGGGATTAAAGGCATGTGCCACCACCGCCCGGCTATTTTGCTTATCTTAAGGGAGCTATCTGCATGCCCCCTGGCGCCACTCCACCCCAAGTCCCTTACTCTATACCTAACCTCTGTGGTTCTACTAAATGTAACTTGGGTATCATTGATTTAACAGCTACTATCCATATGTAAGCAAATACATACCAGATTTGTCTTTCTGGGCCTAAGTTAACTCAGGATGATTTTTTTTCTAGCTTCATCTGTATACCTAAGAACTCCATTTTTTAAAGGCTGTATAATATGCCAATGTGTAAATGTAGTACATTTTCTTTATCCAGTCATATGTTGAGAGACATCTAGATTGTTTCCAATTCCTAGCTATTGAGAATATAGCAGAAATGAACATGGTTGAGCACTGTGTCTGTGGCAGGATGAAGCATCCTCTGTGTATATGCCTAAGAACTGTATAGCTAGATCTTGTGGTATATCCATTCCCATCTTCCTGAGGAAACCCCACACTGATTCCACAGTGTCCACTTTTTTAATTCTTTATATATTTTGGATATTAGCTCTCTATCGGATGTGTAGTTGGTTAAAAAACAAAACAAAACAAAAAAACCCAAAAAAACCCTTTCTCCATTCTATAGGCTGCCACTGTCTCCTAATGATGGTGTCCTTTCCTGTACAGAAGCTTTTCTGTTTCATGAGGTCCCATTTATTAATTGTTGGTTTTAGTGCCTATGCTAGCCATGTTCTGTTCAGAAAGTCTTTTCCTATGCCAATGAGTTCAAGGTTACTCCCGATATTCTCCTCTCTCAGGTTCAGTGTTTCTGGTTTTGTGCTGTGGTCTTTGACTCATCTGGAGTTGAGTTTTGGGCGGGGAGAGAAATATGGATCTATTTGCATTCTTCCTCACGCAGCTAGACAGTTTTGACTAGCACCATATATTGAAGATGCAGCCTTTTTCCAGTATTTACTTCTGGCTTCTTCATCAAAGAGCAGGTTTTCATAGGTGTGTGAATTTATGTCTGGTCTTCAACTCGACTCCATTTAGCTATGTGTCTGTTTTTGTTCCAGTATCATGTGGTTTTTATTACTATAGCTCTGTACTACAGAGGTCAGGGATGGTGCTACCTCCAGCAGGTCTTTTATTATATGGGATTGTTTTAGCTATCTTGGGTTTTTGTGTTTCCATATGAACCTGAAAATTGTCCTTTCAAGATCTGTGAAGTATTGTGTTGGAATTCAAATGGTGACTGCATTGGATCTGTAGACTGATTTAGGCAGGATGGCCATTTTTCCTGTTACTCCTACCAATCCACAAGCATAGCAGATCTTTCAACTTCTGGTATCTTCTTTAATTTCTTTCTTCAATGTTTTGAAGAGTTTATCATACAAATCTTTCACTTGCTTTGTTAGAGTTACCTCAAGATGTTTCATATTATTTGAGGTGTTGTTTCCCTGATTTCTTTGTCAGTCCATTTGTCTTTTATACATAGGAGGGCTACTGATTTTTCTGAGTTCATTTTATATTCAGCTACTTTTCTGAAAGTGTTTATGAGCTTGTGGTGATGTATTGTGCCCCCAATATTTTTTACACCCTAATAAAGTTTATCTGAGGAACAGAGGAAAAAGGCAGCCACTATAGTATACATAGTGGTAAGGCAATGGTAGCACATGCTTTTAATCCTATCACTTGGGAGACAGAGATCTGTCTGGAACTCTGTGAGTTCAAGGCAACCCTGGGAACAAAGCCAGGTGTAGTGGTGCATACCTTTAATCCCAGCACTAACCATAAAGGTCTGTAAGTCTGTATAAACAGACAGGAAGTGACAGAGCTGGGCAGGAAGAGGAAATAATGTAACTAGGCTGAGAGAGGAAATGAGAGATGGCAGAACAGAAAGGCATATAGGCATAGGTGTACAGGAAGTAGGTCTCTTTGGAGACTGAGGTGTCAGTGAGGTGAGGTTGTCTGTGGCTTGTCCTATTTCTCTGATCTCAGGCTTTTATCTCAATGTCTGGCTTCAGGTTTTTTATTAATAAGACCATTTAGCAAGTTGTCTTACATGAGCTGAAGGAGTTTCCTGGTGAAATTTTTAGGGTCATCTATATATACTATCAACATATGGAAATAAAGATACTTTGACTTCTTTTCTCATTTGTATCACCTTGGTAGCCTTCGTTTGTCCTATTGCTTTAGCTAAGACTTCAAGTACTATATTTAATAAATATGGAGCGAGTGGACAGCCTTGTCTGGTTCTTGATTTTAGTGGAATTGCTTTGAGTTCCTCTCCATGTAAGTTGATGTTAGTTATAGGCTTGTTGAAAATTGCCTTTATTATGTTGATGTTTGTATCCCTAATTTATCTAAGGACATAGCTGAGCAAATGCCCTTGTGGTATGATTGAGCATTCCTTGGGTATATGCTCAAGAATGCTACAGCTGGGTCTTGGGGGAGATGGATTCCAAATTTTCTAAGGAAGCGCCATATTGATTTCCAAAGTGATTGTACAAACTTGCATTCCCACCATCAGTGGAGGAGAGTTCCCCTTGCTCCACATCCTCTCCAGCATAAGCTGTCTTCTGTGTTTTTGATCTTAGCCATTCTGAAAGGTGTAAGGTGGTATCACAGGGTCGTTTTGATTTGCATTTCACAGATAATTAGGGATGTTGAGCAATTCCTTAAATGTCTTTCAGCCATTTGAACTTCCTCTGTTGAGAATTCTCTGTTTAGTTCTATAGCCCATTTCTTAATTGGACTGTTGGGCATTTTGCTGTCTAATTTCTTGAGTTCTTTATATATTCTGGATATCAGCCCTCTGTCAGATGTGGGGTAGGTGAAGACCTTTTCCCATTCTGTAGGTTGTCGCTTTGTCTTGTTGACTGTGTCCTTTGCTCTACAAAAGCTTCTTAATTTCAACAGGTCCCATTGATTGATTGTTTTTCTCAGTGTCTGTGCTGCTGGTGTTATATTTAGAAAGTGATCTCTGGTGCCAATGTGTTCAAGAGTACGTCCTACTTTCTCTTCTATCAGGTTCAGAGTAACTGGATTTATGTTGAGGTCTTTGATCCACTTGGACTTAAGTTTTGTGCATGGTGACAGATATGGATCTATTTGCAGCCTTCTACACATTGACATCCAGTTATGCCAGCACCATTTGCTGAAGATGCTTTCTTTTTTCCATTGTATATTTTTGGCTTATTTGTCAAAAATTATATGTTCATAGGTGTGCGGGTTAATGTCAGGGTCTTCAATTCGATTCCATTGGTCCACATGTCAGTTTTTATGCCAGTACCAAGCTGTTTTTATTATGGTAGCTCTATAGTAGAGCTTGAGGTCGGGGATCATGATGCCTCCAGAGGTTGTTTTATTGTACAGGATTCTTTTGGCTATCCTGGGTTTTTTGTTTTTCCATATGAAGTTGAGTATTATTCTTTCCAGATCCGTGAAGAATTGTGTTTGTTAATTTGATGGGGATTGTGTTGAATCTGTAGATTGCTTTTGGTAAGATCGCCATTTTTACTATGTTAATCCTGCCTATCCATGAGCATGGGAGATCTTTCCATTTTCTGACATCTTCTTTAATTTCTTTTTTCAGGGACTTAAAGTTCTCGTCATATAGGTCCTTCACATGCTTAGTTAGAGTAACCCCAAGGTATTTTATATCATTTGTGGCCATTGTAAAGGGTGATGTATCTCTGATTTCCTTCTCAGCCTGTTTGTCTATTGTATATAGGAGGGCTACTGATTTTTTTTTTTTTTTAGTTGATCTTGTATCCTGCTATGTTGCTGAAGGTTTTTATAGCTGTATGAGTTCCTTGGATGAATTTTTGGGGTCACTCATGTATAGTATCATGTCATTTGCAAATAGCGAAAGCTTGACTTCTTCCTTTCCAATCTGTATCCCCTTAATCTCCTTATGTTGTCTTATAGCTCTGGCTAGAACTTCAAGTACTATATTGAATAAGTATGGGGAGAGGGGACAGCCTTGCCTTGTTCCTGATTTTAGTGGTATTGCTTTGAGTTTCTCTCCATTTAATTTGATATTGGCTGTTACCTTGCTGCAAATTGCCTTTATTATGTTTAGGTATAATCCCTGTATGCCAGATTGCTCCAAGACCTTTATCATGAAGGGGTGTTGGATTTTGTCAAATGCCTTTTCTGCATCTAGTGAGATGATCATGTGGTTTTTTTCTTTGAGTTTGTTTATATTGTGTATTACATTGACGGACTTTCGTATGTTGAACCACCCTTGCATCCCTGGGATGAAGCCTACTTGATCATGGTGGATAATTGTTTTGATGTGTTCTTGGAGTCTGTTTGCCAGTATTTTATTGAGTATTTTTGAATCAATGTTCATGAGGGAGATCGGTCTGTAGTTCTCTTTCTTTGTTGCATCCTTGTTTGGTTTAGGAATCAGGGTAATTGTAGCCTCATAGAAGGAGTTTGGTAATATACCTTCTGCTTCTATTGTGTGGAACAATTTAAAGAGTATTGGTATTAAGTCTTCTTTGAAGATCTGGTAGAATTCTGCAGTGAAACCATCTGGTCCAGGGCTTTTTTTGGTTGGGAGACTTTTAATGACTGGTTCTATTTCCTTAGGGGTTATTGGACTATTGAAATGGTTTATCTGGTCTTGATTTAACTTAGGTATGTGGTACCTATCCAGAAAATTATCCATTTCTTTTAGATTTTCCAGTTTTGTGGAGTAGAGGTTTTTGAAGTATGACCTGATGATTCTCTGGTTTTCCTCAATGTCTGTTGTTATGTCCCCCTTTTCATTTCTGATTTTGTTAATTTGGAGGCTCTCTCTCTGTCTTTTGGTTAGTTTGGATAAGGGTTTGTCTATCTTGTTGATCTTCTCAAAGAACCAACTCTTTGTTTCATTAATCCTTTGTATTGTTCTCTTTATTTCTATTTTATTGATTTCAGCTCTCAATTTGATAATTTCCTGGCATCTGTTCCTCCTGGGAGACTTTGCTTCTTCCTCTTCAAGGGCTTTCAGGTGTGCTGTCAAGTCACTAGCATGAGATTTCTCCAGCTTCTCTATGTGGGCATTTAGTGCTATGAATTTCTCTCTTAGCACTGCTTTCATAGTGTCCCATAAGTTTGGGTATGTGGTGTCTTCATTTTCATTGATCTTTAGGAAGTCTTTAATTTCTTTCTTTATTTCTTCCTTAACCCATTGGTGATTCAGTTGAGCATTATTCAGTTTCCATGAGATTGTAGGATTTCTGTAGTTTTTTTTTGTTGTTGTTGTTGTTGTTGTTGAAATCTAACTTTAAACCATGGTGGTCCGATAGAACACAGGAGGTTATTCCAATTGTTTTGTATCTGTTGAGATTTGCTTTGTGGCCAAGTATGTGATTGATTTTAGAGAAGGTTCCTTGGGGTGCTGAGAAGAAGGTATATTCTTTTTTGTTCGGGCGAAATGTTCTGTAGATATCGATTAAGTCCATTTGAGCAATAACATCAGTTAAGACCATTATGTCTCTGTGAAGTTTCAATTTGGTCGATCTGTCCAGAGGTGAAAGCGGGGTGTTGAAGCCTCCCACTATTAATGTGTGGGGTTTTATATGTGATTTAAGCTTTAGTAATATTGCTTTTACATATGTGGGTGCACTTGTATTTGGGGCATAAATGTTCAGAATTGAGACTTCATCTTGGTTGATCTTTCCTGTGATGAGTATGTAATGTCCTTCCTCATCTCTTTTGATTGATTTTAGATTGAAGTATATTTTGCTGGATATTAGGATAGCTACACCAGCTTGCTTCTTATGACCATTTGATTGAAATGTCTTTACCCAGCCTTTTATTCTTAGGAGGTGTCTGTCTTTGACTTTCAGGTGTGTTTCTTGTATGCAGCAGAAAGATGGGTCCTGTTTTCGTATCCATTCTGTTAGTCTGTGTCTTTTTATAGGTGAATTAGGTCCATTGATATTAAGGGATATTAATGACCAGTGATTGTTCGTTCCTATTATTATTTTTATTTTTTGGTGGTAGTGTGTATGTATTTCTCTTGTTTGGGGTTTACTGCTGTGGTGTTATTTATTACCTGTGTTTTCATGGGTGTATCTGACTTCCTAAGGTTGGAATTTTCCTTCTAGTGCTTTCTGTAGGGCTGGGTTTGTGGATAAGTATTGTTTCAATCTGGTTTTGTCTTGGAAGGTCTTGTTCACTCCATCTATGATGATTGAAAGTTTTGCTGGGTATATTAGTCTAGGCTGGCATCCATGGTCTCTTAGTGTCTGCATTATATAGGTCCAGGTCCTTTTGGCTTTCAAAGTCTCCATTGAAAAATCGGGTGTTATTCTGATGGGTTTGCCTTTATTAGTCACTTGGCCTTTTTCCTTTGCTGCCTTTAATATCATTTCTTTATTCTGTACGTTTAGTTGTTTAATTATTATGTGGCGAGGGAACTTTTTTGGGGGGTCTAGTCTGTTTGGTGTTCTATAGGCTTCTTGTATCTTCATACGCATTTTGTTCTTTAAGTTGGGAAAGTTTTCTTCTATGATCTTGTTAAATATATTTTCTGTGCCTTTGAGTTGGTATTCTCCTTCCTCTATCCCTATTATTCATAGGTTTGGTCTTTTCATGGTGTCCCAAATTTCTTGGACATTTTGGGTCATGACTTTGTTGGTTTTAGTGTTTTCTTTGACTGATGAATCTATTTCTTCTACCATATCTTCAGCACCAGAGATCCTCTCTTCCATCTCTTGCATTCTGTTGGTTATACTTGCCTCTGAAGTTCCTGTTTGTTTACTCAGATTTTCTATTTCCAGCATTCCTTCTGCTAGTGTCTTCTTCATTTTTTCTATTTCCCTCTTCAGGTCTTGGACTGTTTCCCTTGCTTTTTCATGATTTTCTTTCAAGGACTTATTGTTTTCTCCTGCTTTAATTGTCCTTTCCTCTATTTTTTTATGGTGCTCTTCCCACTTTTTGTTTGTCTGTTCCTCCACTTTATTTTTGATTTCTTCTATATAAGGCTCTAGTCTCTTCATGATGTTACTTATAAGGTTGTTTTCTCCTTCTTCTTCTTCTTCTTCTTCTTCTTCTTCTTCTTCTTCTTCTTCTTCATCATCATCATCATCTTCTTCTTCTTCATCTCCTCCTCCTCGTCCTCCTCCTCCTTCTTCTTCCATTCTGTGATGTTCAGGTCTAGCTGTTGGAGAAGGGCTAGGTTCTGGTGATGCTGTATTGCTCTTTATTTTGTTTTATGTACTTCTGCCTTGATGTCTGCCCATCTCCTCTTGTGTTCGTTCTTGGTCTTATCAGTGTACTTGGTTCAGACAGAGCTGACAGATTTAGGAAGCCTCTCTCTGGTCCAGATGGAATCTCTGGGCTGGATGGGAGCCTGGTTCAGATGAGAGTGCTGGCCCATTAGGAGCTGGGGGGCTGGACTCTGAGTCTCAGGAAGTCCCTGGAGTCTCCTTATCTTGTCCAGATGGGAGCTCCTCTTATCCAGATGGGAGTTCTGGGACAGGATGGAAGCTTTGGTCCAGATGGAAGTTCCGGGGCAGATGGTAGCTGGGGGCTCTCTGGTCCAGATGGGAGTTCCGGGGCGGATGGGACTTGGGGGCTGGTCTCTGGAAGTGGCTGGGGTCTCGGGAAAATGAGTGTGGGGGCAGGGTGTGGAGACTGCAGGGTCTGGCTGAGTCTTGGAAATGGGGAGCCTTCCCGTAGGGCATGACGAATGGTCAGAAACTGGGGCCAAGTTTGGCAGGTCCTCCCAGGATGGCTGGTGCCCAGGGGTGGGACCCAGGGGTGGTTGCCTCTCTGACTACAACCCTAGGCACTCACCTCTGGTCCAGATGGATGTTCTGGGGCAGGATGGAAGCTGGGGGCTGGTTTCTAAGTCTCAGGAAATGGATGGGGTCTCCAGCAGATGGGTGTGGGGGCAGGGCGTGGAAGTTGTAGGGTTCACCAGAGGGTCTTGGAGAGGGCGGAACCTTCCTGGTGGGTATGGGGGATCCTGCCCTATGGCTAGAACCTAGGGCCCAGTTGGGCAGGTCTTCCCTGGAGTGGCTGGTGCCCTGGGCTGTGACCCAGGTGCGGGCCTCTCTGGGTGTGACCCCAGGCACTCACCTCTGGTCCAGGTGGGAGTTCCAGGGCAGGATGGAAGCTGGCGGCTGGTCTCTGATTCTCAGGAAGTGGATGTGGTCTCTGGCAAATGGGTGTGTGGATGGAGACTTCAGGATCTGCCTGCAGTCTTAGAAAAGGGGAGCCTTCCCCAATTTTTTTTAAATTCTAATGAATATAGAGCAACAGCTGCTGAGAGACACTGAATTGTGGAAGGGGCTGATGAATTAAACCAGCCTAGACACTTTATGAATGCCTTATCTTTAAAATGGAAGTCAATAAATTTATTGCTTTGGGGAAGAGGTTATGCTTTTGTTTCTACAGAAAGCAAAAGGCTGTGGATTTGTTCAAGTTTAAAGGGTGTCAGGTTTGATCAGGAGAGACCCCCTGAAAATCCTGGCTACAGACATAAAGAAATAAACCTACAAAAACTACAAGATATGTGATGCATTTTTTACTTGCTCAAACATAAAACAAAAAAAAAAAAATCAACTTTGGCTGAATTGTATACAACATACAGTCCATACTATTGTTAATGTAGATATATATGTTATCTTTGAAAGTTTGTGTGCTTTCAAAACAAGGGGACCAGACACTAATGAAAAGTAGTGGTCCATACCATCCAGGCTCTCAGAATGCCTCTGTTGCAGTTTCTTCAATGTTCTGCATCCAGAACAGCTTCATGACTGCTAGCTGAGATGGTCCAGTCTCACAGACTACTACAGCCAGAATTTTGGATAAACCTATTGTTGGTTACACAGTGACACTGGTGGCACTCATGGCTAGACAGAAGAGTCAGTTCACCATAGTTACCTTTTAGAGCTTTATTAGGAGAGAAAGGGAGAGAGAGAGAGAGAGAGAGAGAGAGAGAGAGAGAGAGAGAGAAACAGAGAGACATCATGGAGGGAAGAGAGCAGAAAGAGAAAAGGGAGACACACAGAGGACCCACCCACTTTTTAGGCTGTGAGACCGTTGCAGGCTGGTGACATAATTAAGGACAGAATCCTTACATCCCATACTTTCTCTTATTATTAAAAATAGCAGGTAGATGGGAATAGGGGCATCGTTCCTCTCAAAAACTGCTTCCAGCTGATTTTTGGATGTTGGTTGGCTCTTGGGGGAATGGAGAAGGGGAGTCTTCTGAGGTAGACAGGCATTGTGGGATGTTGTCTGTCATCCGTTTGCTCTGGAGACATGTATCCCTCTTGGCTGTGGCTGGGAACTTTCTGTCTGACAAGATGCTGGTGACATAGAGAGAAAAGAATCATTACTATTTTATGTTAGCAGATCTATCCTGTCCAGATGGATTTTGAAACATGTTAAACTTTATCAGAGACAGATCATTTTAAAGCATCTCATAGTAATAGGTGTTTACATTAAAGTCTTTTTTGTAGTGCCCAGACATTTTTGGGTCTGGGGGTGTAAATACCTTTTAGCTGTTACAGTTTCTTACTTGATGATCTTTGGACTCCGGCTATGTGGTGGTCCTGTACCATTAGCTGAACAGTGAGTTAGAACAGGGAGCTGGGAATAGAAAAGCTTATGATACATGAGAATTTATTTTTTTGGAATTAGGGATAAGGGAAAGATCAGGGCCCTGTCTGTACGCACATTAGAAATACAGGCCGTAACTTTGAAGTGAGACAATGAGCTCTTTTTTCTGTTTGTTTGTTGGAGCTGAGGACCAAACCCAGGGCCTTGTGCTCTACCACTGAGCTAAATCCCCAACCCCTACAATGAGCTCTTATCTTAGTTGGAAATTTTTTTTCATTAAGTAACTCTGAAAGTGCAATTAAATCTGGTGAGGTGAGTAAGGTTATCCTCTGTACCCGACAACAGAAAGGAGAAGTGACATCCTAAAACTCCCAGGACTGAGTCAGTGGCTCTGGTGTCCAGAAGGAAAGAAACAGATCACTTCCCTGCTGTGTTCTGGGTTCCCTGCCATGACTGTAGCCAAACCTAGGTCTGTTGGAGGTCTTAGCTTGGTGTATGCATGCATCTTGACCCCTGGGGGCAGTCAGCTGACTGTCTGTCTCTCTAGGTGGCACTTTTAACAAAGCTGTTGATGGCCTGGCAGGGCATTAGCTAGCCTGTGGCCTTTTTCTCACTTAAAACAGGGACCCAACAGCTTTTGGGAGTCAGCGAGTGCCAGCACTTGGCAATTTTGTTTTTGGGCTTTTATCTCTTCCCTGGCACACCTTAAATGTCATAGATGACTCTTTTGCCTGTGGAGTCAGGAGCCTTGCTCTCCAGATACTTTACTTTTAGCCAGGAGGTCTGGGGAACAAGAGTCGGATTTTACTCCCTGTCCTGAAATTTTTTTTTCCTGATGATTGGTGGCTTAAGGACAGCTTTTGGAAGATCTGCCAGTAGGCAGACTATAAACCGATCCTTTTGGAAGACTTGTCTGAGGCTATAAGTTGATTATTTTGGCTTAAGAGCCATCCTGACTACTGTAAACTTAATTGTATGGATCTTAGCTGCTTCCAGACCTGTCTGTGCTTACCAAGGCAGTTTGAGAATGAGTGGGTGGAGTTAATGTGAGTTAGGGCTAGAGTCTTAGAAACTGCCCAAGCCTCCCATTTGAACTGCCCACTGCTGGCGGAAGTCAGACAGAAAAGGTTGCATGTGGCGGATGCAGAAGTGGGGAGGGAGAAGGGTTTAGAGCGGTAGCAGAAAGCTTGGGGATAAAGTAACTCTTATTTGCTTGTTCACTGGCAGAAGTTCCTGTGACACTGTTAAGTGGCCAGATTTATTGGTACCTGCTGCATCCGCCAATGTAAGTGGGTGGTATCTGCCCCTTTGTCCCATGGCTGTAGCCGAGAGAAAAATAAAAAATAAAATAACAAACCGGGATCAGACTTCAATCTTGGGCATCCCCAAAGAGTGGGGTTAGATCTAAGAATCAGCTCAAGTCACAGTTCCTCTTTGTCAGGGTAACATGAGGGTTGAAGCTGTGCTATAGTTGGTCTACCTTTGGACCCTAGACAACATTGACACCCTTGTCAGGAGTGAAAATGTGCCTGCGGTTGCCAGCACAGCCCGAGGACAACCCCTGGAGTGTCTATCGCAAAGAACATAGCTCAGACTACAACCGCGAGAATGGCAGAGTCACTGTGAAGAATCACGGCTGTAGCAGGGTAGCTGAATAGGGGTCCAGCGAAGGTGAGGGACACTTAAGCGATTGCAATCTCACTGGATGGGGGAGAAAGCGGCAAGTGTCAGCAGTCATAGCAGGTCTCGGTGGTGTATCCGAGTCACGGCACCAATGTTGGTTAAGGTAGCAGCACTGGTGGCGCTCTTGGCTGGCTGCTTCGGGCTGGATGGAAGAGTTAGTGCACCATAGTTACCTTTTAGAGCTTTCTTGGGAGATAAAGGGGGAGAGTGAGAGAGAGAGAGAGAGAGAGAGAGAGAGAGAGAGAGGAAAAAAAGTACCTCGTGGAGGGGGGTATGGAAGGAGAGTGTGCAAAAAAGAGAAAGGGGGCTGCACAGAGGTCCTGCCCACTTTTTAGGCTGGGACACTGTTGCTGGCTGATGATGTAATTAAGGACAGAATCCTTACACCTATATTTTCCCACCACACCAAGAATAGACAACAGCTAGCTCTCCCAGGACTTGACTAGTATCTCAGTTTTCTCAGGGTCCCCTGGTGTGCCCCCTCAAGTGGAAAATAATACAAACATAAAAGAATGTGTAGGGAGACTTTATCTGTCTTGCCTGCCTGCTCCCAAATCACAACACGACATTGAGACTTATTATTTGTGGTGATATTTTATTTGTATGTTAATAAAGTTTGCCTGGAGATCAAAGGGTATAGTAAGCCATTTTAAGGTAAACACAAAAGTCAGGCAGTGGTAGCACACGCCCTTAATTCAATCACATGGCTAGTAGAGTCTCTGTGTGTTCAAGGACACACTAGGGAACAGCCAAGCGTGGTGACACATGCCTTTAATCCCAGTACCAACCATAGAGACCTGGAAGTTTGTACAGATAGGCAGTGACAAGTGAGGTAGCTGGGCTAAGAGCCAATGAGAGGACAGAACAGCAAGGCAATAAAGCCTGGGTAGGCAGGAAGTCACTCTCTTGGGAAGCTACAGGGGCATGGTGAATTAAAACTAGTGGGCAACTCTCACTATTTCCCTGATCTCTAAGGCTCTCACCCCTATATTTGGCTCTGTGTTTCTTATTTAATAAGACCATTTAGAAATTTGTCTACAATTATTAATTATGAACACTTGGCCAATGGCTTAGGCTTATTTTTAGCTAGCTCACATAACTGAAATTAACCATTTCTATTAATCAATGTGATACCCCAGGCTCACTTACCTTATCTATATACTGTCCATCCTGCTTTCCTGCTTCCTCCATGTCTCCTCACATTTCTACTCTTCTTCTTCTCAGCATCCTCTGTGCCTGGAAATCCTGCCTAGCTATTGGCCATTCAGCTTTTTATTAAGCCAATCGAAGTAATACATCTTTACAGTATACCAAAAGATTATTCCACAACATTTCCCCCTTTTTGTCTAAATAAAAAAGAAAGATTTTAACTCTAACGTAAAATTATAAACATTAAGAACAATTATCTCCTACCTAGCTATTGGCCATTCAACTCTTTATTGAACTAACCAGAAGGTGCCTTAACAAAGACATGTCTTCACAGTGTAGAAAAAGATTATCCCACCACATTTATCTGTTTGGTTTTTGACTGGATAATCTGTCTATTTGGCAAGAGTAGGGTATTAAAGTCACCCATTATCAGTATGTGATTGTAAGCTGTAGTTACATTTCTTTTATGAACTTGGGTACATTTGTGTTTGAGACACAGATGTTAAGAATTGTAATGTCAAGCCAAGTGGTGGTAGCACACGCCTTTAATCTCAGAAATTGGAAGGCAGAGGTAGGTGGATGTCTGGTTTCAGGACAGCAAGAGCTACACAGAGAAACCTGGTTTAAAAAAAAATGAATCATCCCCTTGCTATATATTTCTTTTGATGAGTAGGCAGTATCTTTTCCTTCCCTGTCTCTTCTGATCAGCTGTTGTCAGACATTGAAATGTCTATGCTAGCTTGCTTCTTAAGTCATTTTTCTTGGAGTATCTTTTTCCATCCTTTTACCCTTTGGTGTCTGTCCTTAATGCTAAGGTCTGTTTCTTGGATGCAACAGAATGATGGAATCCATTTTCCCATCAATTATGTTACATCTGTGTCTTTTTATTGGGAAAATGAGACCCATGTATTGAGAGATATCAGTGAGCAGTGTTTTTTGATTCCTGTTATTTTGTTGTTGTGGTAGTGTGTGTGTGTGTGTGTGTGTGTGTGTGTGTGTGTATGCCTGCCTGCATGCTTCCCCTCTGTTGATTTGCTAGTCTGTAATTATTTATTCCTTGTGTTTTTTTTAGATGTGGTTAACCTCTTTAGGCTGGAGTTTTCCTTCTACCACCTTCTATAGGGCAGAATTTGTAGATAGATATTGCTTAGAATTGGTTTTATTGTGGAATGTCTTTTATCTGTCTATTGTTATTGAAAGTTGTAGTCTGATGTTTCTCTCCTACCTGCCTGTTCCCAAGTACCTAGCAGCCGCTTTTCAAATAATTGACTCTGAGGCTTAATATTACTTATAAATGATCAACTGATAGCTCAGGCTTGTTACTAGCTAACTCTTACACAAATTAACCCATATTTCTCATCTATGTTTAGCCACATGGCTTGGTACCTCTTTTTAGTACAGCATTCTCATCTTGCTTCTCTGTGTTTGCTGGCAACTCTCTCACTCCATCCATCTCCTTCCCATCATCCTTAGTTTGGTTACCCCACCTATATTCCTGCCTGGCTACTGGCCAATAAGTATTTTACTAAGCCAAATTGAGTGACAAATCTTTACAGTGTACAAGAGGGTTATTCCACAGCAGAAAGTTTTGCTAGGTGTAGTAGTCTGATCTGTCAGTCATCTATGGTCTCTTAGACCTATCTTTCCAAGCTCTTCTATCTTTTAGAGTCTGCATTATGAAGTCAGGTGTTACTCTAATAGTTCTGCCTTTATAGGTTACTTGGACTTTTTTCTTGCAACTTTGTATATTCTTTCTTGGTTCTGTATATTTGGTGTTTTGATTATTACTTGCCAAGGGAATTTCTTTTCTGATCCAGTCTATTTGGTGTTCTGTATATTTATTGTAACTTCATTGGCATCTTCTTTTTTAGGTTAGAGAAATTTTCTTCTATGATTTTATTTATTTTTATTTCATTTTTTCAAGACAGAGTATCTCTGTGTAGTCCTGGCTGTTCTGGAACTCACTCTGTAGACCAGCCAACTCTCAAACTCAGAGATCTCTCTGACTCTGCCTCCCAAGTGCTGGGATAAAGGGTGTGTGCCACCACTGCTCACCAAGATTTAACATTTTCTTTGACTGATATATTCATCTTTTGTTGTTGTTGTTGTTGTTGTTGTTGTTTTTTCAAGACAAGGTTTCTCTGTGTAGTTTTGGTGCCTGTCTTGGATCTCCCTCTGTAGATCATGCTGGCCTCGAACTCACAGAAATCTGCCTGGCTCTGCCTCCTGAGTGCTGGGACTAAAAGCGTGCACTACCACCACCTGACATATTCCTCATTTCTTTTACCATGTCTTCAATGCCTGAGATTATTTCTTCCATCTCCTGTATTTTGTTGTTGAGACTTGCCTCTGAGATTTCTAATAAAGTTCCCAAATTTTTCATTTCCAGATTTCCCTAGGTTTGGGTTTTCTTTATTGGTGATATTTCCAATTTTAGGTCTTGAATTGTTTCATTCATTTCCTTCTACTGTTTGATTGTAGTTTCATAGATCTCTTTAAGGGATTTATTTCTTTCCTGTTTAAGGATCTTTGTTATATTCATAATAGCTATTTTAAGGTCTTTGTCTTATGCTTCATCTATGTCTTGATTCTTGAGCCTGCTGTGGTAAGGTTGCTGGGCTCTAGTGGAGACATATTGTCTTGGCTATTGTTATGCCTTCATCTAGAGATACGAGTTTTAGAAGATATTAATTCTAAGTGCTGACATCTGGTCTTGTCTTTGTTGGGTGGGTGTTTTATTCCTTGGTTTCTGTTGCCTTTTATTGTTCTCAAGAGGTTGTGGGGCTTGTTCTTTGCCTGGGGAATTCTTCTGGGATCCTGCTAGGTGCGGTCATTGTTTCAGGTAAAATGTATTTCTAGGTTTGTGGAACTGACATTTTGGACTAGGGGTGGTTACACTGAGGTGGTCCATAGGAAGGAAGAAAGCAGGCATTCCACCATGATCTGCTTAGTCCCCTAAGAATGGGGGCAGAGAGTGAGGAAAGGCCACAACTCTAGTCAACTACAGAGCCAGGCATAGGACTGGGAATTGGATTTGGATGAGAGGAGCGAGATTGAAGATCTGAAGCTAGCCTACCTACCTGCTTTGTTAGCCTACTTGCTTCCTTGGCAGGCTTAGCTGGCAGGTTTGAGGGAATGCCTGCTGGGGTTGGGGGCTGGGTAGCAGGATAAGTATAAAGGAAGGTTGGAGAAGATCTGCTGTGGAATAATCAATCCTCTCATACACTGTAAAGAGTTGTCACTCAAATTGGTTTAATAAAATGCTGATTGTCCAGTAGCCAGGCAGGAAGTATAGGCGGGGTGACCAAACTAAGAATAATGAGGAGAAGGGCAGAGTCAGGAGTCACCAGCCAAGTGCAGAGGAAGCAAGATGAGGATATTGTGCTAAGAAAAGGTATCAAGCCACATGGCTAAACATAGATAAGAATTATGGATTAATTTAAGTGTAAGAGCTAGTCAGTAATACGCCTTAGCTACTGACCAAGCATTTATAAATAATAATAAGCCTCTGTGTTGGTTATTTGGGAGCAGTGGTTGAGACAGAAAATACCTGTCTACAAAAATCTGTGTAATCCACTGGGGATGGAACAGAGAGGAGGTGTGGGGAGGTGGGGGGAAGCTACAACAGGTAGTCTGCTACAAGTTGACAATAACTCTGGGATTGGCTTTGGAGAAGTAGAGGGAGAGATGATGATATGCAGTTGGTCTATCTGCTTCCCTGGATGGAATAGCCTGATTTTTCTCAATTTTTGAAACTTCATAGGAATCTCCCCTCTCCCCTTGCATTTCATCACACAGATTTTGGGTCCTGTTGCAATCAAACCAGGGTTGGAGTGACTGATTTCTGTTGAACAAAGCCCATTCCTTAGGGATGGAGCTGGGATCAGCTCCTGCTGAAGCAGAGAGTGAGGACAGTGGCTTCCACTAGGAAGGAAGTCCGACTGGGCATGGTATTAGATGACTTCATCAAAACATTCTAGGCTGCTTTCATAATGAATACTTGCCAGTTCTTACAATATTTAAGACTTGAAAACTTCAGTTCTTTCTCAACAATGTATGTCTATTGTGTCTTCAATAGGACACCCTGGAAAAGATGTCTTCTGCACACTGACTTCACTAATCTCCACACTGACCAGAATAGGAAAGCTGAAAGTTGCTGATGAAATTTAAGGAGGAGCTGTACAGTGGTGGCGCATGCCTTTAATCACAGCACTCAGGAGGCAGAGGCAGGCAAATCTCTGAGTTCGAAGCCAGCCTGATCTATAAAGTGAGTTCCAGGACAGCCAGGGCTATACAGAGAAACCTTGTCTCGAAAAAACGACAACAAAAGAAATTCAAAAAAGGTCGGGCAGTACAATAGTACAACATTATGTTGTGACATCAAACTGGGAATTCAAAACTGTTCCATGAACATCACTGATTAAGACCAAGGCAGTAAAGAGGGCTGAGGCTTGGACCTCCTCAAGTTGACTCTGTAAATCTGGTCCGTGACATGGCTTCTGTGGAGTAGTAGTCATTAGGATGTGGGAGCCAGTGAAAGGTAATTAGATTAGATTATGGGCTCTACCCTCATGAAGGGATCAATAATGCTGGTTTTGAAGAGTAGGGTGTGACCCGGCAAGATGTTGCTAGACGGTCAACCTAGCACCTGGGAATCAGAAGCAAGAGGATTAGTGA